>NW_027202715.1:10735000-11242500 GCF_024711535.1 Dipodomys merriami | reverse complement strand
GTACCTAGCTTTTGAGCTATTCTGCTCACCTGATAAAATTATCCTAGACCTATACTAATTATAGCAAATGAGGGAAACCATGGGACCTATATTTCTTTGAGTCTTATCTTACTCAGCTGGGTATTCAGTTGTTTTGTTGTCAGTTCTCCTAGTGATGGAATACAACACATGTGACAATATACAAACATTTTCAAAGCTATCCTACCCTCTCCATTACCACTTTTTTTTTTTGTCAGTCATGGAGCTTGAACTCTGAGCCTGGTTGCTATCCCTGAGCTCTTCAGCTCAAGGCTAGCACTCTACCACTTGAGCCACAGTGCCACTTCCGGTTTTCTGGTGGGTTTTTATTGGAGATAAGAGTCTCAACGAGGGGCTGGGAAGGTGGTTCAGTGGTAGAGTGCTTGCATGCACGAGGCCCTGGGTTCGATTCCTCAGCACCACATAAGCAGAAAAAGCTGGAAGTGGGGCTGAGGCTCAAGTGGTAGAGCACTAGTCTACAGCTGAAAAGCTGAGAGACAGTGCCCAGGCCCAGAGTTCAGGCCCCACGACCGACAAAAAAAAAAAAAGTTTCAAGACTTTGCTGCCCGGGCTGGCTTTGAATGGGCGATCCTCAGATATCAGCCTCCTGAGTTGCTTGGATTACAGGTGTGAGCCACCAGCGCTCGGCTCATTACCACATTTTTAAAATATAGAACCTTCATGTTTAACTAGTATTCGAGCACAAACTGCCTTAATTTCTTGCCTTTTTTTGTTCTCCTTGACCCATTCTTTATTATTTCCCAGAATTAACACTGAAACTTAAATTATATCACTCTTCTACTTAAAATCCCTTGTGGATCATTTTCCAAAGTGTACTTTGCCTTAAAACAGTGCAAACAACAGCAGTTGATATTTGTTGAGCACCTCAACAAATTAGTTGCCTCATTTAAACCTCACAGTCCTACAATGTTATAATTTTGCTGTGTTATTTTGCAAATTTAAGAAAATTGAAACTTGGAGAAATCATATCATCCGCCTACAGTTAATAAGCAAAGGTAGCTATGTGTATAAAACCTTCCAAATGTAGTTTGGTATTATTCCTTTTTTAGCTGTTCCCTGCACAAACTACTCAATAAATCCTGTCTTCCAACTATACTAAAGCACCTAAGCATCCCTGACCATACTGGTCCTTTCAGAAACTACCATAGTACACATTCCTCCCTTGTTCAAAGTGCCACTCCTCTATGCTGGCCTACATTGGCAATTCTCTGTGAAGGTTTTTTTTGTTTTGTTTTGTTTCACCTCCTCTTGTAAGAAGGCCCTAGACAGACTAATACAAATCAAAATAATACACATATCCCATTCTCAATCAAAATCTCTAAGATAACATACAGATGGAAATCTACAGGCTTCTTCATAAACACCTAAATTCATGTGTAAAAAATAATCAGAAGGGCTGGGAAGGTGGCTCAGTGGTAGAGCGCTTGCCTTGCATGCCTGAGGGCCCTGGGTTCGATTCCTCAGCACCACATAAGCAAAAAGAAAAAAGCCGGTAGTGCTGTGGCTCAAGTGGTAGAGCGCTAGCCTTGAGCTAAAGAGCTGGGGGACAGCGCCCAGGCCCAGAGTTCAGGCCCCAAGACCAGACCTTGCCAAAAAAAAAAAAAAAAAATCAGAAAAGGTATGGTAAGAGCTAGGGAGAAAAATTCACTTTGAAAACTTTTGCAAACTATTCCAATTATTTTGAATTAAGTACTAAGGCATTTAGAATATAAAGGATTTTTTAATTACTGTTGTTTCTTTTGTTTTGAGACATAGTTTTTCTATGTAACACGAGCTGGCCTGGAGCTCTAGATCTTTTTCCTCAGCTTCCAGAATGCTGGAATAGTAAGTGTGCTCTACCAGGCCTGTGACAACATGCTCAATTTTTAAAGTATTTTATTCTGCAATATTGTACTCTTTCTAAATGCCACAACTTAATAATACTTAGCAAACCAAGAAACATTTTTAGAAGACAATAAGCTTTTCTCAACTATACAGGTAATAAAAATAATGATTTTTTAAAACCCAAATGCTTGTTCTTATAAAGCATGTTAGATAATGTGGAGTTACAGTGATTATGTTACCACATCTTAAGTTTCAGTACATTATACCAGTAACATGCAACAATTTTATGAGTCTCTCGAGTATTAATCAACATCTCTGCAAAGTACTACTCAAATACATTAGCTTAAAATTTCCCTCACTAAAACTCATGTTTTTGTCTATTCACATTATCTTGATCTTTCTGTGAATAATTACTCTTTTACTGGACATTAAGTGCCAAGTGTTATTTGCAAACCTTTAATATCATTTAGAAAATGCTCCATAGCAGGGCTGGAATGGTGGCTCAGTGGTAGAGTACTTAGTGCTTGCCTTGCACGTATAAGGCCCTGGGTTCGATTCCCTCAGCACCACATAAACAGAAAAGGCAGAAAGTGGCACTGTGGTTCAAGTGGTAGAGTGCTAGCCTTGAGCTGAAGAGTTAAGAGACAGTGCTCAGGTCCCGAGTTCAGGCCCCACAACCCATCCCCAAAAAGAAGAATATGCCCCACATGATTACTTCTAGCATTTCTTCCATCTAGACCTCAGTTTGCATACATCCCTTCCATTTTTTCTCTGTAATCTTACTAGTAATATTCCTAATCCTTATGTTTCTTGCAAAAATATCTCACAGCAATGTGTCTAACAGAGATATTTTAAAAATCAACATTAATAGATTAGAAGTATTAATACAAACTATTAGCCCTGGGGTTCCAATATTATATTCTAAGATAGTCAAATTAACACATGCACTTCAAGGATGCCAGGATTAGGCAGATGGCTTTTAAGGAGTGTAAGCATTATGCCCACCTTTGATCCTCAGTTCCACCCAGACCTGAGCTCCTCCCTGCCCTGGAATTCCAGCCTTACAGTTGGTCCCTCTCTCTCTCCACCCAGACCCACCTGAATTCCCATCTACCTCACTTCCTATCCCCCAGACCCTGATGCTACCTATAGTGGAGGCTGCCATGTGCTCTTTCTCTGGGGGGAAATACGGCTCCTCTAATAAACCTTGTAATAATCTCTCTCCTGTGCCTGCTTGCCTCCCCATGGTCCCCTGGCATGGATGTGGTGGATCCTTTCATTGATCCTTTCAGGAGGACATGAGACACAGCCTGAGAAAATGGAGAAGGAATAGATTCAACAACTGAAGTATATAACTAATGAAAATAACTAATGAAAAATAAGAGATAGTAGAAGGAATGTCGACTCCAGAATTACAATTTGGGCACCTGGGTTACTGCCATCACCATTAATCAAGACAGAAAAATGGAGTGAAGACATGAGAAGTCAGTAAAGACAACTGAGAAAAATGAGTATCAAAATGAAACAGGAAAAAGCTATGTCTCAGAAGGCAAAGGAGAAGCGGGTGTCAAAGACAAATACAATTTCAATACCTAAGCTGAGAAAGCTACGAGAAGGGAAAATAAACAGAGGTTTAAAAATAAGAAGATGGTGAAGAGTATTATTATATCATGATATCACAGTTACCCCAGCGTAGAGAATGTATCTTTTTTATATATCCTGTAACTTTACTTTCATAATAAACAAATTTCATAATAAACATATATTGCAGTATATATTTATATTATATTATATATTTTATATACCAAATATTATATACCAAATACATTATATTATAAAATATTATATAATAATAAAAATATATTATAAAATTATATACCACATATATTACACACACACACACACACACACACACACACACACACACACACACACACACACACACACACACACACACACACACACACACACACACACACACACACACACACACACACACACACCCCTATTTGGTCTCTGTCCCTAATCGAGTGGAGTTGCCAGTGATAAGACTGTGCCTTTGTTGATTTAACCAGGTAACTAGTAATCTAGGTCACTCCTTCCCAGCAGGGTGGACATTCCCAGACAGCCTCAGCACTGGGGGTGGTCTCCAAAAAGATCAAGGCTTGATTAAAGGACTGGGACTTCCAGTTCCACCTATGCAACCTCCTGGGAGGGGACAGGGGCTGAAGGCTAAGCTGATCACTAGTGGCCAAAGATACAATTAGTCATCTGCCATAATACCCACAAAACAGGGTTTACAAAAGAGCTTCTAGGTTGCTGAACAGGGGGTCCCTGGGGGAAAGCTCGGCCAAAGACAGGATAAAATCTTTCACCAGCTATTTATTCACCTACATGCTAGACATCTATTATATTAAATTGTTAAAACATAAGCAAAATATTCCCTTAAGTTCTCTGAGCAAAGTAACTGAATCCAAGGAGAGGTTCCTGTGAACCATGACTTATTTGTAGTTCATCAGTCATAAGCACAGATCACAACCTGGAACTTGAAAATGGCATCTTTAGTGAGGGGCAGTCTTGTGGAACCAATCCTTTATCCTATAGGATCTTATGCTAAGTCTAGCTAGACAATGTCAGACTTGACATAAATCATAAGAGACTCATCTGCTAAAATAGGGCTGTGTTGGAAAGGAGATGAGAAAACCGCTGAATTTTTTTTCTTGTCTTCTAATAATGCTCTGAATATGCCACTGTTACTGTACTCACCAAGCAGTACCATAATCATCTGTGTATTATAAACTTTTCTTATTCTGCCTCTCTTAAGTACTATCAATTCAGCACCACAGGAAATAGTTTTAAGAATCTGTTGAATTATAAAATTAAGTAACTGGTTAGATACAGTAATGAGACCAAAAAAGGATAAGGAAACTTAAGCATACTACAAGATAGTGATAAACATTAATGGAGAAGTTAGGAGGGGAATCAAGTTTAAGGAATGAGGTTTAAGATGTGCTGGATTTTAGAATGGAGGAAGTCTAAAAGACAAAATCCAAACAAATATCAAAGAGAGAAAAAGAAGCCAGGCACCAGTGGCTTACACCTATAATCATAGCTACTCAGGAGGCTGAGATCTGAAAGTTGCGGTTTGAAGCCAGCCAGGACAGGAAAGTCCATGAGACTCTTCTCTCCAATTAAACACCAAAAAAGCAAAAAGTGGAGCTGTGGTTCTGTGGTAGAGTAATGACCTTGAGCAAAAAAACTCAGGGATAGTGCCAGACCCTGAGGTTCAAGCCCCTGTACCAGCACCAAAAAAATAGAGAGAGAAAGAGATAGAGGGAGAGAGACAGAGACAGAAGAGACAAAGACACAGACATATACACAGAAGAGACAGAGAGACCGAGATTTAAAAAAAACAAAAGGACCCAGATGGGGGAAAATCCAGAGATTTAGGAAATATTGTAAAATTATCAACACATATGTATTAACACATTATGTACTAACAGTAAATATTTAACAAAATATTAACTGCCTAAGATTCACTAGGTTATGAAAGCCCTTAAGAATGTTATTTGAATTGTTTGTGTATCTTGAGCAAGCTAAATGACATAAATTTTCAACTAAATATATCAGGTCAACATTCCTTCAACAAAAACTTGCTGAGTTTTCTTACATTGGAGGTAAGAACATTAAATCATGAAAACCAACAGAGTAAAATATAGCTAACAATTCAGTTCTTAGAAACTGTAAAATGCTACAGGAAGACAGGTAACAGAAAATAAGATGAGGGACATGTGGAAGAGGCAGAACAAAATTATGCCTAGCAAATTTCCTACAAGAGGAAACACCTACATTGAACTCTTATGGAAATAAAATGATTTAATGAGATAGGTAAAATGATAACTGATAGGTGTAGGGGAAAAAAAAGAAATAGATATGCAATAGAGGTGCACGCATAGACATGTCCAGTTTCTCATCTTCATGGAACCATTTTAAAAGACAAGGGCAAGGCAGTTCATGGAGGACTCTGTGGACAGTCATAAGGAATCTGACCTTTATCCTGTACATCCAGTATACCTTAAAATCCACATTCAGTCCACATTCCCTAAAGCAGGGTTCATGTGAGGGCAGGAGGTAGGTGAAAGATTAAGAAGGAAGTGAGGGAGTCAAACTTTTACAGACAAGAATGAGGCACAGATTTTTTCTTTTCTTTTCTTTTTTTTTTTTTTTTTTTTTGGGGGGGGGGTCATGGGGCCTGAACTCTGGACCTGGGCACTGTCCCTCAGCTCTTCAGCTCAAGGCTAGCACTCTACTACTTGAGCCACAGTGCTACTTCCGGCTTTTTTCTTTTTGCTTATGTGGTGCTGAAGAATCGAACCCAGGGCCTCATGCATGCAAGGCAAGCGCTCTACCACTGAGCTACCTTCCCAGCCCCAACTTTTACAATAATAATATAGGACAGACTAGATTCAGAAATTCAAAGGTTAAGAACATGGAACAGTGGCTAATGAAAGAAAAAGTGGAGAAGGAGGATTAAAATGCTTCACAGTAAAATACTGACAACAATCACAAACAATTACTGTAAAAGTCTCAGGTATATTAGGAAAAAAAGGAAAAGGTGTAGACAAGAGTACCCATTAAAATTTCCCAAAAAACTAGTTCATTTATACTTCAATTTTTAGTTTTTTAAATTTCTTTATTAAGAAGTTATTGTATAGTGAAAATATACTACCAGACAGATTACCCTATCATAAATTAGAATCCACAGCAGGCCAAGCTCTGTGAAAAACAGCTAAGAATAAGTAATAACATAATGCTTTTAACTCATTTCCCAATAACTCATTAAAAGTATGACTACCTAAGCCCAGGAGTATAGCTCGCTCATATAATCCCAGCTACTCATAGAGATTAGGAAATTAAAAGATCAACACAAAAAAAAGCTTGAGTTCCTTTCTGAAAAAAAAAAATAACCTAAAGCAAAACAGGCTAGAAGTGTAGCTCAAGAGAAGAAGCTTTGAGTTCAAACCATACCTTAAAAAAAAAAAAACTTACCTACCTATAAAAACTATGATTTTTGAACTAATGAAAATTCAAACCATTCTCTCTTTGAAAATGGGGGAGAGGAGTGTTCTTCAACACTTTTCCCCACTAGCCACTGTCTTCCCTTCAAAGAGCAAAGAAAATACTTGGGAAATACATGTGATAATGATGGACAATGGGTGCACTGATTAAGATGAAACTAATTTCGTTTCTGTTTCAAAGAAATAGCTCTTGTAGTTTTTTTTCTATTGGATCACTCCATTAACTATAAATAATTTGTGGTATTTATACAAATATACTAGGAAAATACCTATCATTTAAAAGAAAAAGAATATGGTTTCACTGTACAGCAAAGTCCTTGAAAGAACTGTCTCTGCTGTCTCCAATCCGTCCTCCAATTCTGTCTCAAACCCATTTCAATCAGGTTTTAGATATAACTTGTTAACCTCACCAATAATTTTCATATTGCTAGATTTAACAATCTGGTATAGTTGCTCACTCTCTCCTTCCTTCCTAAAACATTTTCTTGAGTTTCATGGATATCATTTACTTTTAATTCTCCTCCTGCATGGGTTGTTTCTTCCTATGCCTCCTTACCCCTCCCTCTTTCTCCCTAATTCTCCCAACCAGAGAAGTCTTTACATTTCTTTGCCCACACTCACTTCGTAAGCTGTCTTAATCTGTTTCTATAGTACTAAATGGTATCTGTCAGTCACCTACCTTCAGGCATCGCAGACCTCTGCCCTGAAATGCAGACTCATGTGTACTCAGCTATCGATACCTCTTTACTTAAACTGCTAACTTGGCAAAACTAAAACTGAACTCATTATTTCCCCCCGAAACCTGCTTCTTCTGCAATCTTACTCATCCCAGTAAATGTCAACTCCATTCTTCCAGTTTTTCATGCCACATCCAATCCATCATCAAATTGTTGGCTCTGCTTTTCAAGATGTAGACACAATGGGAGTGCTTTTCCCAGCTCCTGCCCAAAATCAATTTCATTACCTACCCAAGATTTTGATGCAGCTTGCTAAGTGTTCTCATTTGCCTGACACCTGACATTCTCTGCATAGCAACCCAGAGGACCATTTAAAACAAGTCAAGTATTACATCAGTAATATTAGCTACTGGAAAGGTTGAGAACAGAAGGGTCAAGGCCAGTCTTAGCAGTGAAAGATCCTGAGCCCACCATTCTTCCTCAACCTGTAGCTGGGCACAGTAGCCCACACTGATCACCCCAGCTACATAAGAGGCTGAGTTTGGGGAGATCATGGTTCTAAGCCTTCCCAGGCATAAAAGTCCACAGGATTTCTTTCTCTTGGAGGAAAGCTGGATGAGATGATGCACACTTGTTATCCCAGCAACAAGGGGAATCCTAACGTTAAAGAGAGTGGACCACGGTCCACACAAGAAGCAAAATCTTAGGCTGGGAAGGAGGCTCAGTGGTAGAGCACTTACCTTGCATGCATGAGGCCCTGGGTTTGATTCCCCAGCACCACATAAGCAAAAAAGAAGCCGGAAGTGGCACTGTGGCTCAAGTGGTAGAGCACTAACCTTGAGCTGAAGAGCTGAGGGACAGCGCCCAGGCCCAGAGTTCAGGCCCCACGACTGGACCCAAAAAAAAAAAAAAAAAAAAAGCAAAATCTTACCTTAAAAATAACCAGAAAAAAATAGGGCTGTAGGCATGGATAAGCACAAACCAAGTAAGCATGACGCCCTCTCCCTGAGTTCAAATCCCAGTATCACATTTAAAAAAAAAAAGGCAAAACTTTCAGTAGCTGTGCACCTACCAAGTAAAATCCAAAGTTCCTACTGATCTACAGTCATATATGATTTAACTCCTCCCTGCTCACCCATCCTACCTATCTGACATCACTGTCTACTATTCCTTTCAGTGCCTTCACTAAGGCAGTACCTGTCACTCAGGCAAGAGATTAAGCATGCTTCAGCACAGGTTCTTGGCATCCCTGGCCCATCTTTATGCAATGCTCTCTCTCCCCAGTATCAGCACTGATCACACTCTCACTTCAAATAGCAGTTCTCATAGAAGTCTGTTGTACAAGTGCAGTATCCCCTTCCCAAGCCCTTTCCACCTTATTCCACTGAGATACTACATAGGTATTTATTTATTTTCTGTATCTTTTCATTTGAATGTAAGCTCAAACAAGTAGATAATTTGTTCTGGTCATTGCAAAACTAATTCTAGCACGTGCTCACCCCCCCCCTTTTTTTTTGCCAGTCCTGGGGCTTGGACTCAGGGCCTGGGCACTGTCCCTGAGCTTCTTTGCTCAAGCCTAGCACTCTACCACTTGAGCTATAGCTCTACTTCTGGCTTTTCTGTTTCTGTGGTACTGAGGAATTGAACCCAGGGCTTCATGCATGCTAGGCAAGCATTCTGCCACAAAGCCACATTCCCAGCCTGTGCTCACCCCTCTTAAGTGAACAGAAGAACAAGGAAAATCCAGACTTGTGATCTGGTGTCAAAGCCAGTACTGAGGGAATTTTCGGTGTAGAATTCACAAGTCCTGGAGAAACACTGACTGCAAGACTGGCCACAACAACAGTTAAGCACACAACTCTGCCTAGTACCAACAATGAACAACACGTACTGACAAGTCCATACTAAAAGGAAGAACAGGATACAGAGGAACATAAAGAAGATGACGGCGAGATAGATGGCTATCCTTGCCATCCAACCTCCTGAAAACAAATGGTACCTGGTTACAACCTGTAAACTGGCCTACCAGCTCAGACCAAAATAGTACCATGCTCATTCTACATTCTTAATAGCTATTATGAAAAGTTCCTGCTTTTCTAAGTTATGGTCTGAGAAGATTGTAACTCCCAACACAACCACTGGCTGCCAAGACATAATGGTCAGAGAAAGCTCTCAAATTTCCCCAAAGCACTCAAGCTGCAATCAAATATCATTAATATGATGACAACAATTCAAAGAACCTTCTGGTGTCTGCCGCTCTTTGTTGTCCCTAGTGTATATACTAGCACCTCAGTCATCAAAGACTATAATGTCCTGGTGAGAAGAGAAGAATTAGACGAACGTGGTGGTTGGGGGAGAGACAGACAATTTAATGCAACAGAATTTTTTTTTCATTTTTCATTTTAAAAGAGTAGTATAATAGTGGAGAAAAGATATTCATCTTAGCTGCTAAGATATATGACATACTAACTGAGCTATTTTCAATACAAGATACCAAAACTGAAATCATGTGCCAAACAGCCTGTGATAGCCAGTTTTCCTCTGCTAAAGAACCATGTCCTACTTCCCCCATCCCCATAGTCAGAACTCCAAATGTGGAAGAGGATGCCATGCCAAGTTAAACAGTTTGGGTCAATAATGGAGGCAGGTGGATGGTAATAACTATAGAAAGGAAGGGAATGGGGTCAGGAGGATCATAGTTCAAAGTCAGCCTGGACAAAAAGTTAGCAAGACTCCATCTCAATAAATAAGCCAGGCGACAACAAGAGGAATAGGTAGGAGGATCTTATGATCCCAGGCCAGCCAGCACTGGGCAAAAACCATGACTCAGTCTGAATAATAAATTAAAGCCAAAAAGACTGGAAGTGTGGCTTAAATAGAGCACTTGCCTAACAAGCACAAGGTCCTAAGTTCAAACCCTAGTACCACTAAAAATAAAAATAAGAAATGAAGTTAGACACTGACAAAAAATATAAAACAGTCTTCTATACTTTTATATAATTATAAATAATACAAAGAAAACAGATTCTTCATTATTTGGAGTAATTAGTGGCATTATTAGGCCAACAGTCCCTAGAGATGATTCAACTGTATTCAACAAACTACAAATTATGACACACAGAAGAAAAACTTCATGAATCTATCTAGCCTTGAAGAATCCTCTGGCTCCTCAATGGATCCCAACCTCAATTTAAGAAGTCTCTAAAAGCCAGATATGTAACTTAGACTAATACAAGCAACTTATTAGAGAAAAATGAAAAACTCTGATATTACACATAACTTTCACTGGTCAATTCTCTTATAAATTGTAAGTGCTTTTACTGCCTGATCTCAATCATCTGTGTCACATGCCAACATCAGTATCCTAGCATATAGAAGTCAGAAACCAAGCCAGGTGCCGATGGCTCATGCCTATAATGCTAGCTACTCAGGAGGCTGAGGATAGCAGTTCAAAGCCAGCCTAGGTTGGAAAGTATGTGAGACTCTAATCTCCAATAAACCACCAGAAAACCAGAAGTGGCACTGTGGCTCAAGTGATAGAGCGCTCGCCTTGAGCTGAAGAGCTCAAGGACAGCACATAGGCCCGGAGATCAAGCCCCATGACCAACAACAACAACAAAAAAAGTAGTTTAGAAACCAAGAGGCAGGAAGCCACAGGGTAGGAGGTATCAGTAACTATAGAAACACAACTTAACCTCTGTACAGGTCTGGCCATCAGCTCGTCACTTTAGACTGCACTAACCATATCTATTTCTAGCCTGAGTTAACGATCTATGTACTTACTTTTGTGTTAATACCTCCTTTTGGGCATCTGCAGTGATAGCTCACCCCTCCTGGATAGCTGTCAAGTTCTAGAACTCCTCTCCCACCTACTCTTTGATTTGGTGACAGTATTTCTCAGATTAATCTGCCCTCCTCCTGTCATGTCATCCTATAATCACTTATACCTTCCACTCAGTCCCTAGTGTTGACAAGCACACAATCCAACAGGGATTAGATGTATGTCTAGATTAAGCACAATGCATTACAGTCAGTGAAATGAAAGAAATATAATAAAGTGTTATGAGAACACATTTGTCTTCATTAGCTCACTGGATTCTTCTAACCAACACTCCACCTTCCCGTTCTTTTATAAATTGGCTAAGCAGTCCAATATCTTCACAAAATAAGCCCTGATCTCCACTCCCACCTCACAACTCAGACTCCATGTCTCATATGATCTATATGAATCACTTCCTGTAAAAAAACTCAATTCAGTCTATTTCTACCTAGTCACTTCAGCCATCTCTTTAGGAGATAAAATACCTTATCTTTCCTTTGCTTTGAAACATCTAAATCTTTCAGAATTGTCTTACAGAGGAAATTTAGATCCTTAGCCAGCAATAAGAATATAATACAGGCCGGGCACCAGTGGCTCATGCCTGTAATCCTAGCTACTCAGGAGGTTGAGATCTGAGGATTGCGGTTCAAAGCCAGCCTGCACAGGAAAATTCATGAGACTCGTATCTCCAATCAACCACCAGAAAACTAGAAGTGGTGCTGTGGCTCAAGGGGTAGACCACTAGTCTTGAGCTGAAGAGCTCAGGGACCATGCCTAGGCCCAGAGTTCAAGCCCTACAACCGACAAAAAAAAAAAAAAAAAAGAATACAGGTTTAGAATAGCAACATTTAAAAGCAGTCTGAGCTCTGTTCCCCTGCTTACAAGCTATGTTAACTTTAGCAAGTCACTTATGTTGTCTCATCTACAAAAATGAGGATTAAAAACAACAACAACAATAACAACTGGATCCAGCAATTTCACTCTGGGCAATCATCCAACAGACCACAAACAAGGCCACACTAAAGCTACTAGACAACCAAATTCAATTAAGCATTTTTTACCATAGCCAAGATATGGAATCAACTCAGATGCCCCTCAGCACATGACTGGATCAAGAAAATGTGGTATGTATACACAACAGAAATCTATCAGAAAGAATGATATTGTACCATTTGTAAGAAAATGTACTCATTACCTAAGTTATGTAACTGTAACCACTCTGTACATCACCTTTACAATAAAAATAAAATTTAAAAATTATAAAATTAAAACTACTTTCTGAGTGGCTCTGAGAAGGAGGAAGCTCCATGCTAAGTATCAGCACAGATAACATTATCCTGGGCTATCTCATCTATCTAAAATATATCATTCCCTAAATGGAGACGGTAACCAAGGTTATGTTTCATGTATTTTAGAATGATTAACAACTAAGAAGTAAATCAGATATAACCTGGTTAATCTTGAACCAACATAAAAACCTTTAATATAACTGCATTCATAAAATTTTTAGTTTAAGGGTATAGAAAAGGAGGATGAAAGAAGGAACAAATGCAATCATGTTATTCAGTATACACTATGGGGAAAATAACCTATGTAATTTATGGGCAGGGATGAGAGGAGGAAACTGGGGAAAGCAAGGAAAGGGGTGACACTATCAAAAAAAAGAAAGAAAGAAAGAAATGTACTCATTACTTCACTTATGAAATGGTAGCCCCTCTGTATACCTTAATAACAATAAAATTATTTTTAAAACTTTTAATTCGCCTAAAACTTACAATTTCTTTTTAAAAGCAAGTGCCTATTCTTTTTTTTTAATTAAAAAAGAAGTCATTTGTTTCCCATTCAATTTCAAAACTTGCTGACAAGAATGGTAGCTCATACCTGTAATCCCAGCCACTCAGGAAACTGAACACTAAGGATCAGGGGTTAAAGCCAGCCTGAGCAGGAAAGTCTGTGAGAGTTTGAATAATGCTTAACCTGCAAAAAGCCTATAGTGGAGATGGGGCTCCAGTGGTATAGTCCTAACCTTCAGTAGAAGAAAAAACTAAGTGAGAGTTTGGAGGCCCTGAGTTCAAGCCCCATAACAGCATTTTTAAAAAATTTTCAAAATAAACTGGTTTATCCACATAATCAAATTTCAATTCACTGTACATAATTTACTGAAGATGCATACATAAAACAAAACAAACTCTAAAGTTCAATAAAAACATGCATCAAATGAAGGAGTTCTCACACCTTCCAATCAAAACCCAAAAATCACAATTGTGTGTGTGTGTGTGTGTGAAAGAGAGAGAGAGAGACAGAGAGAGAGAGAGAGAGAGAGAGAGAGAGAGAGAGAGAGAGAGAGAAACAGAGAGTCTTGAGGCTTGTACTCAGGTCCTGAGTTATGAAATGGTAGCCCCTCTGTACAACACCTTAATAACTGTCCCTGATCTTTTTTGCACAAAGCTATTGCTCTACTACTTAAACCACATTGGCTCCACTTCTGGCTTTTTAGTAGTTTCTTTGGAGACAAAAGAGTAGCCTCCTGACTAGCTTGAATAACAAATATGAGCCACCAGCCTCTGGCCTCAAAAATCACATTTTTAAATTTTTTTTGCTGGTCCTGGGGCTTGAATTCAGGGCCTGGGCACAGGTCTCTTTGTGCTCAAGGCTAGCACTCTGCCCCTTGAGGCACAGTGCCACTTTCAGCTTTATTAGAGATAAAAGTCTCCTGTGGACTTATCTGCCCAGGCTGGTTTCAAACTGTGATCCCCAGATCTTAGCCTCCTGAGTAGCTAGGATTACATGCATGAGCCACCAACGCATGGTTAAAAATCACAATTTTTAAGTCAGTGATTCCAATATAAAAAAAATTACAAAGCCTTCTATATTAAAATAACAAAAATGACACAGACCTGAAATGCTTTTCAAAAAATTAATATTTATGTTTATATTAATGTTCATGAGAATTGGTGAAAAGATTTCAACAGATTTATAGGCAAAGGATAAACAATCCAAATAGAGCAGAAAAGAAAGCTAGAAAAATGTTGCAGTTTTTTTCTATTATTGATTCATTTATTACTTCAAAAAACAAAACTCTTAAAAACCAAAAGGCTATAAAAAGTATGACAGATCCTAGCTAAACTTCATTGGAAGCAGTACAAAAATACCTCTCAAAAAAGTATACCTGGCAGTATCTTTTGAAGTTGACAAAACCCTTCAGACCCTATGACCTTGTAATCCCTCCCCTGAGCCTTTAGTCTGAAAAAAAAAAAAAAGAAAGAAAGAAATGATGACCATATGGCAGAACACTAGCTGAAGAATGTACAGTTTACTACTGAATCAGTGAAGACAAAAGGGATGAAATGTCTGGACAAGACTCAGTGGGGATATTTTAGTAAGCTAAGGTTTAGAGAGGTCAAGAAAGGCAAGTATACATAATAAATGCAAAACTTACAAAATGATAAGCAACCTAAAATGTCCAAATATTAACAAAGTGACTCAATTCATGGTAACAGTGAGCTGTTAAAAAGTAAAGATACATACAAAAGCAAGTAAGATGCACCTTGCTTAAGTTTCATTATAAAATCATGCAGATGTAACAAGAAATAGAAAAATTAAGCCTATTTTGACTTGACTTCTTGACTATTATATCATCTGCAAATAAAAAGCCTGTTGAAATTGATAAGACCTACTCCACTAAATGCATATTTCAAATTGGCTTTTCAGAGGCATAAAACCACAATCATCAATGTATTCCCCTAAAAACCTATCACATAGGAGTAATCAGAGCAGCTATTCTCATGTAATTTTAGCCATGTTACTAGCCAGCTGTAACCTTACCATACTAAATTCTCATTTTACCATCAAAACATAACTGTCTGCAGGATCTCCATATGGCAACCAGAAGCCAGTTGTTATGGGGCATCTGGGCCTCCAACACTGGAGTTAAAACTACATGGCAGAGTAGGATGGTGATGATTCGGTTTCTCCTGGATTCCCCAAGGAGTTATCATATTTCTTAACCACTCACAGGTTCCATATCCCCAGGAATGGCAGCTAAGGATTCAAAGAGAAAGAAATGACAAGCACATTTATTTTCCATGTGAAAAAACACAGTGAATTCCTCATTTTCTTCCACTGTACCATGAAACAGTGTGTGGGGGTAGGGAGGGTACCACCATGAGGTCAGGAGATATGAGATAGAAAGCATCTCATGTAACTTCAGACTTTTTAGCTGCTCAATGGCAATTTTTTTAAAACTCAACTAAAGAACCTATTCATTCTTTCCAGTTCAATAACTATTACCATAACATAGCCCTTTCCCAATATACACACAATTCTCTCACAGTCTAGACTCAGATGGTAAAACAATGATTAAGATTTAGAAGTAGGAGACTGAGAGCAAAAGTGAAACACAAAGATGGTCAAAAGACTTGGATCACATTCCAGTTCCTTTATACCCACATGACCTTGGCCAAATTATTGCACTTCAAAATAAAGTTCCAGAACCAATGAAACAGCAATCTTTACTGGCTGTATCCTTCTTACTCCTGCATCATAAAATGGATTGGTCTGGAGATTTTGTTTTTGTTCTAACTAGAATTTCATAAATAACCAGCAACTATTTTTACTTCATTCTTGGATATTCAAAAATACTTTCTACAGCCAGGCACTGGTGACTCATGCCTGTAATCCTAGCTACTCAGGAGGCTGAGAGCTGAGCATCTTGGTCTAAAGCCAGCCTGGACAGGAAAGTATGTGAGACTCTCAGCTCCAATTAAGCAACAAAAAAGCCAGAAGTGGAACTGTGGCTCAAGTGGTAGAATGCTAACCCTGAGCAAAAAAACCCAAGAATAGAACCCAGAATCAGCACAAAGAAACAAAACCAAAATCCTTCTACAGTATCTTTCTTAAGTTTTGTGATACTTAAGTAATCTAACCTATTTTTCCTATCTTAAAGCTATATGTAAGCATGGAACTATTCCTCAAAAATGTATTCAGTAAATAGCTTTTGAGCACTTCTAACACGTAATATCATGTGCCAGAATGGCAAACTCCAGAAGAAACACAAAAGCCTGGCACAGAAGCAAATAATTAACTACCAGTTTGCAAAATGTCAACTACTAGATCAGTGACTGGATAAGAAAGACTCAGGGGTGGCATTTCAGTAAAGTTGTGAAGGACAAGTTAGTTATTTACTGGGAGGAAAAGAATTCTCAGCAGAGGAAACCAAGTAAAACCGCAGAGGAAGATGTCACCTTTTTCAAATGACAAATCATTTTATATGAAGAGAACAGGCCTAAAGTAGACGATAAAGCTAGAACAGAGACAAGAACCAGAAACAGTATAAAATTGGATTTTTAGAGACTTCATATGAAGAGTCACTGACATGAAATCAAAGCCCTCTTCTTCTTTCATACAGTAAAAGTAACATAACAAGCAAAAACAGTAATTGTGGAAAGGTAGAAAAAAAATTTTAATGAAAAGTTCTTGCTCTCAGAATGACTTTAGCAATTACTTACTATGACATATTAACATAACACTGAAGTAAGATGGTATAAATTATGGCAAACGGGTTGAAAAAGGCAAGCACTTTAACATAAAGTTTATCAGAAATCAATGTTGCTGAGAACACTAAAGAAAACCACCAAACCAGGTGATGGTTCACCTGTAATCCTAGCTACTCGGGAAGCTGAGACCTGAGGATAACAGTTGGAGGCTGGCCAGTGAAGAAAAGTCCATGAGACTGTTACCTCCAATTAACCAGCAAAAAGCCGTGTAGCTGTGATTAAAGTGCTTGAGCATTAGCCTTGAGAGAAAAAGCTAAGAGACGGTGCCCAGGCACTGAAAGTTCAAGCCCCAGCACCAGTACCAAAACAGGGAGGAAAAAAAACAAAAAACAGGAAAACAGCCAAGAGCTTTAGTCAGTTGAGGGAGGCAAACAATATGTCCAAAAAGAAGACTACTTCAAGCAAAACATCAAGTCAATATTTACATGTCATGCTTGGGATACAGATTGTATAAAACATTTTCTATCTTTTGCAGAGCAGCATCTAGTCTCTTTAAAAGCCTAAACGATGATGCACCCGTATGCATGCATACACCCGTGTACCTCCGTGTGCGTATAAATAAATGTATGTAGATGATCAAATGTATCTCACCGCATGTCTACGGCCAAATGAACATGTGCCACTCACATCTGAATGTTCAAAAGAAAACCACAAGGCCTTTTTTTTTTAAGGGTCCAGTTTGAAAAGCTTACGGTCTCCTCTCTCTTCCTAAGACGGGAAACATTCCAAGCTGGGACCCCAGGAAGAGGTGTTGGGTGCACGCAGTCATCCTCACCCTGCTTCAGGCCTAGCATTGAAACGGCAACCCTAATTGGCTCCGTGGCCCACTAGAGATGAATGTGCAGTTATTGACATCTCAAACTCGGGCTCAGCCACCGACCTGTGAGCGCCTGCCTCCGAGGAGGCATGCCTCCTTCCCACTCCATTAAGAAAGTAGATGCATTTAAAAAAAAAAAAAAGGAAGAAATGTCCCCCAAAACAGCCCCCTTATCCCACCAGAGAAGCGTGCGCGGACCCGAGGAGGAGAGGCGCCCAAGTTGTACCCCCCAAGACGTGTGTTAGGGCGTGTCTTTGTTTTTAAAACATAATAAAAACCATTCAGGGCACCCCGGTACTACTTTCCCCCCACCCCATCCCATCCGCCCTCCAGAGCATCCTGACCGGGAAATCACTGTGCATCTCAGCCTCGCCCCGATTTCCACGGAGGAAGGGAAGGAGGCGGCGCCCCAGCGACCCCAGCCCGGCGCCCCGTCCCCAGCGCGGGCGTCCGGCCTCCCCGCCCCTGTCAGACGGATCTACGGGTGCCCGCGGGGGGTCCCGCGGCGGTCCGCGCCGCCCCCTCCCCCGCGGCCGCCCCCCCACCCACCCCAGGCCTCGGCCCGGCTCCGGGCCACCCCCCCTCCCACCCCGCACCCACCCACAGTCCCGGGCTGCCGCGGGCGCCCGCCACCACCCAGGCGCCGGCCCGCACCCAGCTCTCGCTCACCCTGCGGAGGTCGCGCTGCCTCCTCGACCGCGGCCTCGGCGTTGGTTCGCCCAGCGAAGCGACCTTCGGACGCAAAGGACAGAAAGTGAAGCCACAGGCCTCCCTCCCCGCCCGCCGCCCGTCACGTCCCGGTCAGCTCCGCCGCCCGAGCCGAAGCAGCCAGCAGCATCGCGTCCGCGGCCTGAGGGAGCGCCGGACTCCTCAGCACCGCGCCCCCTCCCTCGGAAGGCGCCCGCCCGGACTCCGCCCTCCGGGGTCCCTGCGCAACGCGCGCGCGCGCAGCTCAGCCCCCACCCCTCCCCGGAGGGCTGTGCGCAGGCGCAAACCTCACGGCGCGGGACCCCGCCCTCGCCGCCCTACTCCAGCCGCAGCTCTCCTGTGGCCCCGCCCTGCCTTCCTGAGGCTCCGCCCCTGCTCTGTGGCCCACCTGCTCCAACTCACCTTGGTCTCTCTGCCCTCTGACTCAGGTCTTTGCTGAGCCCAACCACTGATGCCAGTCCTGATGGCCCGATGGACTAACATGTGCGGCTTGACTGTGGACCTCACCAATCAGACTGAAAAGTTAGGAGTGGTCTGAACACTGAGACTAGCATGAAGTGGGGCTTGAACTCTGGGCCTGGGCGCTGTCCCTTAGCTCTTCAGCTCAAGGCTGGTGCTCTACCACTTGAACCACAGCGCCACTTCCGGTTTTCTAGTGGTTTATTGGAGATAAGAGTCTCAGGGACTTTCCTGCCCGGGCTGGCTTTGAACCGCCATCCTCAGATCTCAGCCTCCTGAGTAGCCAGGATTACAGGCATGAGCCACCGGCGCCCTGCTTCTCCCAGCCTTTTCCTTTCCAAGTCTATGTCTCTTCCTCATGCCCTTCCACACTCTGGACCACACCTGCCCTACCTGTCATCACACCAGAACACTGAATCTGGCCAAGAATACAGGAAAGCTCTCCCACTTAATCATCACCCTCCTTTCGGCCCTTCTTGCTACATCCCAGACCCTCAATGCTAAGATTTCATAGATCTGAATTTCTTTTGCCCGGGACCAAGTCCTTGAGGAGTACTGCTATCCGTAGACCCATCCCTCCCCTCCTTCTTTCCTTTCTAGATGGTTGGACCAATTTACCCTGTAAAGCTACAGAGCAGATCTGGCCTGCATCTGATGCAGATCTGCCCTTGCACTAAACTAGTTACACTGAAATTTTTGCTGGTCCCAACAACTCAACTACAATAGGTAACATTAAAAGAGAAGCTTTTGAAAAATACCCACTTCTATGTCTCCACACCAGTAACACTCAGTGGAGAAAGACCAGAGAGCAATGTTTGATTTATAAAACTATATCTACTATAATAGTATATCTTTATATTTACTCATGTATTTTAGGGTTTAAAATGTTTTTATTATCTCTAAGTAGTTGTACAAAGGCGTTTCAATTCAACATGTCAGTTGATAAGTAACAATGTATTTTGATTAATGTCACCCCTTCCATGTTCTCCCCCATCTTTTCCAACCATACCCATCCCCTCAAGTTACCTGATTTCATTTTCATATATGTACATTGAGTATTAAGACTAAATTCACCCACTTTCCAGCTCTCTATTATATTAATCTATATATTTTTTAATTTTTTATTTTTATTTGTTATTTTTTTGTCGGTCATGGGTCTTGAACTCTGGGCTTGGGCGCTGTCCCTCAGCTCTTCAGCTCAAGGCAAGCGTTCTACCATTTGAGCCACAGCACCACTTCCGGTTTCTGAGTGGTTTATTGGAGATAAGAGCCTGGGCTGGCTTTGAACCGACGTCCTCAGCCTCTTAAGTAGCTAGGATTATAGGCATGAGCCACCGGTGTCCGGCTTTAGTCTATATCTTTATATTTAGTAGTAAACAACAGAAAAGTCCTATCTTTTTAATCAAAGATTGAACATTAATATATGTAATTTCTTGATGAATGTATATGTTTAAGACATTGAGAAAGTCTATATGTCTCTCTCTCTCTCTCTATATATATATATATATATACCGCTACAATTTCTCTTTGGATTGAGATCATTAGAAAAGCAGACAACTCTTCAACATGTTTCTCACACACACCACTCAACAGATGCAGTTGCTAAAATGTGCTTTGGGGTTTATGCCATCAGCTACTTTGAGAAATGGGTAAAGAATGGTCCTCTCAGTTTGTCCTTGGGAGTTAGGTAAGATGCTACATTCTCAATATAGGAGGATCTGGAAAGGTGTATCTCTTAAGTCCCAAAACCAGGAAGAGTTTTGTTTTTCTAAACTTCTAATTTACTGTCGTGTGACTCCTGAATACTTGAGGTGATTATGTGTTCTGTTTTCTTTGGCAGTTGTGAAGTACGAGGTCACCCTTCTATTCCACTTTTACAAAGGTAGGAGTGCTTCCTTCAATTGATTATCCCTATTCACATTTTGTTCTTTTCCTGATGTTCTCCTTTCCTTGGTTGTCATTATGTCACATTGATTCTATAACCATTAGTCAGGGCTTCAATGTGTACCCTTGGGTTTTAATTCATGGGATAACCTTGATGACACGAAGAGGTCAAAAGTATTGATACATTTTTTCTTTTTGGTTGTTTTTGGTTTTGTGCCAGTACTAAGGCTTGAACTCAGGGCCTCATATTTTTGAGTGCCTTTTTCCCTCACAGCTGGGGGTTCTACCACTTAAATCACACCTTCACTGATGGCCTTTTACTGGTTAATTGCAGCTAGGCTTTGAACTTCCCAAAGAGCTACGATTATAGGCATTAACCACTGATCAACAGTGATTGATTTTTATTACTTACATTTTCTTTCAACTGGACACATTCTAAGCAGTGCAGAGCCACAGAAAAAAGCATCACAGTTACTTAGGATGAAGTACAAACCGGAGCATTTATTGGGATTTCTGTGAGAAAAGAAAACATGACAGGGTAGACATCGCAGAATTGGCTAGTTTAAATAAGATCAGAGGTCTTGAGACTATAGAAATGTTCTCCAGTTATCTGATATCTGGCCCTGGGTGATTTAGAATAGGGGAAATATTGACTTGGTTTGTGAAAGTTAGATAAAGGGGGTAGTTGAGTAGCTTTGGACTGATTGAAGATTTTCACATGCCCACAAAAGGTAGATAGCAAGACAGGTGTAAAAATTGTTACAGGCCATTAGTTTGGATGCCAAATAGATATAGAACCTAAGAAAGTATATTTAGAATACTACTTAGAATTATTTATTTTAAAAAATTATATATACATGTATACATATATGTAATTTTTATATATGTACATGTATATATGTGTATATACACTTATGTGTGTGTAGATATGTATTATGTATACATACATAATCTGACCGTGAGGGTCTGAAGTCTACGTATGACTGGAAATAAGGATAAGAAGGCAGACTAGCTGGGCACTGGTGACTCATGCCTATAATTCTAGGTCTCAGGAAGCTGAGATCTAATGATTGCTGTTCAAAGAAAACTTGGGCAAAAAAGTCTGTGAGATCCTAATCTCCATTTAACTTCCAAAGGAAGCTGGAAGTGGAGCTGTGACTCAAGTGGTTGAGCGTTAGCCTTGAGAAAAAAAAAACAAAAACTCAAGGACAGCACCTAAGCCCTGAGTTCAAGCCCCAGTACTGCCACACACACACACACACACACACACACACACACACACACACACACACACACACACACACACACACACACACACACACACACACACACACACACACACACAAAGCAGACCAAGCTGTGCAGTGGTTTACAAATTGTGGTATATCTCAGAATCCCTTCAAAAATTTGATACAACACAGATTGCTGGACCCCAAACACAGATTTTCAAATTCAGTAGCCCCAGGATGGAGCCTAGTAATTTACACTTCTAGTAAATTTCTATTTCTAATAATGCTTTCCTATGGATCATATATTGAAAAACACTACACTAGAAATACCTTTTTAAATTATTTTTTGTGCCAGTCCTAAGGATTGAACTCAGGGCTTGGTACAGTCCCTGAGCATTTTTGCTCAAGGCTAGTGCTCCACCACTGAGCCTTTAGCATAGTGGATAACAGCTGAGGGCATGATTCTTGACCTTCAGCTGGGGCAATAGACTGAAGATAATAAGGCAGAGGCTGATAGTATAAAAATGCCACGCTAGGTCCAGGTACCAGTGACTCACATCTGTAATCCTAGCTACTTAGGAGGCTAAGATCTGAGGACTATACTTTGAAGCCAGCTTAGGCCCATATCATCAATAAACCACCAAAAATCCAGAAGTAGAGCTGTGGCTCAAGTGGTAGAGTGCCAGCTGAGTACAAGCCCTAGGACCTGCACACACACACACCAAAAACAAGCAAACAAAACCCCCAAAACAACAATAAAAGCAAACAATAACATCAAATTAGTTACCAACATTTAAAAAATAATACATTTCACATAAAACCGATATCCTCAGTTTTCTCCAATTTGCTAACGTAGGATCAGGCCTTTCTGTCTAACTCTAACGCCATATTTGCTTGCCTGGTTCTTTGTACCCTGCCACAGAAGCTCAAGAGAGTCTCTAGTTTCTAAATGTTAAGCTTTTTTTTTTTTTTTTGGGGGGGGGGGTCCAGTCGTGGGGCCTGAACTCTGGGCCTGGGCACTGTCCCTCAGCTCTTCAGCTCAAGGCTAGCACTCTACCACTTGAGCCACAGCGCCACTTCCGGCTTTTTTCTTTTTGCTTATGTGGTGCTGAGGAATCGAACCCAGGGCCTCAGGCATGCAAGGCAAGCGCTCTACCACTGAGCCACCTTCCCAGCCCTAAATGTTAAGCTTTGACTTTAGAGAAAGTCCTCATTGGCTTTATGTTTTCTTCCCATGGGAGGAAGGAAAATTAAACCAACAGGATTATGAACCTGATATGTACTAGATTCCTATTATAGCACTTTGTTATTTCATTTTATAATTTGGGCGTGAAATTCCTTTATATTTGTGTTTCCACTTTTATTGTGACACATATTTCAGGTAATTAATTCACCTTTTATAACTACATTAATTGTATCACAGATTATACACCAAGGAATTCTTCAATTTTTAGAAAAAGAAAATTCCCTTTAGCGCAAAGAATCGTTTAATAAAACATTTTTAAATCTCCATGAAAACTGAATTTTCAGATTTAAATTTTTAACGTGTTGCCTTATAATTAAAGTATGTTATTTGAGTATTTCTGTTCTTTAGAAGGCCTTGAGCTTTTCTTAATGACCTTTATGTGGTCAAGTTCCCTGAATACTCCATGTTTACATGAAAAGAGAGTAAACATAAATAATGTGAAATATTAACATTATATATCATGATGTTGATATATGAGAGAATTTACATGTACAACTCAAAATTGTTTTGTAGAATGTTAGTTTCCGTTCCCTACTTAACAGAAAACCAAAATTACAAGACCTCAGAGGACAATTGCACAAAGACCCACACAAAGAAAGCTGAGAAAAACTACTGTCACACACTCTTTTCCTCCAAAGCTATAAATAATATGCTCAGAGCAATAAGGAAGAAAATTGAACCCCTGAAACAAGAATAGATGTCATAAAAAGAGATGTTCTCAACACACAAAAGAGTCCTTGGAAATGAAAAAGATAAAGCAGTGATGAAACTCAGTAAAAGCAATGGCAAATAAAGATGAAGTCTGCAATTTGGAATGCACATGGGGGAAAAAAATCTGAGACTAAGAGGCCCCAAAAAAAAAAAAATGGATTCAATCTGAAAGCTTTCAAGATTCCTAGGGAACTAAGACGTCCTAGCTGGCAGAGAAGTTGTGAGGAGGATTCCTGGTGGGAAAAGCTTTCATGCAGGAGGCTAGGTAAGCAGGACTTGTCTCTGGTGCCTGGCCTGCTCTGTGGAGCTGCCTCTGGGTACAGTGCAACCATTCTCACATCTGATATCCCTCCTGGGCACTCTGCCAGACCCACTATGGTCCCTTCTTACTATTCAGACCTATTCCAGGCTGCATACACAGGGACCACTTAAGGGCTAGGCTGTGGCATAGGACCAAGGCTTTTGTCCTTATATTCTGCTCCCTGCCATTTCTTGAGGTCCTAGCTCTAAATCTGTCCAGTAAGTGTCCTACAAACATGCATTTGCTTTCTTTTCTCAAATAATAGGTCGTACATTCCTTTCTGGCAAAGCTCTTCAATGAGGCCAGGTATCTGTGACTCACTCCTATAATCCTAGCTGTTCAGGAGGCTGAGAGCTGAGAATCCTAGAGTGGAACCAGCCTGACAGATAAATCCCTGAGAACCTTTTCTCCAAATAACCAACAAAAGCTAGGTGTAGATGAATGGGTAAAGTGACAGTTGTGAGCAAAAAAAAAAAAAAAAAAAAAAAAAAAAAGCCATATGAGAGTGTGAAAGCATGAGACCCTGAGTTCAAATTCTAGATCCAAAACAAAACAAGCAGCTCCTCAAAGAGGAGTTGTAGTTGCCAGCAGAACCAATTGTTTTACTTATAAGTGGAGGAAGGTCTACAAGAACAAGTGCGTAGGAACACAAAGAGCTACTTCTCCCATGGGGAGAGAGGAAATACTGTGATTTTCTCCTGTTCTTGAGGAGAGATGAAAGACTACTTATTAAGGCAGCAAACATTTCACTTCATGCTTACATAACAAAAGCTATAGATATGTGTGTACTTACATGAAAAACAGCCAGGAAGTATCTTGAAGTGAAAACCACATCTCACTCTGCTAGAGAAAAATGTGGTAGCTAAGCCTGCCCATCTAACTTGCAATTTTGGCTGTACCAGTTGCCATTTAAACTCTTGGAGACTTAGGGCAAGTAACTCCATTTATCTGTTACCCAGTTTTCACTTCTGCAGGTGGGTATTAAATGAGATTGCTCTATGCAGCCAATGAGTTAAATATGTAAGTCCTGATAATTGTGCCTGTCATGGAGGAATTGCTAAATACTAACTAAATATTATTACAACTACTCCCACTGAAAAATTTGAGAGGTAATGAAATAACTAGATATTATTATTATAACATGTTTTCATTGACCTACAACATTAAGATGTGATGATGATATAAGTGTATTCACACTACCATTCAGATATACAGATGTGTTTGTTTTCTAGGTTCCCTATAACTAACTGGAATAGTTAGTTAGGCTGGAATAGTTTAAATAACAGATAAAGATTTTAGAGAAGTCTGACAGCAAATAGCAGTAGGACGAATATCATTCTGGGAGTCTCTGTCTTTGGCTGTGGAGGTTGGCATCTCCCTGTGTCTTTACATGGTCTTCACTTTGTGTGTGTGTTTGTATTCAAATCCTTTTTATTTTTACAAGGACACCAGTCATATAGGATTAGGGTCTATGCTAAAATCCTTGTTTTAACTTTGTTGGCTTGCTTGGTTGTTGGGTTGGTCAGTTTGTTTGTTTTAACCAGGGATTGAACTCAGGACTTTCTAGACAGATGCTCCATTACTTGAGCCATGCCTCCAGTCCCTTTTCACATTGGTATGACTGAAACCAAGTTTTTATACCTCATGCCCCCAATCTAGGAGTTCTGAGTTAGGTTTGGCTACTTACTTCCGTAGGCCAAATAAAAAGAGATGGTGAAGGGCAGAGAAAGGAGACTTAATCCATGGCAGCTTCAGGAAGACAGGATTACAGTACATCATCAGCCGTCTTCAGAGGTGCAGATGTTGGCTTCAGGTTAAATAGGGGCTGAGAAAGGTATGCATAGTTAACAACAGTCCCAAGTCACAGGTATGGCCTGGTTGACCATTAGCTTAGTCTTTGTTCTTGGAGGAGTTCCAGAGAAGTTATCTTGTTACTACTGGTATGGAACAGGAACAAAATGGTCTCCTGGATTTTTTTTTTGACTGTTTGCTTTATGATAATAGGAAGAAGATATTGCTTGAGGGAAGGTTCGCCTTCCACATAAGATTGATAATCTGTGAATATTCCTTGGAGCCCATGATGATTGCAAAGTTGACTACAGCAGAGAATAGCTCAGAAAAAAGGGCACAGGGTTAGTTGGGGAACTTTTAAGTTGCCTCTTACAGGATTTTTGCATTATGTTGGGATAACAGGCTCATGCCATTCTGCCAAGATGGTGGTTAAGATGGACTCTTGTGAACTTTAGTTACTTGCACATAGACCAGAGCTCCTCTGATTTCTACCTCCTTGAGCCACGTACTAGCTTTGTTTTAACTTTATTGCCTCTTTGAAGATGCAGTCTCCAAATGTAGGAGATTTTTCAATCTAAAATGCTAGAAGTAGCTGAGAGAATTCAGGATTTCAACATGAATTTTAGGGCACAATTCAACCAATAATGACAGAGAAATACAAAGTCTTTATTGGATGTAGACAATCAAATCTCTACCTGCTGAACCTTTTAAAAAATTACTGAAGTGTCAATCTATTTGAAATTTATATGCAATTTAAGCAATACATTTTAAGAACCCTTGAATCATTTTTGGATTAAAAATGCTCAATGTATCCATGCCTGCCCCATTTTATAACTTCTTTCTCTAAGATGACATAACTATACGGGATGAATGCTGTAGTTTTCCAGACCTTACAGAGATAGGAAAGAGTTGAGTCCTTAAGTGTATTGTCTTCTGCCTCCTCTCACCTCCCTTCCCTTCCCCTCTTCTCCCCTTGTTCCCCTCTCCTTGCTCCACTGCTCCTCACTTCACTTCTCTCTGTCTTTGTCTCTGTCTGTCTGTCTGTCTGTCTGTCTGTCTGTCTGTCTGTCTGTCTCTCTCTCCTCTCTCTCTCTCTCTCTCTCTCTCTCTCTCTCTCTCTCTCTCTCTCTCTCTCTCTCTCTCTCTCTCTCTCTCTCTCTCACACACACACACACACACACACACATATTTTAGTGCCAGTACCAGGGCTTGAACTCAGGCCTGGACATTGTCTCTTAGATTTTTTGCTCAAGGCTGGCACTCTACCACTTGAGTCATACCTCCACTTCTGGCTTTTGGCTGGTTAATTGGAGATAAAAATACAATGGAGTTTTCTGCCTAGCTGGCTTCCAACCTCAATTCTCAGATGTTAGCCTCTTCAGTAGCTAGGATTATAGGCATGCGCCACCAGCATCTGGCTTGTGTCAGGATTTTTACAAAGGAAAATTCAACAAAACACAGACTCGTTGGTTCAGAACTGATTTCTCCCTCATGGAAAGGTCAGGACATATGCAGTCCAAATTGGATGGGATTATCAACTTCCCTTGAAGTCTGTCTACCATCTTCACAGTATGGTACTCTTTTGTGTGTGTGTGTGTGTGTGTGTGAGAGAGAGAGAGAGAGAGAGAGAGAGAGAGAGAGAGAGAGAGAGAGAGAGAGAGAGAGAGAGAGAGAGAGAGAGAGAGGGAGGGAGGGAGGGAGGGAGGGAGGGAGGGAGAGAGAGAGTGTGCTGGTCCTGGGGCTTGAACTCAGAGCCTGGGTGCTATTCCTGATATTTTTTTTCTCAAGACTAACACTCAAACACTTGCGCCATAGTTTCACTTCCAGATTTTTGGTAGTTAATTAGAGTTAAGAGTTTCATGGACTTTCCTACCCAGGCTGGCTTTGAACCTGGATTCTCAAATCTCAGCCTCCTAGATACAATTACAGGGACACATCACAGGCACCCAGTTTACAATGTAGTTGTTGATAAAGATTCTCTCCTTGAACAAATTCTTCTGATCTACTTCTGAATTCTTTCTCAAATAGGTCTTCTTTGTGTTTGTTTCTGTTCAACTTTAAAAAGAATTCTGCTACATGGGTTTGGCTAAAATTCTCCATCCTTATATCTGATCACCTTCAATATCTGATTAGGCTCCTCCTACTATACAAGATCTCCCACCCCCAAGTGATATGTTATCACTCCCACCTGCCTTCTGCAATATCCCTGATTTGGCAGAGTCCACTTTTCCTTGATGGTTTCTGTTAGTAATTCCATTCTCTGAGTCTCACCTTAATCCTGAGCTATAAAATTCTATCTTGTCCTTTCTGTTTCTTTCATCTGCTGCAATAGTCCTGAACAAAATTTATCTTGCTATGCTTAACATTGAATAATTTTTTTCTTTTACATATTCTTCTTTGAGATATAAGGTAACCTTATATCTTTTAGGAAGTTGGCACGCAAAGGCAAGAAAGAAAAGGCAAAAGACATGCTGTAGAAGTTTAAGGAATTTTCAATCATGTGACTGACTACAGGACACTTTGTCTTCAGCCAAAGCTATATTTCATGGCATACAATGTTAGAGGGAGGTTGGAAAATATATTCTTTCTTCTCAGCAACCTATGCCCAGACACAAAATCTGTAAGTATTCAAGAAAAAGGGAATGGATATTAGGGACAGTTTTTGCCAGATATTAGTGAAATGTCTAATTCCAACTCCTTTCAACTTATTTCTTGCATTAAGCCAAGAAAGCTAGCTAGTGATTGATAAATTGTGTCTGTGGAAATCTCTGAGGGGAAGAAATAAGAACTAAAAGCAAGTTTTGTGCCAGTGGTTTATGTCTATAAACCTAGCTATTCAAGACATTGAGATTTGAGGATGGAAGTCTGAAGCCAGTCTGGGTAGGAAAGTTATGAGGCTCTTATCTCCAATTAACAGCCAAAAGTTCAGAAGTAGAGCTTACCTCAAGTGGTAGAATGCCAGTGTGGAGTGAAAAACTAAGGGACAGTGCCTGGGCACTGAGTTTAAGCCTCAGTACTGGTGCTTACACTCATATACACACACGATCTGAAAGGAAGCAAGAAAATCATGCAAAGAAATGTTTTTGAATCATTTATAATTTGTTATCTTTAAGTGGTTGTTTCAATTCAGCATATCAATTATGAGTGCAATGCATCTTGACCAATAACGTCACCCCTTCTGTCATTCTCTCCTCTATCCTTCCTCTCAAGATATTCTCCAATGGAGATTTTACATAAGAGGTAGACCACATGTAAATTTTAGGGTAAGAGGGACAATTAAAGAAGGAAAAGAAACATGTACTTCAAATAGAAACCACATCTTCACACACCCAAGTCATGTTTTGGTGACTCGAACTTGACTTTTAATGTCAGTGAACTTTTGCACTCGATACTAGCACTCTTTGTTTTTCCTACCAGTACTGAAGCTTGAGTTGGGGACCTCATTGTCCTGACTGGATTTTGTTACTCAAGGCTGATGTTCTACCACTTGAGCTACATCTCCACTTCTGGCTTTTGGCTCAGATCTCAGCCTTCTGAGTAGCTAGGATTACAGGCATGTCAGCCACTGGTACAGAGCAATGTCAGTAAGGAACCGACGATGACAATATATTAACCTGCAGAGAGGTTTCACGCTTGGTGCTCATATACAGAGTCAATGAGTAAGGAAAAGGTGATATAACAAAGCCCTGAGAAGGATGCTGGCTGCTTCTCCTGTAACATGACCCCTTGTTTATCCAAAAGGAGAACCATGCACATAAAGCAGGAAGGATTGCTGATTTGATATTACTAGCCTTGCCCTAATGGTACAAATACCATTTGTCCGATATGGCTGAGGAGGTTTTGTAACTCTGGGCTGCTTGCCAGTCATCAGCATGTCATTGAAGAAGGTCCACAGCCTCCCTGCCAGGAAAGAGCCATCCCCTTCTCCTGCTCAATTGTTCTGTAGAAGAAATTAAAGCTCTATGGCTAGCACTGTTACTACTCTCTTTACCATGAGCAGGAGGAGCAGGGAGGCCTATGGGGATGGCACACATCTTTTAAGGTAGGGTGGATTGGAGTCACACATTACAGAATGCTCCAGTCCTAGTAAGAAAGAAAGTGTGGGTAGATTTTCAGAATGATCCAAGCCATTTTTTCTCAAGAGTTAAAGCCCAAGCAATGTAATGCCATTAGCAAGAGTGAACAGCACACTCTCTGTGTGCTGAAATGGAGCTCTTTGTGTCTGGGGAGAGCCAGACACAGAGCAAGCAGTATGTGTAGTACACCACAAAATTTGAGCAGAGAAAAAGAAATATGTTTAATACATAAATATTTATAAACTCAAAGACCATCTCTGGGAAGACACTTAAGAAAGTGGTAATCATGGTTGCTTTCTCAAAAAGGGAGTCTGATACTCTGCGATGCAAAAGGAAAGGAGTTGCTGGGCACTGGAGGCTCACACCTGTAATCCTAGCTCCTCAGGAGGCTAAGATCTGAGAATCATGCAGGAAAGCCTGTGAGACTCTTATCTCCAATAAACTACTCAGAAAAGGCTGGGAGTAGAGCTGTAGCTCAACTGGTAGAGTGCTAGCTTTGTGGAAAAGAGGTTCAAGGATAGCACCTAGACCCTGAGTTCAAGCCCCAAGACTAGCACAACAATTTTAAAAAAACAAAACAAGGAAAAGAGACTTAATTTTGCACCATATGTCAATGTGCTAGCCCAGACAAAAAAGTCCATAGGACTCTTATGTCCAATTAACCACCAAAGAGCCAGAAGTGGAGCTGTAGTTCAAGTGTTAGAGCACTAGGTAGCCTTGAGCAAAAAAGTTCAGGGATGCTGCTCAGTCCCTGAATTCAACTTCCAGGACTGGTGTGTATATGCACACATGCACACATGTAAGCATACACACACACACACACACACACACACACACACACACACACACACACACACACACACACACACACACACACTGTAAGATTCTTATCTCCAATCAGCCAGAAAAATACAGAAGTGAAGCTGTGGTTCAATTGGTATAGCATCAGCAGTGAGTGAAAAAGGTAAGAGAATATGAGGCCCTAAGTTCAAGCCCCAGCAGTGGCACAGAAAAAGTAAAATAAGATAAAATAAAAATAAAAAATGATTGAAGGAAGGAAAAAGAAGAAATTTCTGTTAAGTTACCTAGCAAGAATCCTTCCCAGTCTTTATATTTCTTGTTAGGAATTTGCCATCCACTATCTTTACCCTGCTCCTTGGATCTAAGTTTCCACTTTTCCGTATATTCAGAGTGAGCTTCATATATTCGCCTTACTGTGAAATCCCCAGTGCAATAGTAATTCTCCAGGAAAATATTCCTTACCATATTCAAGAAGTATCAGGTATCTTAGTGTGTGTGTGTGTGTGTGTGTGTGTGTGTGTGTGTGTGTGTGTGTGTGTGTGTGTGTGTGTGTGTGTGTGTGTGTGTGTGCTGGTCCTGAGGCTTGAACTCAGGGCTTGGGCACTGTTCCTGAGCTTCTGTGCTCAAGACTAGCACTCTATCACTGGAACCAAGCTCCACTTCCAGCTTTTTGGTAGTTAATGGATAAAAGAGTCTCACAGATTTTTCTGGCCGGGCTGGCTTTGAATTGCTGTTCTCAGATTTCAGCTTCTTGAATAGCTGGGATTATAGGCATGAGCCACCAATGCCATATCTTAGACGGCTGATATTCAGCTGGCCTGGGGAGAAAGGGTCAGGAAAGCCCTCAGGAGTTAGTGGGCTCATTCTCTTCATTTCAGTGCTTAATCTCATCTCTTGACATATCTCTTTCCCTGAGGAAGGTAAAAACCTTTAGCTTCCATTTGAAAAAAAAAAAGACAAAACAACTGAGAGGAGGAGAGCAAAGAATCCCCAATTTAATAGATTTAAATTATGTTATGATCAAATTTACATTATTCAGGGAACAAACCACAGCAAGAGTTTAATGTGTTTAGATATCAAAGACAGTGAGAATACTACATGTTGAAGTAATAGGATGCAGGGAAATGTTATAAAGGAATAAACTTCTAGCCTAAGTGTTTTTTGTGTCTTGGTTTCTTTTTTGTTTTCTTTTGTGAAGGTACTGAGGCTTGAACTTTGTGCCTGGGTCCTGTCTCAGTATTTTTGCTTACTTGAGTCACAGCTCTACATCTGGCTTTTTGGTGGCTAAGTACCATTCCATAAGTCAGATAATGAGTAAAATTCTTTCTGGACAATGTCTCTCCCCATTTTTCCTTCCCATCCTTACCCACAAGTTGTATAGCTCATTTTCAAGATAGTTTCTATTGAGTAAGTGGTGGCACTTTTAAATGATCATTAGGTCATAGGGCTTCATTCTAATCAAGGAGCAGGAGTGAAGTTGCTGGCTCAAGTCTGGATGAATTACTGCAAGACTGAGTTACTTAACATGGGACGCCTCCTATGGCTGAAGTCCTTGTACATTCTCCTCTTCCCTTCCCCTCTCAGAGCTCTCTGAGTTGAAGCATTGGCCCTTACCAGATGGAACTTCCAGATCTTGGACTTCCACAACCCTAGACCATGAGACAAAATACACTCTTTTCCTGTGTAAATCACTCAGTTTCAGAAGTTTTGTTACAACACAAAAAATGGACTAAGACAACTCCTATAGCTCATGATTTAGCTCTCTCACATCACTTTTCCCAATATAGTGCTCTTCCTATTTTTAGTGAAATCAATAAACAGAAGCTATCTTATTATGTCTACATCAACAATGTTCTTTGTAGAGAAAAAGCATGTTTTGAGGCCATTTCTTTTTGGTGGGAGGGAGGGGTATGGCTTTGTGTCTTTCTGTCCTGAACAATAACCATAAAAATAAGATCTTTCTGGTTTCAGGTATGGAAGTAACCACCTTTTTTTTTTCCTAGGAGACAAAGGCTGTCTTGATACCATGTGTTTGCCTGTTGGCTTAGTCTACTCTGGACCTGCTGCCCTGATATCAGACAAGGGCTTTCCTGGAGGCAATGGAAGAAGAATACTTGCCTCATTGTAAGTAATAATTAATATTTCTGAGTTGCCGGCAGAAGTTGAGGCCCTGTGGAGGGCTTACCTCAGAGCCTATCCCAGAACCAGATTCTGCCACCTGAGTTCTTGCCTGTCTGTGATGACAACTCTTTATTCAAGTTTCTCCTGGCCTTTCTGGCAATGCAGGTTGAGGAAGAGGATCTCACTCTCCACACCCATCCCTTCATATGATTCCAATGCTTTCTCCCCAGTCTGAGTCTTTCTTCCCAAGCATCTCCCAGCTGGATAGTGGGACAGGTCTCCAAGGACAAAGACCCTGGTACATTCTGGGCCTAGAGGGTCTACTACAACTGGTCATCTTGCTTCCTTAAATTACACACCTATGAAATCAAACACCAGTCCCCACATCAATCAAAGATAAACACTAATAGTAAGTCAAGGAGAGCACCCAAGCCCACTGTAAATAAGGAGCTCTTTTCTTGGAGACCTCATAATTAGACCTGGGGCTTCCCTATTTCCTGGGAGTCCCAGCAGGATGCATTGTGATGCTGCATCATGTTTAGCTTGTTTCCTGCTGTTCCCTGGGATAGACCTGAAAAATAAAGGAGCCAAATTATACTTCAGAGGAAGCTCCCTTGGTTACCCAGACAGAGGCTGCAAAATGGCCCTTTTAAAACAACCTTCTTTTCATTCCCAGCCAAGAGTCTTTGTTCCCCCAAAGACATTCTAACAGAAAGAGCAATAATGGCCAGTTCTCCACAATACAAGGCTGTGTGGGATGTTTCTAATTTTATGTATATCAGGGAGTCATGGGGGTATAAAAGCAGTTATCTTTGGACATGGAATCAGAGGTGATAATTCTTTTCTGTACTTTCTACCATTTCCTACTTTGCTAAAACTGTATCTGCCGGGCTGGGAAGGTGGCTCAGTGGTAGAGTACTTGCCTTGCATGCATTAGGCCCTGGGTTCAATTCCTCTGCACCACACAAGCAGAAAAAGCCAGAATGGCACTGTGGCTTAAGTGGTAGAGTGCTAGCTAGCCTTGAGCTGAAGAGCTGCGGAACAGTGCCCAGGCCTAGAGTTCAGGCCCCATGACCGACAAAAACAAAAACAAAAACAAAAACAAAAAACTGTATCTTCCATGAGATACTATGTACTATGTAAGAGATGTTTTAAAGTACTTAAACAAGTTAGGCACTGGTGGCTCATACCTATAATACTAGTTACTAAAGAGGCTGAAATAGGATGATCCCAATTCAAAGCCAGTCCAGGCAGGAAAAGTCCATGAGATTCTTATATCCAATTAACCACCAAAACTCTAGAAGAAAAGGTGAAACTCAAGTGGGAGAGTGCTACCCTTGAGGGAAAAAAAGCTATGGACAGAACCTAGTCCTGAGTTCAAGCCCCAGTACCAGCACCGAAGAAAATAATAAAATATTTCAGCATTTGGAACAGAGAAAACATCTTAAATTTGAGCTAGAATCAGGCATTGTTGGACACATCTGCTTACTGGGGTGACAGTGATAAACATACTCTTTTTAAGGATGGGCATTCTGGGATGGCAGAGCCTATGCAATCACAACTGATACCCCAGCTCTCTATAATGGCGTCTGGTGCATAACAGGCACCCAAAATACGTTTTAAAATCTATTTAGTAGTGGATGAGTAAGCAGGCAGGAATCCCTGCAGGAAAACTGTGGTCCAACTTGGTCATTAGGGATAAAGGCAGACCAGGCGTCTCTCAGCTTTGTCTCAGCCCAGCCTTCAATGTCTGAGTCCCAGGAGAACAGGATGTTGTAAGTGAAAACGGAAAGAGCTGTCATTCTAACAACAAAATCTTTACTTTAGAACTGCACCAAAGAAGGTAGGGAAAGTATGCTTCTTCCTCTGCTCCTTTGTAAACCACCCACAATCTTTGGCACCAGGGGTTTCTCTGGGGAAATGGAAGAAAGCCCACTCCATTGAAGCTGAGGAACTCGATAAAGCAATGGAGGCAGCTAGCACTTTTGAACTTGGTTCTGAGCATCCTGGCAACAGCTTAGTTTTCAATACTGTTTTTGAGATTCATTGCACAGTATGCTCTCTTAAAATGTTTGGAACCAGGTGCTAGTAACTAACTCATACTTGTAAATCCTAGATACTCAGGAGGCTGAGATCTGAGGACCATGGTTTGAAGGCAGCTCAGGCAGAAAAGTTTGTGAGACTTATTATCCAGCAAAAAAAAAAAAAATAATTGGAGGTGTGGCTCAAGTGGTCTAGAGTGCCAACCTTGAGAAAAAAAAAAGTCAAATGAGAGTATGAGATCTAAGTTTAAACCCTAGTACAGACAGACAGACAGACAGATGGACACACAGACACACACACACACATACACAGACACAGACACAGACACACACACACACACACACACACACACACACACACACTTTTATTTGTGAGATAAAGGGTAGTGGTTGCAGCACTGTGTGTTTATTCTTTTCAAAGTCAAAGCTCATTTCTAAGAGTCAAGAGATAGAAGAATGTGCACTGAATTTTAAGACTTCATTCTCTCCCTTTTCTCTTCTTCATTCCCCTACACCCCTTCTCTTAACACACTCTCCATCTTCCAGCTTCCTGGTATCCATTTTGTTGGATTGTGAGCTAGTTTTTCTGAGGAATTACAGTTTGAATTCTCCCGTGAGTAGCAGGGAGAAATGGAGAATGATGAAAGGGGTTATATCAATCTAGGTGCATTGTATTTATAAACTGATTTGTTGTACAATTACTTAAAGCTAATCTTCCCATTTCTGCTATCTGAAGGTTAGGATTCTAATCCTTCCTTGGCCTTACCACCAAAGTATCATTAGCAAATGCATATGTTGTTTTCTTAGACTTATTGTCAAACTCCAGTTTCTCTGGTATGAGTTACTACTTTGCATGGCTTCTGCTTTAGAAAAAGCAGATAATGCCTTGTGGGAAATGGCCCAAGTCATCTCAACTCAGCAGTCAGAAGCTGAGGGTCTGATGTTCCCTGAAGAGGCTTCTAAATAGACCATGTTCACTTGGGGTATTTTCTGCCTTATTTTTAATCTCTGTCTTGTAAGACAGTTATGAGGGATTAGGGGGCTCTGCTTTGTCTTATTCAAGGGGAAAGCACTTTTCAGAAGTGAAGATGGACTGAAGATGCCTAGGTAGGCTCTTCCATACTCTCCTCTGACCCCGTGATGGTTAATTTTATGTGTCAACTTTCCAGGGCTGTTCTAGCCAATTGTTTGATCAAATATTAGCCTAGTCCTTGCAGGAAGATATTTTGTAGTTACATTTAACATTTAAATCAACATCCTCTAAACAGAGCAGATTATCCTTCAGAAATTGAAGGGGCCTTGTTCAGTCAGTTCAGGAGCTTGAGAACAAAACCTGAGGTTTCTCAGAGAACATATTCTGACTATAGCATAGCACTGGGCCCCAAAGGCTCATGACTGTAATCGTGGCTATTCAAGAGACTGAGATCTGAGGACTGAGATCCAAGGCCAGCCTGGGCAGGAAAGTCCATAAGACTCTTACCTCCAATTAACCACCAAAAAGCTGGAAGTGGAGCTATAACTCATGTGATATACTGTTAGCCTTGAGTATAAAAGCTAAGTGAGAGCATGAGGTGCTGAGTTCAAACCCCAGTACCAGCACAAAAAATAAAGGAGAAGGAAAAGAAGAGGAGGAGGAGGAAAAAGAGGAGAAGGAGGAGAAGAGGAAAACTATAACATAGAAATTATGTTTCTGGCCTGCCAGTCTGCCCTGAAAAGTTTAGACTTGACTAACCTCAACTTCTTTCTGAATTTTCAACCTACTGATCTGCCCTGCAAATATTAGACTTGTGTAATAGGAAGACCCCTACTCAGGCAGGCAAGCCCACTTAGTCATCCAGAGTGACAGAGCCCACCACAACAAAGTTGTTAACAAAGAAGCAACTTTATTGAGAAGGTTCCTACACTGACCGGCCAGGGCCGCAGCACTAGCTCGGGAGCTGATACTGTGACCCAGAGCAGCCCCCATTCTTTGGTTTTTAAAGGCAAAATCCATGAGGTGGAGCCTGGTCACTAGCAGGTGACCAATGGATTATAACACACACAAAGGATTCTACAATCATACCAGACCACACACAGATGCTCAATGAGGTTACAGTTTGTTTGTAATGGCTGTTCAAAGCAGCCTATCACCTTGGTTAAAAAAGGCAGAGTTTACCATAAGCACGTGGTGTCACCTTAACAACATAGCTGTTTTGTTGGTCAGTCTTTAACTCAACTATCAAGGGTGGATTAGGTTGTTAAGTGGAGAGGGACCAGATGCATTTTTTTTTTTCCGTTCCTGGAACTAAGCCCATCAAGTCTAAAATCCCTAAAACAAAGGCAAAGCTCAAAATAGAATCAGACCAGCTTGGGCCCCATCTGAGGGTCCACTTCACTTGCTAACTTGGAAAATTGCATGACTTAGTTCCTTAAAATAAAGTCAAATCTCTCATTCCCCTCTTCCTTCTTTTCTCTTACTACTGCTACACACAGCTATTATGAACATGTATATGTGCTCAATTGATTCTGGTTTTCTGGAGAACTCTAACCAACATTGACAGTGACACTCTCCTTGACCAATTAGTCTGATTCCTCTAAATTTTCTTCTCTACAGGCTTTCTCCTTGGCTTACTATTACGCCCAGTTCCAGTTAAAAAGATATCCTACTGAGACTTGAGCCAATTTATCAGGAATCATTCCCATATCCTTTCTATCTAATTAAGTTCCTCTGCCCCTGTCTCAACCCACCCAAGTTCCTCTTAGTGTGAAGCCTGAATGAAAAATAGCAATTTTAGGTTTGGATTCCATTTTGTCTGGGAACTGTGTCAGTAACTCCCCTTGAGCCCAAATTCCAGAAATTAGCAACTCCCCTTGATATTCCAGGAAATCAGCAACTCCCCTTGATTACCTTGAGCCTAAATTCCAGGAACAACCCCCTTTAAGGAAAATTCCTCTATCCACAGCTAATCAGCAGATAACAGGATAAGGAATAGTCGTTCGGTCAGTCGGGGTTCAGATGATCTGCTCCAGTCAATCATTTCAAGGAGCATCAGCCCTATGAACCAGCCAATCCCCAGTACCTGGTCTGGTCCAGCCAGTGGTTACACTAATCATCTTTTAGAATTATTTTATGATTTTCCCGCTGTGTGATATGATTTGTTAAGTGCTGCAATGACACATAGAAGTCCCTAAAAACCCTATAAAAACCTTGCTAGAGGAAGAGTCAGGGCTTTCAACTCTGACCCACTGCATTGGTGATGGTTGTGAGTCCAGGCTTGAGCTTGTAATAAATGGCTCTCGTGTTCTTACATCGCAATCGGCTCCTTGGTGGTCTTTGGGGGTCCTTATCTAGGCATAAGATTAACAATTCTCTTTCCTTTCCCCCAACCTGCCATCTTGATCCTGTTTGTATCTGAGTCCAACCTCTCTGTCCCTTAGTCCATTAGAGATGACATATCAAAATGCTATTTATTGGGTAGCTTATAAACAACGGACATTTATTTCTCACAGTTCTAGAACCTGGAAAGCCCAAGATCAGGATGCTGATGGATTGAGTGTCTAGTGAGGGTCAATTTTCTGGCTCCCAGATGGCTCTTTCTGACTGTATAGGAGGGGTGAAAGATTTTTCAGGCCTCTTTAATAAAGACACCAATCTCATTCATAGGAATTCTGCCCCATGACCTCATCATCGCACACAGGCCTACCTGGGTGAGGTACATGAACAGATTTCAAGGTTTGCACAGGGAAGACATAAACCATAAATACTCCCATCACAGCACTTCCCTATTACAATAGTCTTGAATAAAATAAAAATCTGTCTTGACCTTGTTTGACAGGTGTTTGTTAAGTAACGTCTCTGTAACAATTCAGACCCTAAATCTAAGACTAATAGATACAAGAATGGAATGCTGTTCCAGAGTTGAACTCAATTTCTTAGATGGCTGCTAACTTCCTGGAGTCTTCTCTGAATCAGGGATCCTGATATTGAGAGTTGCACATGGTTGAGCCCACGGTGCAGCAAGCTAGGGAAGAGAGAGGTGGAATTTCCCTATGCTCCACTCAATGCTGTGGTACAGAATGGAGCCAGTCAGATCTAGTGAGTGGGAGGTCACCTGAGTCCCTTTGGCCTGCACAGGAACTCAGAGTTGGTTGCAGAGGTATGGTGGGGTTCAGAAGATGAAGGCAAGATGCTCAATGTCATGGCAAGTTCAAGGCTCCTAGGGCTCTTGGCTCTAGCAAATGCAGATGGAAAAGCCAGCTTAGACCATTATAGGACTGAGCCCTTATTTAAGCAGCAGCTGGTGATCCACAGGGGTGTGACAAGTGCTCATTTAGGGTGAGGGAGTCGTAGTGACAACTGACACATGACGCAGACGGTGCCATTATTTTCCTGACAGTCGACACATCTACACAGTACGGAACTCTGTTGTCATCTCAGCACATAGGAATATCTTCTCCCCTCCCCCAATCTTGGGCAAGAGGCCACATGATTCAAATGAGTTTCTATCCCCTAACAGATGTCCAGCAGAGGAAGCAAGTCAGAAGCCTGGTCAGAGAAACAAGAGAAACAGGATAGAAAATATGAGGCCCAGGGTTTACTAGGCAACTTGAAAAATAGCTCAAGGGCTGGGCATGGTGGTACTTGTACTTCTAATCTCAACAACAAGGAGACAGAGATAGGAGGATGGCAGTTCAAGGCCAGTATAGGCAAAGAGGAAGAAAGGCCCCATCTGGAAAACCAATTAAAAGCAAAAAGGCTGGGATGTGGCTTAAGTTGTACATCACTTGCCTAGCAAACACGAAGCAAAAATAAAGGTGGTTTGATTGTGGCACAGCTGATGGGATGAGGTCATGATGTCTCTGGTCTTGGTTAGGAAGGGTTCAGGAGATGCAGGTGGAGGAACTTTTAAAAAGGAATGTCACTAAGACTCAGCAGGGAAGGCCTGGGGCAGACAGCCAAAGTCCAGCCAGTATTTCTTGCTCCCCTTCAGGGAAAAATGCAGACACTCCTAGGAGTGTCTCAGAGCTCTATCCTGAGTGACACACCCTTTAATGATTAAAAATCTCTTCTTTCAGTGACCTGCATCACAGAGCAGTAGCAATAATAATATAATAATAATAATGATAATAATGATAGTAGTAGTAGTAGCTAAAGTCTATTGAATAGTTCCTCAAGCCAAGCACATATAATTACATATAACCAGCCCTGTTATTCACATTTTAAACACAAGAGCACAGATGGTTAGAGAATTAGTAAATGTCCCTCAACTACTTCATAGCTAGAGAAAACTTAATATGGGTGCAGACAATCTGGGTTGACCCTTAACCACTATGCTATTATCTTAGTACAAACATTTATTCCCGTGTATGATTATTACTGACCTGACCACATCTCAGCACAGCCTCATGATGCGCTCCTGGTCCTAGGGTGAGAGGCCTATCCTGTTCATCAGGGGACTAGGGACACATCAGGACAGCTCTCAATTCATATCAAGTTCTGGTGCTCTTTGACTCCAGGGCCTGACTTACCAAACCTTCAGCTTCTGTAACTGTTGTGTGTTCTGTCTCTTTCTAGCACCAAAAGGAGCTCCTCCAAAGCCTGAAGAAGGAGATGTAGAAGTCCTATCCTCTGGCTTCAAGAAAAACAAATGCAAAAATAAGGCACCAAGTTTTTTTATTCTCTATCCCATAGGTTCTTTTGTTCTTTTTTTTTTTTTTTTTTTTTTTTTTTTTTTTTTTTAATTTTTTTTATTGTAGAGATACTATACAGAGGGTTACAGTTACATGAGTGAGGTAATGAGTACACTTCCACTTTCTTTTGTTCTTAACTAGCTTGAAGGTTTAAAGTTATGTTTAACATTTTGGAAGTAGTAGTGTCCAGAGAGTAATGAGTTTTCTTCAATTAACTATCAAAAAAAGCCAGCAGTGGAGTTGTGGCTCAAGTAGTAGAGCACTAGCCTTAAGCAAAACAAACCTCAGAGACAGAGCCCAAGACCTGAGCTCAAGACTCAGAATTAGACACAAAGAAAAAAAAAATGCTCTTCTCACTGATGATTAGTTAGGTGCTTGGTCTTCTACATTACTCAAATTGTCTATGTCTCAGGTTCTTCATGAGTAGGGAAAAATTCATAAAGGGTTGTGAGGACCAAACAGAACATTAATAATGCAACTAGCCCAGGCATAAACATAAAGTATGAGTCTACTGATGTCTGTTCATTGTTCTTATTATAAAGATGTATGGATGTCAAGGCAGCTCACTGAGGCTAGAGGCCTTGGCTGAAGCAAGTTTTCTTTAGTTGGTTTCTTCAGAGCTTTCTTGCTGTTCTGCTAGATCACATTCCCTGTGGTCTCAGGAGGAAGCTGAGTCCATAAGGTGCTGGTGGGCACAAGTCAGATCCCCTTTAAGGGAAACAATGGTAATTTCAGTTCAGCACTAAGGACAGGGAGAGCATCTTATTCCAGCCATGGGGAACAACTTCTGGCCATGGTGCTGAAGGACACATTCCTGGATTCCTTCATTACTCTTCCTGTTACTTCTTTGGGTCACCAGGTGACTTACAGATCTTGTGGGCAGCCTAGGCCCAGCTTCTGGTCCTCTCCTGTGTAAGCTTTGCAACTCTCCACTGGAGCCACTTTTCTCAGTTCAACAAGATGCTAAGTCAGTTTGGACTGGGGGAGACAGCAAGTTCCAACCATTTTCAATCCACTGTGAATCCTAATGACCAGAATTCACCCTGTTGAGGAATGTAATAAGATAAAGGACACTGATAGCTAGCAATTATATATTAAGTCCTCACTGCTTTTCTCTATATTGTTAATTAAATAATTATATCTAATAAGGTCAGATTGTGGCCTGATAGTAAAAACTCAATAGCATTTTTTTCTTTTTGTCACCCATGGGGCTTGAACTCAGGACCTGGGCACTGTCACTCACCTTTTTCACTCAAGGATAATGCTCTATCACTCTGAGCCACAGCACCACTACTGATTTTCTGATGGTTAATTGGAGGTAAGAGTCTCATTGTCTTTCTTGCCTAGGATGGCTTCAAATTGTGATACTCAGATCGTAGCCTCTGAAGTAACTAGAATTACAGGCATGAGCCACAGGACCCAGCTAATAGCTTTTCTTTTGATTGTTATTTTTGTAGAACTTGGAGGGCTATACGTTGCCATCTTTACTACATAAGTGAAGAGTCTCACATGTCATCAGTAAATAATACATGTTGGGGCCACAACGGCAAAGGCAAAATTAGACCCTGGGTTATTTGGTCCTAAAGTTATTGTCAAAACATCATGCTACTTCTCTTTTTTATCCCCATGCCAATACTAAGGCTTGAACTCAGGGACACATGCTTTCCCTTGGCTTTTTCACTCAAAGCTGGTGCTCTACCCTTGAGTCACAGCCCCACTTCTGACATTTTCCTGTGTAAGTGGAGATAAGTTTCTCTCTGCTCAGAGTTTTCAAACCTGTATCCTCAGATCTCAGTCTCCTCAGTAGCTAGACTTACAAGGAGACACCAGTCCTCAGCTCATGATGTTACTTAAGAAGCCTCTTAAGAAGTTGTTCCTTGATGGGGAAAAACAAGTCGATTAAGGATACAGGTGGACCTGTTGCAACAATGAGAAGTACAAGTTGTCATGTCCATAATGAGCTTTACAATGTCTGTGCGGGGGGGGGGGGCCGGGGGGGGGAAGGATTGGGACTGGGGGGGGAAGGATTGGGACTGGGGGGGGGAGGCTGGGAAGGGATGTGAAGGATAAACAAAGGAGGAGGCTGCAATGCTTGGTAAGAAATGTACGCATTATCCTGCCCATGTAATTGTAACCCCTCTGTACAGTATGTTCACAAATAAAACAAAATAAATTAAAAAAAAAGAAGTTGCCAACAAAGTTATACACTATGAATATATGCCCCATCTCTTTCTTCCTAGCTCTATCTTGTGGCGCACAGGAGATGACTTATGTGGTCTTATATTAACCAATTGTGTTTATGTCTTCCCAGTTCTGTGTTGAGTGACACCACATTTGTAGCATAAGATTACTCAAAGGGGGAATATTTTATACTATAAAATTAGGTTAATATTACAAATCAAGGCTTCTTAATTATCTTCTAGAGATATGATTTGCTAATATATCACTGGCCAAGGATAAGACATAGGCAACATAGGTCCCATGGTTTTCCTTATTTGCAATAACTAGTATAAGTCTGGGACAAGTAGAAAATGTCAAAAGCTATGTACATATGATCAGATAAGACGATGTTAAGGGAAATGAACCCCAAGATAGAGACAAGTGGTTTTTTCTTTCTTGCTATTGTTTCTAATGTATTTATAATGTACCATGTGATTTTTTTGGTTGCTTTGTATGTTTCTCCCCCACAGTATAACTCCTGTTTTCACTATATTTGATGTCGGTCTAATTTGGGTAGGGAAAGAGAAAAAACAAAATGTTTAAATAGGGATACATGTTGACCCATTGTAACAATGAGATGTACAAGACACTATGGTGAAAAATTAACTTACAATTTAAGCATGGCGGGGGAGGGGTGGGTAGTGTAGTTGTAGAGGTGGGAGGGAAGGAATGGTAGGGGAAAAACAAAGGAGGAGGCAACAATGCTTGATAGGAAATGTACCCATTACCTTGCTCATGTAACTGTAACCCCTCTGTACAGTATTTTTACAATAAAAAACTTATTTTTTAAAAAAGACATAGGCAATGTCAAGGGCTATTATTTATGCCCCTAATTTTTAGTCTATGGTTTTCTCACTACACATATCCCATGGAAAGGAAATAGAAACAAATATTTTGGGTAGATTAATTAAGCATTGCTGTATAGCAAATCACACTGACGTTTAGTGGCCTAACATAACAATATAACAATATAATTTCCATTTGAGCCAAGAATTTTTTCATGCTAGCATTTTCATATTCAGATATTCATTATTTTTTGACCTAGGGAATTTATACATTGGAAATGCAAATATTTTGGGTATAGAGTTGGAGAAAGTTAAATTCATGTGGGCCAAGAATTTGCAAGAGACTTAGCTAAGTGGTTCTGACTTGAAGTCTCATGAAATTGCAGTCAAAGTAGCAGCTGGGCTTTTAGTCATTTGAGCAAAGTTAGCTCATTTGCATGTTTGGCAAACTAGTTCCGACGATTGTCCAAGTCATATGGACCTCACCAAAGGGCTGCTTGAAAGTTTTCATGATATTTCACTGTGTATCCTTCAGGATGCAAATGATCCAAGAGAGCCAGATTAACCGGCAGTATCTTGTTTGATCTAATTTCAAAAGTCAATTCCTGAGATTTCCACAATATCTTATTGGTGACAGGTTATCCCGTGCATTGTAGCAAAAGATTGCATGATGGCATGAATCACAAAAGGCAAGAATCATTGAAGGGATTTTGAAGGCTGGTATCATAAATATGTAAAGAAATTCTGATTCATGAATCCTTCAGGGTTGGTAACAAATCATTGTCTCCCAAATCCTGTAGCCACCTGCCTACTATCTATAGCAGTTTTCTTTTAGTAATAAAGGAGGCTGGCTGTTTGCTAGTCAAACAAGTGTTGCTGTTTGTCCCAACATTATACACTCCCCACACAAGAAACTCTTTTGTTTTCAGCAGACAATTGGCCTCTACATGTTTTCTCTCAGCTTATTAACCAGAATAAATCACTCCTGTGTCTTCTATGCTTGGTTTGTACAAGCCAACTTTGTGTCTCTGATTGAATAGACAGCCTTTCCACGGGTGTGGGGCAGGACCCAAGAGCAGATCTCTGGGCAGTAAGTAAGGGAAGACTGAGACTAATGTGGAAAATTGAATTTGTTTCTTTGGCTCTACGGAGACAAGGGTAGATAATGCCTCTACCACATTTGTTCTGATCGCAGGTGCATGATTTTAAAGGTGCTGTTTACTGAGTTAATGCTCAGTCCGAAGGAGAATGCTGTGTGATTGTAGCCAAGGAAGTTGTCTTTGAAACATTTCCAGAGCAGTGTGTAATAAAGGAATGACAAGGGTGGGGAGAGCAATTTCTCCCTCCCTCCCCTCCCCCTCTCTTTCTTTCTATCTCTCTCCCTCTCTCTCTCCTTCCTTGCTTCTCCCTCCCTCCCTCCCCACTTCTCTTTTTGTGTACCAGTACAGGGACTTGATCTCAGGACTTTGGCCTGGCATTTTCAATCAAGGCTGGTATTCTAACCATTTAGTTTCCACTTCCACTTTTCCGTTTTGCTGGTTAATTGGAGTTAAGAGTTTCATAGATTTGTCTGTTAGAGCTGATTTTGATCCAGGATCCTCAGGTCTCAGTCTCCTGATTAGGTAGGTTTTCAGGCATGAGCCACTGGTACCTACTAGGGGAGAGCTGTTTCTATAGCAAAGTATGATGATCAACATTTGATTCCTTTCACCTCTCCATGCCACAAGTGTATCTTGAGAAAGAAAGACAATGTTACTTGGACATCTTAGACTTTCACTCTAAACTGCAATATGAAGGGTTCAAAAAGAGTAAATAGCTAAATGAATATTTTCTGTATAAAAGATTTGAAGAAAAGCCGGGCGCTGGTGGCTCACGCCTGTAATCCTAGCTACTCAGGAGGCTGAGATCTGAGGATCGCGGTTCAAAGCCAGCCCGGGCAGGAAAGACCGTGAGACTCCTATCTCCAATAAACCACCAGAAAACCGGAAGTGGCGCTGTAGCTCAAGTGGTAGAGCACTCACCTTGAGCTGAAGAGCTGAGGGACAGCGCCCAGGCCCAGAGTTCAAGCCCCACAACCGACAAAAAAAAAAAAAAAAAGATTTGAAGAAAGAACACTAACATTACTTCCTTCAACCTGAAGGGCTCAAATCCAAAGTTTTCCAAATAGGAAGTAAAATGTCTTCCTGAGGTAGCTTGAGTATCAGACATAAGGATCTAAATGTAGCTTTCCTGATTCATTTCATTCCTTTTCCCATCTACCTATATTATGTGTTCTATGTAGAAAATCAAGCCACCACAAGGCAGGCTAGACTCAAATTGAGCCATTTTTAATGGAACCATTAGTCAAGCACAATCAGGAACCACTTAGACAGAAATACCTAAACTTCAGTAAGTCAGACACATCGGATATGCCTACTTACTACCATAGGACAGCTGTAAGGGATGGGGGCAGGATGGTGATACTGTGGAGAGAGTCATAATTGGCTCTTTTGCAGAGTCTCATATGACCATTTCTATCCTTCTGAAGTGAGATTCCTTCTCCCTCATTCGAAATTGTTAAATGTGTTCTTGTTAAATGCAAGTTGCGACTATGAGAGGAGCAGATCAGTAGGATGTTAGTTCTAAGAGTGATTGATTACAATGATTTGACATCACACTGCCCGGTGAGGATCCTAAGCACCTGAGAAGCTGGTTAAATATTTCCAATGGGGCTGCCAGCTTCTAAACTGAGGCTGGAGCTTGAAGTCCTCAGGGCAAGCTGGGAAAGGGAGAAAGGAAAAAGAGATTTTTTTTAAATGAGAGAATAATAAGCTGGAATATACAGTAGAACTGGAGTTTGCAGCTAGAATTCATGTTATTGTAGCACTGCCTTAACTTTGAATATAAGAGAACTGTTGTTTTATTTTTATTTTATTTACTTACTTACTTTTTTTGTTGTTGGCCATGTGGCTTAAACTCGGGACCTGAACTCTGTCCCTAAGCTCTTTCTGCTCAAGGCCATAGTGATGTGACCCTTTCATTCTTAATTTGGGTCATTTGACTCTTCTCTCTCCCTCCCCCTTTGGTCTATTTAGGTCATATTATGTTAATATTGTTGATATTTTCAAAGAATTAAACCTTGGGTCTATTGGTTTTGGCTATCAATTTCAATTCTGAATTTTGTTTATGTCCCCTGCAATCTTTCTTTTCTTTTCTTTCTCCCTCCCTCCCTCCCTCCCTCCCTCCCTCCCTCCCTCCCTCCCTCCCTCCCTTCCTTCCTTCCTTCCTTCCTTCCTTCCTTCCTTCCTTCCTTCCTTTCTCCTTCTTCTTAGCATTTTCTCTGCATCTTTCCTTTTCTGTGCTCTGAACTGTGTGCATTTCCTGCTCCCCAAATTTATATGGTGAATTTCTAGCTAACTGTCTTTGCAGCTAGGATTTTTAAGAGGTTAAAGGTTAAAGGAGGTAGTGAAATCACACAAAAAAGGGTTAAAGGAGGCATAATAGTAAAAGTGTGTGTGTGTGTGTGTGTGTGTGTGTGTGTGTGTGTGTGTGTGTGTGTGTGTGTGTGTGTGATGGTCCTGAAATTTGAACTCAGGGTCTGGGCACCGTCCCTGAGCTTTTTACTTAAGGCTAGTGCTTTGTCACTTGAATTCCCTTCCTGCTTGGGCTGGCTTTGAACTGTTATCTTCAGATCTCAACCTCGTAAGTAGCTAGGATTACTGGAATGAACCATTGGCACTCATCAGGAGTGAAGATTTAGTCTAATAGAAGTAAAAGGGAGAGTGAGACAGACACACAGAGAGACAGACAGAGAGACAGAGACAGAGAACTTACTGTTACATGAAAACATAGCAAGAAGGCAACCACTTCTAACCTAGGAATTTCTGAGTGACAACCAAATTCAACTGTGGTGACAGCCTGGTCTTGAACTTCCAGCTTCCAGAGCTTAGAGAGAATAAATTTCTATTTGTATATATGGTGTTTCTTTGGCACTTTGGGCAAATAAGACACTTTCTCTTTGTTCCTGTGGATCCTACTTATTGTGTAGTGTCCTTCATTTCTGCCTAGAAAATTTCTTTAATAGTCTTGTGGAGATAATCTATTGGAAAAGAATTCTGGGATTTTTGTTGTTTTGCTTTTGCCTTTTGTTTCTTTCTTTCTAGTTTTGGAATGTCTTTATTCCTGTTTTACTTTTTATTTTCTGCCAGTACTGGAATTTGAGCTCAGAGCTTCACCCTTGCTTGGTTCCCCCCCCCCCCCCCTTGACTGGAGTTCTACCACTTTTTTTGCTAGTTAACTGGAGATAAGAGTATCAAAGATTTGTGTGCCAATGACTGGCTTGAAACCACCATTCTCAGATCTCAGCTTCCTGATTAGCTAGGATTATAGGCGTGAGCCAACAGTGCCTGGCTAAGGTTTCTTCTTAATCTGAGAAAATCCTTGAAAAAACGTCTTGCTTTTGTATCTTCATAGCTCTAGGGTGTTGTATCTTAATCTTATCACTCCTTAAGCTACCCTATGGCAGTTTTCATAATCACAGGCTGTATTTTCTCATACATACAATGCAGATAATAAAACTTAAAATTATAATGTTGTGATCTTGGTATTGTTCAGAGGATTAGCTGTGTTGGCACGTGTTGTCATCAATAACCAAGTGTCAGGATCCTTTCTAATTGTGAGTGCTTAGTCTAACATTTCCTAACCTCAGGGACTGTTCTAATCACTTCCTGTCTAACTTGACCAACAGTTTGGAAAATGCACCTGCCTACTGATGAATTACAAAGGCCTCTGAAACTCAGATAGGAAAATGGCCAAAGCACTCCATCTATAGGGCTCATGTAGAGGTAGGGGTATGAACAGCAAGCATCTGCTGCCTTGTGGCACTGGCCAGGTAGAAAGAGAAGGACTGGAGCAGTGAGGACATTAGGGTTGGAAGAAGGCAGACAATCTCAGGACTGACTTTGGAAGGAAATCTGCTTACCCTAGTAGATTCTCTTTTTCTGTATGTTTTTTATTGTAAGAATACTGTACAGAGGGGTTACAGTTACATGAGCAAGGTAATGAGTACATTTCCTATCAAGAATTGTTACCTCCTCCTTTGGTTTTCCCCTACCATTCCTTCCCTCCCACCTCCACAACTACCGCCCCCCCCCACACTGAAGTTGTAAAGTTCATTTTCAACATAGTGTCTTGTACATCTCATTGTTACAGTGGGTCAACCTGTATCCTTATTTAAGCATTTTGTTTTTTCCCTACCCCTCCCCAAGCTAGAGAAGTGTATATACAAGATACAGGGAACCGACATCAAATACAGTGAAAACAGGGATTATACCATGAAGGAGGAACATACTAAGCAACAAAAAAATCACATGGTACATTATAAATATGTTAGAATCAATCTCAAGAAAGAAAAAAACCACTTGTGTGTCTATCTTGGGGTTCATTTCACTTAACATCATCTTATCTGGTTATATGTACATAACTTTTGACCTTTTCTGCTTGTCCTAGACTTATACTAGTTATTGCAAATAAGGGAAACCATGGTACCTGTGTTTCTTTGGGCCTGGCTTACTTCACTTAATATAATTTTTTCCAAGTCTTTCTATTTCCTAACAAATGGAGTGATGTCATTCTTTCTGATGGAGGCATAGAACTCCATTATATATATATATATATATATACATTTATATATATAAAGATATATATATATATATATATATATATATATATATATATATATATATATATATATATACATATACCACATTTTTTGGGAGGGGGTCTGGTCCTGGGGCCTGAACTCTGGGCCTGGGCACTGTCCCTCAGCTCTTCAGCTCAAGGCTAGCGCTCTACCACTTGAGCCACTGCGTCACTTCTGGCTTTTTTCTTTTTGCTTATGTGATGCTGAGGAATCAAACCCAGGGCCTCATGCATTCAAGGCAAGCGGTGTACCACTGAGCCACCTTCCCAGCCCATAAACCACATTTTCTTGATCCATTCATCTACTGAGGGGCATTTGGGTTGGTTCCACATCTTAGCTATGGTAAATCATGCTCCAATAAACATAGTTGTACTGGTAGCCTTAGTATGGCCTTGTTTGTGATTGGGTAAATGCCTCAAAGTGGGATTTACCCTATCAGATTCTTATAAAGCAAAGCAAGCAGGGCACTGGTAGCTCAAACCTGTAATCTTAGCTATTCAGGAGGCTGAGTCCTGAGGATTGTGGTTCAAAACCAGCCTGGAAAGAAAGTCTATGAGACACTTATCTTCAATTATCTACCAAAAAATGTTGGAGAAGGAGTAGCTTTGAGCAAAGAAGGTCAGGGACAATGCTCAAGCCCTGAGTTCAAGCCCCAGGAAGGGGGGTGGGGAAAGCAAAGCAGAAAGGCCTGGAGACCTTCCAGGATAGGGATTCTGGGGGAGGAAGATTTTTCCATGCTCTATCTTAAGCATCTGATAAAGGATGATACAATGGAATTTCTCTTATTAACTAATTAATGAGTCTATTTTTTTAGTTAGTGCTGGTCCTGGGGCTTAAATTCATAGCCTTATACTCTCTTACAGCTTTTTCACTTAAGCTTAGTTCTCTACTTTAAGCTACACCTCTACTTCCAGCTTTTTGCTAGTTAATTGTGACGAGTCTTTCAGAATTGGCTGCACAAATGCTGTCAAACTGTGATCCTCAGATCTCAGCATCCTGAGTAGCTAGATTTGCAGGTATAAACCACCAGCATCTGGCTTCTCTTTATTTATACTTTCCAGGGTGGCTTTTCTTTCCTTCCTTCCTTCCTTCCTTCCTTCCTTCCTTCCTTCCTTCCTTCCTTCCTTCCTTCCTTCCTTCCTTCCCTCCCTCCCTCCCTCCCTTCTTCCCTTCCTCCTTCCCTCTCTCCCTTCTGGTCTTTCTTCTGTAATGCTTCCACTTTTAAAGTTTGAAAACAATGAATCAATTTAACCTCCTATTAGGGAAATGAAACTGCAGCCCAGAAAAATGTGTTGACTCATGCCAGGCCACAAAAGAAGGGAGTAGCAATCCCAGGGCTCCAGAGTGAGGTGTCCGTGTGTCTGGAAGTCCAGAGTTCTTTCCACCTCATCTGCCACCTCCCACAGCATCTGATAAAATGTCTTGCGTGTGCTGACTTGAGTCACAAGACGTTCTGGTCTGTAGATATGTTGTTTTCAAGCATATTTTCCCTGACCCTACGTGTTTGAGTCTGAAGGGACTAGAGATTCTATTTAGAATGGAAAGGACAGGTTTCCGGTATGAACTCAGGTACCATTTCACCTCTGCATGAGGGACTCTGCAGCCCATCCTGCTTCCCTCAGGTGATCTGAGGATCACCAACACAAGAGATGTGTTTGTTTGTTTGTTTTTTGCTGGTCGTGGGGCCTGAACTCTGGGTCTGGGCGCTGTCCCTAAGCTCTTCAGCTCAAGGCTAGCGCTCTACCACTTGAGCCACAGCACCACTTCCAGCCTTTTTTTGCTTATGTGGTACTGAGGAATCGAACCCAAGGCCTTATGCATGCAAGGCAAGCACTCTACCACTGAGCTACCTTCCCAGCCCAACACAAAAGATGTGTGAAGAAGATTTTCTTCCTATAATTTCTTTTCCTTTTTCTTTGGTGCTGGTCCTGGGGCTTGGATCCAAGGCCTGGGTGCTGTCCTTGAGCTTCTTTTGCTCAAGGCTAGCACTCTACCTCTTGAGTCACATCTCTTACTTCCAGCTTCTTGTGGTTAACTGGAAATAATAGTCTCATAGACTTTCCTGCCTGGGCTGGCTTCATACCGTGATCCTCAGATCTCAGCCTCCGAGTAGTTAGGATTACAGGCATGAGGCACTGTCATCCCATGATAATTTCCTTCTTTATAATCCATCTATATTACTTTTGGTGGCAGAATGCTTACATTCATGGCCTTACCTGGCTTAATATAAAGTCACAACTCATTCATCACAGGGTTATTCTTTTTTTTTTTTTTTTGGTCACTTGTGGGGCTTGAATTCTGGGCCTGGGCATTGTTCCTCAGTTCTTCAGGTCAAGGCTAGTGCTCTACTACTTGAGCCACAGTGCTACTTCCAGTTTTCTGGTGGTTTATTGGAGATAAAAATCTCATGGGAAGGCTACAATGCTTGATAAGAAATGTACTCATTATCTTGCCCATGTAATTGTAACCCCTCTGCACAGTATTTTCACAATAAAAATAAATAAAAATTTAAAAAAAGAGTCTCATGGACTTTCCTGCCCAGGCTGGCTTTGAACCATGATCCTCAGATCTCAGCTTCCTAAGTAGCTAGGATTAGAGGTGTGAGCCACTGACACCCGGCTACATAGGATTACTCTTACTCTAATTCCTGGGCTGTTGAAGGCTCTGGGAATGGCTGGGAGTTTGTTACTCTGTTCCACACCTAGAGGAGACCATGTGACATGCATGACTCCATCAGGACACCGTCTTTTATCTCCTGCTCATGTTTCCAAATGCTTACTGGGCGCAGAATACATAAGAAGCAAATGTGTAAGGTCTGCTCCTCTCCCCCACCCCTAAGCCTAGGCTGTCTTCCTCCTCTTCTTACCATACAGGGTCTCCAAAAACCTAGGAATATTGGGTGCTGGTGGCTCACACCTGCAATCACGGCTATGCAGGAGACTGAGATCTGAGGATCACAGTTCAAAGCTCGCCTAGGCAGAAAATCCTGTGAGACTCTTTTCTCCAGTTAACCATAAAAAAGCCAGAAGTGAAGCTATGGCTCAAGTGGTAGAGTGTCAGCCTCGAGCAAGAAAGCTAAGGGAGAATATAACACCCCAAATTCTAAATTCAAGCCTATTCCTGGTGTGCGCATGAGCACACCACACACACACACACACACACACACACACACACACACACACACACACACAAGAAAGGCAAGGAAAGTGCTATCTAGAGCCATTGCTATAGATATAGCTAGGGACCATGTCAAGAGGTATTGCACATTTATATCTAAATACAACAGGGGCAATAGGAATTTATAGTTAAGATGCTAGGTGGGGAGCAAATAGATGGAAAAATGATTCAGAGAAGACCTTCAGAAGATTCTGGCTAACCCAAGTTAGTCAGCCTTCTGTCATTATACCAAATACCCAAGATAGCCAACTTATAAAGAGGAAAGGTTTATTTTAGCTCGACGTTCTGCAGGTTCCTGTTCATGGCCAGTCGACATCGTTGTTTCTGGGCCTGTGGCCAGGCAACACATCATGGCAGGGAGTATGTGCTGGGAAAAAGTCTGTTCACCTTGTGGAAAGGAAGAAAGAGGTAACCGAGAGAAAGAGGAAGGGCTGGACTCCCAACATCCCCTTCAAGGGCATGCACCGATGATCTAAAGACCTCTCCATAGGCCCCACCTTTGGAAGGTTTCACCACAACCCAAGAGCACCAAGCCAAGGAGTCCTTTAACACATGGGCCTTTAAGGATTTTCATGATTCAAGCTGTATCATCAAATGAACAGGATACTTGCTTGAAAGATAGGCCGAGAGGCATATATCATTGCCTGAGATATGGTAGAGGTTGGAGAATCTGATCAGATGCAGAAGGTGTGGGGGACTCTTGCTCAGCAGGGTTTCATTTGAACTGCGTTTTACAAGGAAGTGCACAGAAGGGCTCAGAGATGGATGAAAACGAGATCAAGCCAAGACTGTCATATTGAGTAAACTGGCAAAAACTCTGGATTCATGCCTAGGTCTTCCCGATACCAGACCCAAGTGCTTTCCAAGCTGCCCCTCCTGTCTCTTACCTAGGAGGGGGAAGGAGTTGCATATGTCCAACAGCTGCGGGGGGGGGGGGGGGGATGGGCAGCTGAGAGGAGGGTGCTGCTCCTGGAGACAATGGAGGCAATTGTAGGAGAGTTGGATGGATGGAAGGAAAAACAGGTGTATGGTTGGTGGAGCCAAGGAACAGCTTAAGGGTGTGGCAAGCGATCACAACCAAGAGGAGGGAAAATTTAGGGATTATGTCCTTGGCCTTCACCCAGTGCTTTCCCAGCATTTGTTACCTTGGAAACATTGTCTATCACCAAATGTTACTTATTCTGCATCTGCCAAGGTCTGGACTGCTTTTGCAGGCACTGTACCAGGAATGCTTTCCAGACATGCACCCTCCCCACACCAGCTACAACATACTCTCACATGTGACCCTAATTTATGGGCTCTCAGTCCTACTGTGTGTGCGTGTGCGTGTGTGTGCATGTGTGTGTGTGTGTGTGTGTGTGTGTGTGTGTGTGTGTGTGTGTGTGAACTCAGGGCCTTGGGCTCTTGCTTGGCTTCTTTGCTCAAGGTTGGTACTCTACTACTGAAAATTTAGCTAAGCTCCCCTTCCAGCTATTTTCCAGTTAATTGGAGGTAAAAGCCTCTCTGATTTGATTGCCCAAATTAGCTTTGAACCCAAATCCTTAGATTTCAATCTCTTGAGAAGTTAAGATTACAGGCATGAACCACCATTCCTGACTTCAGCCCCACTTTTCGAAGAATAACCCAAGGTCAGAGAAATCAGGGATGGTCCCAGTTTGTCAGTTAGACAAAGGCAAAGCCTAGATGCAGATCTCTTAACCAAATTCCATGGTGTATGGCAAGATATTGGAGGTTTATCCTCAGATCAACTTCTAATGACTGTTTATAGGCATGGAGCCGGCTGGGACTGACTCACCTGGGGATGGGGCATGAGATTGGGACTCTTATTTCCCAACATAGAAATAGCTAGGCATCATGCTTCAGTACCAAAAACAGATAAAGGAAAGTTTGTTAAAGAACCAACAGGAGCCAGTTACCAGCGGCTCACGTCTATAATCCTAGCTACTCAGGAGGCTGAGATCTGAGGATTGTGGTTCAAAGCCAGCCCAGGCAGGAAAGTCTGTGAGACTCTTATCTCCAATTAACTATCAGAAAACCAGAAGTGATGCTGGCTCAAGTGGTAGAGCGCTCGCCTTGAGCTGAAGAGCTGAGGGACAGCGTCCAAGCTCAGAGTTCAAGTCCCACGACCGACAAAAACAAAAAAACAAACAACAACAAATAAGCAAAACTACAGAAATCAACACACTCCACTGCAGTGGTCTTGCTAGAGAACCTGCAGGTTTTGCAGAAAGGCACCACAGGGCCCATGGCCCAGGATAAGATTAATCATTGAGAGGACACTGCCACCTTGTGGCATCTACTAAGCATTGCACAGCATCACTGTCTTGGAGAACAATTTGTGTATTGGAACTTTGCTTTTCCTTCTCCATTCCTCTTACTTTAAGTTAGATATAAGCACTGGTATTTACTCAGTGAGTGAGAATGAGAGTAAGTATGTATTTGAGCAAATTCAATCAAGATTGGCTCTTACAAGGAAAATGAGCAGAAGTCTCGTCACTATTGTAGCAAAAGCAGCAAAAAATAAATTAGGACTTTATTTCTCTTTTTTTTTTTGGGTCCAGCAGTGGGGCCTGAACTCTGGGCCTGGGCACTGTCCCTCAGCTCTTCAGCTCAAGGCTAGTACTCTACCACTTGAGCCACAGTGCCACTTCTGGGTTTTTTCTTTTTGCTTATGTGGTGCTGAGGAATCGAACCCAGGGCCTCATGCATGCAAGGCAAGTGCTCTACCACTGAGCCACCTACCCAGCCCTGAATTAGGACTTTCTTATGATTAAACTTTTTTTAAATACAAGGGAAATTTTCAGAATTCCCTTTACCTTTAATGAGTGATATATATATATATATATGCATATACATATATATAGGTAGATAGACAGATAGATAGATAGATGGATTGATGATAGAGTGTAGGCAATTTCTAATTGCTAATCAGTTGTATACAGACATCTTGTCTCTCCAGGAAAATTATCTCAGTGGAAGTCTTGGTGATGAGCCAGTCCTTTACTTTGAAAACAATCTATTAGTTTGTGACTGTAATCCAACTCCATTTGGCAAGGCAGAGACATCTTTCCCAGAACAATCAGATGAGGTGGCTGGGGTAGAGGATATTACTCTACTATTTTCTTTGTTCCTTCCTTTTTCCTTCCTTCCTTCCTTCCATCCATCAGTTTTTTTCTAAGCCCACTAACCCCACCTAAGGGATAGCAGAAGCAGGGTTCTGAGCATGCTAGGACAGGGGATGTGTGAGGCTTTTTCCCAGGTGGGTTTCACTTAAGGAAGAAATTGTTCTGAAAAATAATGGTAGGTTAAGTCCTAGGCATTAAAAAAAATAACCAAAGGCTGGGAGCAGGTGCCTCATGCCTATAATCCCAGCTATTCATGAAGCTGAGCTCTGATGATCACAGATTGAAGGCAGCCCAGACAGAAAAGTCTGAGAGAGTTATTTCCAACTAACAAGCAAAAAGCTGGAAGTAGAGATGTGGCTCAGTGGTAGAGTGATAGTCATGAGCAAAAAGGCCAAGCGAGAGCAATAGGCCCTGAGTCTAAGCCCCAGTACAACACTCACCCAGAACAGGGATGAAAGGGGAAGGATATTAAGGAAGAAAGCCCACCTTAATTGTGAGTTGAGTCATACAACTAAGTGAGGCACCTAAAGCTGAGGATGAGTACATATTTCATACATCTGGAATGAGGGAATACAATTTATTTCTGTGGTAAGGACTTGAAGAGATTCTAAAAGAAAGTTCTGGATTATCTTTATCATCTTAGTTACTATGTCCGATTGCTCATACTTGTACTCAGTTGTACCACAATTTCTACTTTGAATTCCAAGCCAGTAGGATTTTATGTTTTTGACCCAGGCTGTCACGCTGTCACTTGAACCACAACTCCACTTCCAGAATTTTGGTGGTTCATTGGAGATAAGAGTCTCATGGACTTTCCAGACCAGCTTTGAACTGTGATCCTCAGATCTCAGCCTCCTGAGTTGCTAGGATTACAGGTGTGAGCCACCAGCACCCAGCCTGGAAAACCTGCTTATTTGTAGAAAATCAGCAGAATCGGAGGGCCATGAATCTGCCCTGGGTGCGGGGGAGCAGAGCAAAGCAAATCTGAAGAGGTCCTAAGTCTGCCAGTCTAACTTGGGTCAGGTCCTGGTTGAGTGCTAGCCGTGGGTGAGCACTCAGTCAGGAGTATGCAAAGGACCTGTGGGGAGGTGAATCTCGGGTGGGACGCAGCCATCTTCTTGGTGAGCTGAGCTTACCTTGACCTTGTCTTCAGGGTCAAGGTTGGGCTGCTGGAGGTTGGTGGGAAGGGACAGTGCAGAGCTCTGCCTGCCATGAGAACTTGCAATCCTGACAGTGCTTTGGGATATGAGCAGAAAACTCAGAGGTTGTGAGGATGCATAGAGTTATTCCATGAGTAAGATTGGGGAGGTATAGGTACAATCGAAGCTTCCAGATTGAAAAGCCCTGGTCACGCCCATGAGCAGCTGCTTTGGCCCTTCCCACTTCTTGTCAACCCAGGCCAGAGTCTGTGGCCTGAGAGGCTCAGTACCAGAGCCTCTCTTCCTCTCCAAGAAGCTCTAAAGCCGGAAGCCTGGAAGCATCTGTCAAACCTGGGGAATCAGGCATGATGGTAAATCTCCCTTCCTTTCTCTCCTCTGAACCCCAGGGAAGGATGTTAATCTGTTTGGTCTGTTTTCCTTCTCTTGCACCCTGGGGAATGGCTCACGGACAAAGCTGACACCAGACACCCTTGGTGTGGGTCTTCAGGCTCCTTCTCTTCCAACCCTTCTTTGCTCTGACAAAACTCATCCCCCTGTCGCTTCTGACCATCTCTCCTCATCTCCTTCCATAGGAGGAGGTGTCTGAGGATGAGGGAAGTCCCTAACAAAGACATTCTGGGGATGGATGAGTTGCCGAGAGCAGAGTCAGGATGGTCAATGTGGACCCCATCATTTTTCCTGGCCACCACTCAGCTTGATTAAGAGCCCAGCTCTTAAGTGGCTCAGGTGCAGAGATCTCTCTACCCTGCCCTTGCTCCAAGGCCCAAGACAAAACCTCTTACGCGGGCATGGGAGTGTGGCTGAGGGGCATCTCATCTCCGCAACACCGTGGCCATGATTTTGGAAACAGTGCTTTGGAAAGGCAGCCTTTGCTCCCCTCCTCCTGGCTTTGCAAAGTGATAGGACTGGCTTGTTTTGTGCAAGCTTCTGGAGAGGTGGGTATAGGTAGCCTGGTTTTCTGCATTTGTCTAACGACCCTAGATCTCATTGGAATGACCACCCTCCATTCCATAAGTTCCACAGGATGGGCCTTCTTTTCTTCTTGCCCCCATGGGGCCTGGCCCAGCTGCTCCTCCATCATAAGACTTCCTGTGTAGCCTCCTCACCTAAAACTCTGCATCTGCCACACCAGAAGTGCCCTGTGGGAGGCATAGGAAAACCCAGGGATGAATGGGTTGGGGTCAGCCACTGGCACCACTTCAGTTTAATATGCAGTGTCTTGGGACAAGCTCCCACCAGAAGCCCCTCCCATCAGGGATCTGTCTCCTTTCTAAGACTGAATCACTGGGAGGACAGTGCCACAGTTTACATGGATAGCTGTTTTAATGAGCATTTGCGATGCGCGCAGAAACCTAGTAAGTCCATATTCATATTGCTTGTCACATTCGGGTTAGCTCAGCTTGGAGACCGTGACTCTTCCAAGACTTCTGCGGAGCTTAGTGTCTCTTTGTTCCTGGATCTAGCCTTGGGCCACACTCAGCCAGTTCCTTATTACTGGTAGATGAGTGGCTGAGGCTTGGCTTCTGGGACTGCTGGGCCAGACTCCAGGACAGCAGCATCTTGTTGTGGGAACTCGCCCCAGGGTGTCAGAAGGTGGATCTGGTTCTGAGCAGGCCCAGGGAGAGCCTCACTGGGTGCGGTCCTGCTTGCCCTTCTGGGGCAAGAGACCCAGGCTGAATCCCCCGCAGAGCAGCTCATTGCACAGAGCATAATTGATAGCATTGACTGTGGGCACCATTTTGGCGATAAGGGCGGGCACCTGGGGTGGCAGAAAAGGCCAGGAAAGACATTTCAGGGTTTTTCCTCTTCTTCCTCATCCCCACCAGGTGACTCCCTGCTCCACTCCCCCACCCCCACCCCAGGCTGCCCATCACGGAGTCCTGATTCTGAAGCCTCTGGGCCTCTCCTGAGTAGCTGGCAGATGTGTAGGGCTCATGAAGTCCCGCGGAAACCCAGTCCATCCACCCATGCTCCCATCCACGCCAATCTCAGCCCCTCATGACTGTAGCATCAACTCATTCATCCTGTCTGCCTGACCCATCGCTCCGCTCAGTGAGCAGAGAATGCTGAGGGGCCAATTCTCCACCCATTATCTCTTCTAAAAAGGAGTGTGGGGGGAGAAGGGAATGAGAGTGGGGGTGGGGCCAGAAGGTGAGTCAGAGAGATGCCAAAATGGAGAGCCTTCTAGCTTTGGACCCTGGATGTATCTACAAGTATCTGTACCATCTGCAGCTTGGGGGAGATGGAGTTCACATCCATGATGGCTGCATAAAAATACAGGAGGGCATAGGGACCCCAGCCCAACAGCAGTGTCCTGGTTGGCAGAGTGGTGTTCACCTGGAGAGAAACAGGCATCGGAGGCATCATTTCACCCCAGCTGTCTGCAGTCTTGAGAGGGAGACTAGGTCTGTACTTACCAGCTCTGAGCAGCAGGGGCAAGGCTTCAGGAAGATTTTGAACCAGCAGAAGACCGAAGGACTTTTATGGGTTTCTCTGCTTTGGAATACCATGTGACCCAAGGCCTGCTTTTTAAGTGTACTTGAGTTCAGTTGCTTTGTTCAAAAAGAGCCTATGAACACCTGGCTTGCTTGGAGGCAAGGGCTACTGGTGGGATTGGATACTGGGGATCTTTCCTCTTTAACAGTATTCAGGGCCCTGTGACTGTGTGTGTGCAAAAGGGTCTCTGGGCACAGAACAAGCTCATCATTAGTGGCAGCAGACACCTGGTGACAGCGACCTGTCAGAGCTCAATGGATTTCCAGGGCATCAGATTCAACTAGGGAGCAGGTCCCACCTGGAGCATGGTGGATGCTCAAGTTCTACCTAGGGCCACAAGGGGGCGGCAATGTTGAACTCTAATTTCAGGGTGGATTTGTTATGTGCTTGCTCCAGAAGTCTTACATAGTAAAATGTTGATGTAACATACCGATATCAATGCCACATTTTTTTGTGTGCAGTCCTGGGGCTTGAATTCAGGGTCTCATTCTCTTTTCTGGATTTTCCCCTCAAAGTACTCTATTGCTTGAGCCTCACCTGCACTTCTGGCTCTTTGCTGCTTCACTGAAGATAAGAGTCTCATGGAATATTGTTGTTTTTTTGTTTTTCTTTTGCCTGAGCTTGCTTCACACCTCAATATCCTCAGATATCAGTCTTCTGAGTAGCTAGGGTTACAGGTGTGAGCTACCAGTGGCCAGCCAGGGGATATAGTTTTCTTTTGAGTTGTCCCTTCTTCTGGAGAAAAAATAAAGGCAGAAGTAGGGGGAGGATCAACTCTAAGAGACTACTTGGGAGAAGCTGAGGCTGGAGAAGAATCTGTACCTCAGTGGGTGCCTGCTCAGATCTCTCCAAGGCCATCTGTGCCTCAGCTGTTGGGATATCGCTGATGGCTTAAGTGAACAGAGGTAACAGGAAAGAATGGTGCCAGCCTTAGTTCCTGGCTGACCGAACTTCAGAAAAATGTGGCTTTGTGTATGCAGACAAGACTTGGGGGGAGCAGAGTACAGGGTATGGCTAGGCCTGGGAGCTGGGAGCTGGGAGCTGGGATCCTGGCCCCAGTGCAGTCCGTGTATTTCTGTGACTTCACAGGCATGTGCATCTCCTGCTGAGCTCCATCTACACAGTCCATTCCCAATGCACAGAAATTTTAAAAATAACGAGGAAGCAGATTAAGGGTCTTCGTAATGAAACTGGATAACATACTGCTGTTTATAATTGGTGATAGCTATGAATAAAGAATGACATGAAGGGACTACTAGGCAACCACAATTTTTTTTTCTGTTGTGGGGCTTGAACTCTGGACCTGGGCACTGTCCTTCAGCTCTTCAGCCTAAGGCGAGCACTCTACCAATTGAGCCACAGCACCACTTCCAGTTTTCTGGTGGTTACTTGGAGATAAGAATCTCACGGACTCTGCCCTGGCTGGCTTTGAATCTTGATCCTCAGATCTCAGCCTCCTGAGTAGCTAGGATTACCGGCACCTGGCTGCCACACAAAAAAGTATTTTGGTGTGGGAACTATGGTTGAACTCAGAACCTAGCATTCTTGCTCAGTCCCGCCTCCCCCACTTCCCCTCCCCCCCCACAAGGCCTCCACTTCTGGCATTTTGCTAGTTAATTAGAAATAAGAACTCTCAGATTTGTCTGCTTCAGGTTAACTTCAAACCATGATCCTCAGAATCTCATCTTCCTGAGTAGCAAGGACTGAAGGTGTGAAGTATGAACACCTGGCAGGAGAGTGTGCTTTTTAATGCTCTATGAGTACTATGGTGGTGGAGTCCCAGAGAAGATTTGGATCCATGTCTGCTATTACCAGGTGTGTGACTTTTGGCAAATTGCTTAGCTAACCTCCCTTTGTCTCAACCCAATTTGTAAAATAGGGCAAGCAAAGCTTTGCTTTCTCAGACAGTGGTCACCAAGAGGAAATAACAATGTGCATGAAGTAATATTGAATACCTGTCTTAAAAATACCCCCCAAATATTCTGTCTGCTATGACTTATTTGCTAAATTGCCCAGGTAACAGAGTTAAAAGTGGCAAGGGAATATGAATACAGAAATGTGGAAATATTCCAGAAGACTTTGTTTTGAAGCATTGTTTTTCTTGGACAAATATGCTTGTAGGTATGATTTTTATGTTGTAACAGCCTGTGACTGTGATTAAATCAAACATCTGAAAGCAACTGACGTGTTATTTAAAGGGTCTGTAATTTTGTGCTAAGCCTCAAATCCTTGTGAAGTGTTGAGTGTGAGGGCATGGGGGGAATCTGGCAGGAAGCCCTGGCTCCTGGGGTTGAAGGGTATGCATCACTCCCAACCATCCCAGCCCTTCTTCCCGGAACTTGGTGAGGAGGGAGAGTGACCTTTCACCTTTCACATTCCATGCTCTATGGAAGCTGAAATTTCTCTTCATGATTGCAAATACAAAAACTCTGAGTACTGCCAGGCATTGGTGGCTCAGGTCTGTAATTCTACCCAGGAGGCTGAGATCTGAGGATTGTGGCTTGAAGCCAACCCAGGCAGGAAGGACTGTGAAATTCTTATCTCCAATTAACTACCAAAAAAACAAAAACAAAAAAACAAAAAAAAACAAAAGTAGAGCTGTGGCTCAAGCAGTAGAGTGCTAGCCTTGAATATAAAGCTAAAGAGGCAGGATGCCAGTGGGTTAGGCCTATAATCTTAGCTACTCAGAAGGCTAAGATCTGAGGGCTGAGATTCAAAGCTAGCCTGGGCAGGAAAGCCTGTGAGAATCTTAATTAACAGGCAAAATGCTGGAAGTGGAGCTGTGGCTCAAGTGGTAGACAGCTAAGAAACAGTGCCTGGGTCCCAGCATTCAAGCCTCAGGACTGGCACAAAGGAAAAAGAAAAGAAACCTTGATTGACACCCATCACAGCGTGCATGTTCCCTGGGAGGAAGCAAGAGATTTCTGCTGCTTTAGGAGCTGCTCTTTACCTGGAGACGGCCACTCCTTGCGAATTTCTGCTTCATGAGCTGGTAGGAGGTGAGTGTGATGAACAGGGGCACTAGGAAGTTGAAGAAGGCCATGGTGAAGAGGAAGCTGGTGAAGTTTCTACAGGTAGGAGGTTGAGGAACAAGGTCAGTGCTCACCTGCCCTCCCAGGCCTACCAGCCTCTGCACTCCACAGACAGGTGTGGAGACCAGCCTCCATTGGACAAGCACACAGAGTGTGGTCGCTCCTGGCCCCAGCCGATCTCTTCAAGAAGTTTTCTCAAGCCGGGCACCAGTGGCTCACACCTGTAATCCTAGCCACTCAGGAGGCTGAGATCTGAGGATCATGGCTCAAAGCCAGCCTGGGCAGGAAAGTCTGTGAGACTCTTATCTCCAATAAACCACCAGAAAACCAGAAGTGGCGCTGTGGCTCAAGTGGTAGAGCACTAGCCTTGAGCTGAAGAGCTGAGGGACAGCTCCTAGGCCCAGAGTTCAAGCCCCACAACTGACAAAAAAGTTTTCTTAGAACTTGCCTTTGGGAATTAGATTGCTGAGATAAGGAAGAAGCTCCTTCAAGTTCAAGTGGTTGGCCTTCAACTTAAAATTGTTATTCCAACATGGAGAATGGCAGAACTTAGTTCAGGAGATGTATTCACCAAATGATATCAGTGGAACCAAGAGGAAGAAACATTCATGGAGTGTTCTAGGGGCAAGGATTTGAAAAGAGCCTCTGGAGCCAGTGCCAGAGGCTCACACCTGTAATCCTGGCTACTCAGGAAGTTGAGATCTGAGAATCTCAGTTCAAAACCAGCCCAGGCAAGAAAGTCCATGAGATCTTTATTTCCACTTAAAAACCTAAAAGCTGGAAGTAGAGCTGTGGTTCAAAGTGATAGAGCCTTAGCCTTGAGCAAAAGAGCTCAGGGACAGCACCTAGATCCTGAGTTCAAGTCCCACCATTGATGTGTGTGTGTGTGTATGTGTGTGTGTGTGTGTGTGAGAGACAGAGAGACAGAGAGACAGAGAGAGAGACACAGACAGAGATACAGACACACACAGAGAGACAGAGACACACAGAGAGAGACAGAGACAGAGAGACAGAGAGAGACAGAGAGACAGAGACAGAGAGACACAGACAGAGACACAGACAGAGACACAGACAGAGACACACAGAGAGAGACAGAGACAGAGACAGAGACACAGAGAGAGAGACAGAGACAGAGACACAGAGAGAGAGAGAGAGAGAGAGTGTGTGTGTCTCTGGATGACAAGGAGACTATCTAGTGTGCCTCTGAAGAAATAATTGAAGGTACCCAAAATGAGCCTGGACTCTCAGGTGATAGCCATGGGGAAGAGGCAGGGCTGACCAAGAAAGAGCTAATGGATTTTTCAGACATCCTTGTCCCAGAAACTCAAGGTCAAGGGGCCTGCAAGCAACTCCTCCCCTCTCACCTGTCACCCCTGGAGTAGTCCAAGGTGCAGCAGGTCCCCAAAGGCTCATAGTTATAGTGACCCCAGCCTAGCAGGGGCAAAGCTGCCCAGAAGGCAGAGGACAGCCACACGAAGATCACCAGGGAAATGGCTGTGTCCCACCCCAGCAGGCTGCCTGCACAGACGAGAAAGGAGGAAGCAGAGTTTATGCAGGGAAGATACTTTGACCAAGTGAAAAACAACAACAACAACTTTGCTTGGACACAGGCCTCTATCATGCTCTCCCATCCTCTCTCCTTTCCTGGAACGAGTGTATCCTCTCCCCCGCCCCCCAATCACCTGTGGGAAGGCACTGAGAATTTATTCATGACCACCCCCACCTTGCCTCTTATCCTCCCCACACCCAAAGCTTGAGCTATGCCTTCATTGGGGGTGGGGTGGGGTGGGGACAAGACATACGGGTGCAGTGATGATGATAGCGTCCCCAGGCAATGGCTGCGCTGCCGCTGATGCTGGCCAATGCCGTGACGAAGCCCTGGAATCCGTGAGCCTGGCAGCCCTCCAAACCATACGGCCAGTGCCTGTTGGAGACATTGGGCCCAGATGATCTCTCCAGCCCTCCCCTGCCCCCCCCCCCCCCCCCGTTCCCACACCCGCCCAGCTGCAGTTTGGTAGGTTCCTGCATGCTGTTCCTGCTTCTACAAAGAGGGTATTGTCATCTACTTTTTCCAGGAAGGGAAGCAGGGCCTTTAGAGCTTAACTCATCTAGCTGGAGGGGTAGATCCTAGTGTAAGTCATGCATCAGGCTGGACGAAAGGTCTCTGCAAGGCCAGAGGTTTTTAACTGTTCAGCCTTCATTCTGCAGGGGGAGGAAGGATGTTCAGAGAGGAAAAGGCACTGAGCCCCCATCACACACATAGATAAAGGCAAAGTTAGAGGAAAGACCCCAAGCCTCTCATCCCTCAGACCCGTCGGCCAAATGTAAGTCCACTGCTTTAGACCCCACAGAGCCTTCACATCCGGATGAGATCAGCCTTCACTTACAGTGACCTACCCAGATGTGAAATGCTCAGTCAGCTTAAGAAAAGAATCTAGAAATACCTTCTCTAAGCTGTGTGGGAATACCTTAGCTTGCATGTAAGGAGACAAGAGACTCCAGTCCAAATCCTGTTTGCTCTCACAAATACTTATTTAGGGCTACTTAGGTAGCATTGTTTCAAGTTATTTGTAAGTCGTTAAATCAATACTTCCAGCCACCCATATGAACAAGATAATAATATTCAATTCCTAAAGTAGGTGAGGGACATCATCAGCCACTGATGGTTCATGCCTGTAACCCTAACAACTCAGGAGGCTGAGATTTGAGGAACTCAGCCTGGGCAGCAAAGTCCATAAGGCTCATCTAATTAACCTCCACAAAGCCAGAAGTGTAGCTGTGATTCAAGTGGTAGAGCATCAACCTTAGGGACAGTGTCCAGGCCTTGTGTTCAAGCCCTAGTATGGATGGGTATGCTCAGGTGCATTCACACACACGCACACACACACACACACACACACACACACACACACACACACACACACACACACACAGAAAAGCAAGAAAATAAAAGTAAAAGAAATAGCCAAGAGCCAGAAAGAGGAAGCTAGAAGGATTCAATGAGGCCACCCTGTTAGAGAGTTCATGCTCTTAATCTTTAGAGCTTGTTACATCTTTCAGGTTTGAGCAACCCCCATGTCTCGATATTGGCTATGGTTCTTCAGGGATCATCTGGAATTCAGATTTAGTCTAGTTCAGCCTGCCCAACCCTCTGCAATTGGTTCATTTTCTATAGGTAGAAACATTCTGGCCTGGCTTCCCAAGACCCCAAAGTCACGCCTCAGGCAGGGCCCCAGAGTCTGTGGACCAGGGAGCTGGCTAGTACCGTAAGAGGCTGGAGATGGCGGCGATCAGGGCATTCAGGCTGATCCCACTGTCTGCCACGGCCAAGCTCAGCACCAGCAGGTGGTTGGGAGTCCGCAGCTCCCGGGTCTTGCAGAAAGAGAAGATGGTCAGACCATTGAGGCTGAGACCAGAGAGAGCTGAAAGGAAGGGTAGGGACTGGCATCTGGGCTGCTGTGAGTCACTTAGGGTCCCAACCAGGGTCTGGGGTGGGTGGAGCTTCAGCAGTCTTCACCCACTTCACACCCAGCAACTCTCTAGGTGCAGTTCTTCAACTACTACTGAAGTGCTGAATGCTCTGCTCCATGGCTGGCCTCCTGCTGTGAGGAGCACAAGGTAATATGAGCACTAAGCAAGTATGGCAGCCCTGATAAGTGCATGTGACAAAGATCAGCTTATGCAGTCTGTGTGTGTGTGTGTGTGTGTGTGTGTGTGTGTGTGTGTGTGTGCGCGCGCGCGTGCCCGCACATGTGTATATGCTAGTACTGGGGGCTTGATCTCAAGGCCTCAATCTCTCCCTTGGCTTTTTTTTGCTCAAAATTTACACTCTATCACTTGAATCATAACTCAAGAGGATGACTTAAAGAGGGGAGGCAGGAGGAAGAAATTTGGCTGGTGAACTGGAGATAAGACTTCCACAGACTTTCCTGCCTGGGCTAGCTTCAAATTGCAACCATTTGACCTTAGCATCCTAAGTAGTTAGTTATTGCAGGCATAAGCACAGGTGTCCGGCTCATTCAGTCTTCTCTTTGACCGTCTCCTCTCCATGTACAGTTGGGAAACTAAAGCTTAAAGACTCTCACTAACATGCCCTACATACACAGTTGGTAAGTGGCAGAGCTACGGCTCTGTCTCAGGTGTTTTAGATTCCAAAATGCCTTCTCTGGAGGCTGTGGAGAGAGCCTGGGAGATGATTCAAGTTAGAGCTGGAAGCTGTCCAGGGCCCCAAATGGCAAGGTGAACTTGAATTTTAGCCTGATCCCTCACCGTAGGACAGTAATACCTCAAAGGACAGGAATGTTCTTTGAGCTTTCTGAATGACAGCTTCATCCATCAAGAGAGCTTTTTTTCTGCTGGTCCTGAGGCTTGAACTCAGTGCCTTGGCGCTGTCCCAGAGCTTTTATGCTCAAGGCTATCACTTAAACATCTGAGCCACAGCTCTACTTCTGGCTTTTAGGTAGTTATTTGTAGCGAAGGGCCTCACTGGCTTTTCTGCCAGGCTGGCTTTGAACCATGATTCTCAGATCTAGAGTTTTACACAAATGATCTCTCTTAACCCCCATAACTATCTACTTGCAATATCAAGACTATGGAGTTAGAAGAGCTGAAGTGTCTTGGTTTTCTACTCACCTAGAAAGCAAGTGACAGAGCTGTCTGCCTTCAGAGCCTTCTGAAGGCCTGATCTTTTATGGGATTCTTAGCACAATTTCCCAGGAGTAAATTATATTTTCTCCTGGTTAGAGTGACAAGAAAAGTTTGAGTGTGAGTTCTTGGCTGACTCCTGGATACATCCTCCAAGTCTCTGCCTCCCTTACGTGTGTCTGGATTTGTTCTCTTGAATCCTATCCAGTGTGGTACATCTCCCAAAGGAGAGCCTAAGATTCCTTGGGTCCAAATACCAGAAGAGGGTGTTAAGATGACATAACATCACAGCTGATTTGGGGTGCTTCTCTGGCCAATGCTATGGTCTGAGCTCTGAGAACCCACTGGACCCCTGTTCCACCCAACACTCTGCCTGGCTCACCTTCTACCAGCAGCATGGTGGCCACAGTCCGCACCTCAAGCTCCCCAAAGCCAGCTGGCAGGTCCCCGGATGCTGCCATCAGTGGTCTTCCTCTCTCTCAGTGGTCCTGCTCTGCTCTGGCTTTCCAAAATCAGACCCATCCTTTTTAAAGAACATTCCACATGCTGGCACATGCAGATTATCATGAAATAAGGGTTTTAATGCCTTCTTTTGCCTCCCCTCCTCTAAATCATCCTTTTGGCCCAAGCCAAAGGAACCCATTCACCAGTCAGACAGTGTGGCCTTTGTGAAGCTAAAATAGAGCCCTGTCTCATTCATTTAAGCCCCACTAGGCAGGATTAAAGTCTGAGGATCCAAATGGCATGTGGCTGAGAGCTGAATTGGAAAAGTATTATTGCATAACCAAGGAGGGGAGTAGAAGGAGGGATTGGAGTGGCAGCTGTTCAAGAGGACTGGGTAGAAGTGGTGTGTGTGTGTGTGTGTGTGTGTGTGTGTGTGTGTGTGTGCGCGTGCACACGCACATGCACACGCATGTGCTCACAGGATCACATAGATGTGCTGGAAGGAACTGGGGAAAGGATGAGGTTTGGGGTATTACCTACTATCATAGAAAGAGAACCTCAGCTGAAGCCCAGGATTCCTGTCTGGAACTGACCAGTGACTAGCTTCATGCTCTACAGTGGGACAACTCGGTCTTCTCAATTTCCTCTTTTGAAATTTAAGAGCATCTTTTATTTATGCTCTGTCCTATCTAACTAAGTTTTGGTTAGAACACATCATGGATGTATATTGCAAGCCTTCATTTCCTGTCTCACATCATGCTTTTTCACTCTACAAGCATTTAAAAAAATATCCAAAGACATTGGCTTGGAACCAAAGGTCTACTGTCTTTTTTTTTTTTAATTTTATTTTATTTTATTTGAAAACATACTGTACAGAGAGGTTACAATTACATGGGCAGGATAATGCATACATTTCTTACCAAGCATTGCAGCCTCCTCCTTTGTTTACCCTTCACCTCCCTTCCCAGCCTCCCCCCTCCCCCCCACCCAATCATACCCCCCTCCCCCCCCCCCACACCGACATTGTAAAGCTGGTTTTGACATGACATTTTGTACTTCTCATTGTTGCAACAGGTCCACCTGAATCCTTAAACGACTTGTTTGTCCCCATCTCCTCCACATGTTATACTGACATCAAAGTCTTTTTAAGTGTCCTCGTGACCCACTAAGAACTTTGCCTTCTACAAATGAAGTTTTTGTGCAATTTATATATCAGCTCCTGGTGAAACCACACCCAGTAAAATTGATCTGAGCAACTTAACTTGTTTTCAGATGAAGAAACTGAACCACGGAGAAATAATAATGATGTGACTGGTATCTACTTAGTTCAAGCTTTGTGCTAAGACATCTTCTGATGATTCCTGGAAAGGACTCCATAAATCAGGTGGCATTACTCTCTTTATTTTAGATGAGGAAACTGCAGCAAAAAGTAGCTAAGAAGGCTGGGAAGGTGGCTCACTGGTAGAGCGCTTGCCTTGCATGCTTGAGGCCCTGGGTTCGATTCCTCAGCACCACATAAGCAGAAAAAAAAGCTGGAAGTGGTGCTGTGGTTCAAGTGGTAGAGCGCTAGCCTTGAGCTGAAGAGCTGAGGGACAGCGCCCAGGTCCAGTGTTCAGGCCCCACGACCAGACCCCCTCCCCCGCCCCCAAAGTAGCTAAGAATCAACCTGAGGTGTTGCCATAATTTTTAGGTGGTGCTGGAACAAATGTCTCATTTCCCATTCTGCAGGTCTGGGTACTTTTCACGGACATTTTCTTTCTGGCTAATTAAGCAGCTCTTCTGAATGTCCCATTCCCAGGTTTCCCTCTTGTAAGCTCCCATTGATGTGTGAGCCTATCTACCCCTCGGAGCTGAGCTGAGTATATCCTTTAGTGCTTTCCCCCCTCTTTCCCAATTTCGAACCATTTATTCCGAAATACTGCAGGAAAGAACTCATGAAAGACGAGAGAGGAGAAGGCCAGCAATAAAGAGAAGTGTCAGAGCCGGGCTGTGGTGGCTGATGCCTCTAATCCTAGCTACTCAGGAGGCTGAGCACTGAGGATCATGGTTTGAAGCTAACCCTTTGGCAGGAAAGTTCATGAGGTTCTTCTCTCCAACTAACTACTAAGAAATCCAGAGGTGGAGCTATGGCTCAAATAGTAGAGCCTTAACCCTGAGCAGACAAGCTAAGGGATAGCACCCTGCATTCAAGCCCCATTACTGGCACTAAAAATAACAGAACAGTAGTGTCATCTAGGCAGATGAAAGAGGCAAAGAATCCCAGACAAAGAAGAAAAGATAGCCCTGATTATCAAAGGACAAAACTTGTCTTTTGGCTGGAGAAGGAAGGCTCCAGGTACAGTAATAACACCAAGGGAATCCTATTGGTTAGATTAGATGAGAGAAAGTGACCAGAAGCCATCGTCTTCTGGAATTCAATATTGTCAAAACAGACTTATGCCACAGGTAGGCACTACCTGTGCATATACTGGGTCTCTAGGTATCTTCTTCAATCAGACTTCTCTAACCTAGGCCTGTCCAGTCCCAGGTTATGAGAGACAAGGGAACCTTTTAGAAAAGACAAAGGATATGAGTAGAGATGTTGGACCAGAAAGCAAAAAGAGTCATATGTGAAGAGCAAAGGGACGAGTCATCTGAGTGTGACTTAGCACCACCCCTGGCTGAGTCCCCAAGGTTTGGCAGGATGACATTAGGGAGGAGACAACAGGTAAAGACTGCAAGTGTCTTCTCTACAAAGTGTATGAGGTACTGTTCTAAGACCCTCCTTGGAGTACAATATGTACCTTCCTACAGACACGCCCCTTCCCTTTAGCTTGGGGGATAATACCCAGCAGGGCCCAGATGAGACCTCACTGTTCAGAGACCCATGGGAACCATCTCTGAGGTCTCTGAAATATCAGCATCTTTCCAGCTTCTCCATGAGTAGATACATCCAATAGAACAGGTTATTTGCAACCGATGAGTGAGCTTCCATTCCCCCAGGTGGTCAAGGCCACGGAAACTTGGCTTGTTCGGTTTTCATCAGCACTCTAGGTAGAATAACTTTATTTCCTTTTTAGAAGGAATGTGCACAGCGGTCAGGATCTGTAAATGGAAGAGCTAAGATTTGAACCTAGGATCCTGGCTCTGCAGTGTGGGGTCCTTCTAATGCCTTTGACACTTTCAGGAAGGCCTTGCTTTCAATACTGCTTTTTCAGTGAAGAGAATGTCATCAGGGAGAAATTCCAAAGGCCCTCATTAGACATCTGAGTTTTGATTCCATTTTCCCTGATCCTCTGCAGCCCAATGAGATAGATCTATGCTACCCCCAGCCTGGTTGGCTTGGATTACTTTGCAGTTGGGCAGTTCAACCAGCCAATCCAGCAGTCAGTTTGCTTCTGGCCAGCTGTGCACCTGCTTTGTCTTGCTGCATCCCAGACTTACTGGACCTGGAGCTGTTGCTATGGAAAGGGGTCCTCCATCCCCCACCCTCAGGACTGAGTGATTCAGGAAGCAATAAGCGGCTGAGTGGTGTGGCTGGGGCTTCCCTCCCTAATCCCTAGCCTGTCCATGTTTATCCGATGGCCTTAGGCAGGGGTGGAGAGGGAGGGCAGCAAGCAAGTGGGCAGCTGCTGGGTTTGTGGGGCTGGCAGGACAGAGAAGACCAGGTCCAGGCCCCCTGCTCAGACCACAGAGGAGCCAGGAGTCATGTGGGTAGCAGCGGGCATGCTCTGGCTCCTGGTCTTTGGGGGGCCCTATCAAGCCTGGGGTTTCTGCCCCTCTCAATGCAGCTGCAGCCTTCACATCCTGGGCGATGGCAGTAAGGCCAGGTATGGCACTGGGGGCGAGGGTGGGGTGGGTTGCTAAGTCCTCAATGTTCTACGGGCTAGGGTGCGTTGGGAAGGCTTGGATGCTCAGCCCTGATCCTTACCTGAGACCATTTGATAAATAAGGACCTGCTGGACCCAGGGCTGTGGCCCGTGACCGGGTGAGGCCCTGTCCTCCCTGGCTCTTGGAACCCAGACTCCTATGGGAGTTGTCTGTGCTCTTTCGTCTTCCAGCAAGCAGGAGGGTTGCACTGACGAACAGCTAATCAAGGACCTTGACTTAGGAGAGTGGAAAGAGGTATTCCTGTTCCTGGAAGTCCTCCCCATGTCCTTCTCTAGGATCCTGGTAGGGAGGAACCGTCTTTAAGATCCAAGAAATTCTCTCCTTACATCTTTCTTTTCCTCTCTTTGCTTCCTTCCATTTGATCTTCCTTTCTATGGCTCCCAGTCCCTTGTGTCCTTGGCCTCTTCCAATCCTATTCCTGGTCCCTGGGATACTCAGCCATATCCAGGAATTTCCCCTTACCTCTTCACACCATGATGTTTCTGTATGCCTTCCCTCTGGAAGCCCACAGGAGCTTCAGCCTTGACCCCTATTTGTGGGTGCTCCCAACTGTAGGAGTGTCCAATCCATTCAAGCATCCTCTGTCCTTTCTCAGCTTCACTCTTTTTTTTTTCTCCTGTGCTGGTCCTGGGGTTTGAATTTGGGGCCTGGACACTGTCCCCAAGCTTCTTTTGCTCAAGGCTAATACTCTACCACTTGAGCCATAGTTCCACTTCCAGCTTTTTGGGGGGTAGTCTATTGGAGATAAGAATCTCATGGACTTTCCTGCTTGGCCTGGTTTTGAACTGCAATTCTTACATCTCAGCCTCCTGAGTAACTAGGGTTACAGGCTTGAGCCACTGTTGCCTGGGTCAGCTTCATTCTTGACTTCCTTATCTACATCCCCATCTTCTCCTTATTTCTTTCCATGGAACCTTTTTGGGGCCATTGTGGTTTGTGGACCTTTGCTTTTTTTGCTGTGGCTGATTTTCTTCCTCTTCCACAGTCCGTATACCATCTTTCCTCTAGTTTTTCTCAGCTTATCCATGAATGACCTCTCCATTTCTTTACTTGCACAGTATTTCAGCTTTTGGTTCAGCCTTGTCCTACCAACTTCCCAGTTTTTTGGAATTCCATCCTCTCTTTCTTTCCCTTGTCTTAGGTGGGTACAGAAAGCCACTGCTGATTTCTGATCAGGAGAACATTACCAGAGCTACTCTTCCAATGATTCTGTCAAGTTGATTCTGGGGGTGAAGGGAGGCAGAGATTGGAGAGAAACCCTTAAGAAAGACACCCTGTATGGTCTGAGGAATAGGAATAATCCCATATTTGGCTTAAGGGATGAATACTCTTAATATCAAATTCCCAGCATCTTCCCATCTGAGAGATCAGAGAAAAGCTCGTGCCAACAGAATTTCCTTTTGGATGGCAAGTGAAATTTGGAGAGAGGTTTCTAGAGGCCCCCAATATCAGAAGATAGCCTTTCCCTCCTCTAAAACTAGAGCTCTTAAATTGGTTATACCTTCCTGCTATGTACCAGCCTTCGGCATGGAGCGTCCTAGGAGAATGAGGCTCTGAGGTGTGGCAAAGGAATTGAGATCCCCTTTGGCCACAGGCATAGATTGTGTGTTTAGAACAAGGCTCCTTCTGAATCTCAACTACCTCCCTGACACCCAGATATAACCAGGCTTCTCAGAGACTCGATCGTGGTATTCATCCTGTACCATACACCTGTATCATGAACAGATTGTATGTCCTTGTGAGTGTGAAAGTGGTTGGGATGGTCCAGTCTAGACTCCTGGATTAATGTGTCCTCATGCTCCTTGTGCTCAGGTTGTGCTATTGGCTTAAGTGACCCTGCTCTACTTATTTGGTTCTTGACTAGTGCTCTTGACTCTTCCCCCACCCCCCCCGCCCCCGTATTTTCCCATTGATTCCCTTCTTTCCACTCAAATCCTTTCCTTCTAACTAACAACCTGTGTTTTGCCTTGAAAACACCATTTGTCTTCAATGGTTTATTTTTGTTGGTCGGGAGTCTTGAACTCTGGTAGATTACTAAGGTAGATTACAAACTGTAGGAACCAAGGGCTGTGACTTCAGTCTCTTCTGAGTGTCCAAACACTTGATAGGCATTCTACCTCAATGGGAGCACCATTGCTGTGGCACCATTTATAAGGAAAAACAAGCCTAGCCCAGTTGCCTTGAGTAGCCTATGTATGGCATCAGGAAAGGTGGACTTGAGCAATGCATGATGACATTACAGAAGATGACACCTTTAGCAGAGCAAAGTATGGTCATGCTACCTCAATCCAGTGTGAGTAGAGAAAACTTTGGTAGATGGGTTCTGTACATGGGCTCGGCCCCAATGCCTAGCCTCCACATTTTCCATCTCTTGGAACTATTACCCTCCTTCAACCTCTTTTTCCATCTAACCTCGTGAGAGTGTACCATTCTTATTGATAGTATAAAACACAGCCCTAAATTGTAGCAGCCTTGGGGATAGAATTGCTTCCTGTGGTCTCTCAAACCTCAGCTTTAGACACACAAATAAGAGAACAAAGATTAGCATACCTATTACTGTTTGGGCAGAAAGAACAATGGAAGGCAATAGTAAGACTCCCTGATCCATGATGAAGGTTTTGACAGTGACCAGTACCTCTAGACTCTTACAATGTGATGGGCATTAGGCTGAATTTGTATGTTATCCCTTCTTAAAGAAATGTATTTACTGTGGTTTTTTTTTGTCAGTACTGGGGCTTGAACTCAGGGCTTGGGCGCTGTCCCTGAGCTTCTTTTGCTCAAGACTAATGCTCTACCACTTGAGCCACAGCTCTACATCCAGCTTTTTCTGGGTAGTTTTATTGGAGTAGTTTTAGAAGAGTCACACAAACTTTCCTGTCCAGGAACTACAACCCTCAGATCTCAGCCTCCTGAGTAGCTAGGATTACAGGCATGAGCCACCAGTGCCTTATAGACTCTGCTCTGAGATTAATAGTCCTCCAAAAGGAAAGCACAAGCATGGGGCTGCTTGTTCCCAGGTCTCTCTAGAGCCCATCCTGCGATGGAGATCGAGCCCTGTGTTAACTGGCAGATCTGGGAGTCAAGTTCGTATAGGAAGTGGCTCAAATATCTCTCATTTTCTCTGCCCAGGACAGTGATTTGCAGTGACCCTGATATGACCCTGCCACCAGCATCTATCCCTCCGGACACCTGCAGGCTTCGGCTAGAGCGGACGGCCATCCGCAGGGTGCCAGGGGATGCCTTCAGGTCTTTGGCCCACCTGGAGCAGCTGTGGCTGCCCTTCAATGCCCTCAGTGAGCTCAGTGTGCTCATGCTGCGGGGTCTGCATCACCTACGGGAGCTGCGGCTGCCTGGGAACCGCCTGGTCACCTTCCCCTGGGCTGTGCTCAGGGACGCCCCCCCAGATGCGGCTGCTGGACCTGCAGGCCAATCGCCTCTCTGTGGTGCCCCCTGAGGCTGCGCGCTTCCTAGGAAATCTCACCTTCTTGGACCTCTCCAGTAACCAGCTGATGAGGCTGCCGCAGGAGCTGCTGCTCACCTGGGCTCACTTGAAGACAGGGTCCTTCCTTCCAGGCCACCACACCAGGCTGGTCCTAGGTAAGCGATGGCGTCCTCCATCTCAATTTCCCTTAGGAGCCTTGAGGTCATGAATAAGTTCCTAAGCTTCTCTAAGTTTTTTTCTTCCTCCTCCTCTTCTTCCCCTTCTTCCCCTTCTTCCCCTTCTTCCCCCTCCTCCTCCTCCTCCTCCTCCTCCTCCTCCTCCTCCTCCTCCTCCTCCTCCTCCTCCTCCTCCTCCTCTTCTTCCTTCTCCTCCTCCCCTCCCCCTCCTCCTCCCTCTCTTTCCTTTTCCCTCTCCTCCCTCCCTCCCTCCTTCCTTCCTTCCTTCCTTCCTTCCTTCCTTCCTTCCTTCCTTCCTTCCTTCCTCCCTCCCTTCCTTTCCTCCTCCTCCTCTTCTTTTTCTTCTTCTTCCTTCTCCTCCTCCTCCCCTCCCCCTCCTCCTCCCCTCCCCCTCCTTCTCCCCTCCCCCTCTTCCTCCCCTCCCCCTCCTCCTCCCTCTCTCTTTCCTCCTCCCTTCCTCCTCCTCCTTCCTCCTCCTCCTTCCTCCTCCTCCCCCTCCTCCTTCCTTCCTCCTCCTCCCCCTCCTCCTTCCCTCCTCCTCCTCCTCCTCCTCCTCCTCCTCCTCCTCCTCCTCCTCCTCCTCCTCCTCCTCCTCCTCCTCCTTTTGGCTAGTCATGGGACTTGAACTCAGGGCCTGGGTGCTGTCCCTGAGCTTCTTTGTGCTCAACACTAGCACTCTACCACTTGACACACAGCACCACTTTCAGATTTTTCTGAGTAGTTTTTTTTGGAAAGAAGAGTCTTGCAGACTACAAACTATGATCCTCAGATCTCAGCCTTCTGAGTAGCTAGGATTACAGGCCTAAATCTGATTCTTTAGCTGGAAAATAAAAGTCATACCTTCCTAGCATGTTTGGGTAAAGCCACAATGTAACCTTCTCGGGAGTTCAAGGTTCAAGCCCTACTGTAGCAATTCATGTCCCAGTGTTGTGAATTAAAAAAAAACAACAACTGAAGCAAACACACACACACACACACACCCTCAAACAAGACAAAATGAAAACAAAAGTACAACAGGTCTTCCAGGTTATAAGAGCAATAGGAAGCTCCTTTGAGACTTTTCCCACCTTAGGGTTCAATAGGTTTGTGCATCACATCACCAGATTTCTTTCTCTCTCTCTCTCTCTCTCTCTCTCTCTCTCTCTCTCTCTCTCTCTCTCTCTCTCTCTCTCTCTCTCTCTCTCTCTCCCTTTCTTTCTTCCTTTTTTGTTGGTTGTAGGGTTTGAACTCTGGGCCTGGACGCTGTGCCTCAGTTTTTCAGCTCAAGGTGAGCCCTCTACCACTTGAACCACAGTACCACTTCTGGTTTTCTGAGTGGCTTATTGGAGATAAGGGTCTCATGGACTTTCCTTGCCCAGGCTGGCTTTGAACTGCAATCCTCAGATCTCAGCCTCCTGAGTAGCTAGGATTACAGGCATGAGTCACTGGTGCCTGGCTACCAGATTTCTTTATCTTTTCTCTTCCTCTTTGTAACAAGCAGAGACTTAACAGGTGAACTAATTCCCATTTTCTTCCCAAGGCACCCACCTTGACCTCAGAATGACAGATGAGGCATAACTGGAAAATCTATTTGAATTATGTATCAGTTACACAAATATAAACATTTAAAACATAACCAAGAAAACGAATGACCCATTTGTCATTAACCTTCTTACTCTCATTCTTTCATTCCAAAAACATCCCTATTTTTTGCAATACATTCATGTATGTGTACAAATTCTTACATACATGTGTGCATGAAGTTATGCATATGTGTTACTCATTTTTATGTATCTATCTACCTATTACATAGCATTATCTTTCTCTTTTAACAATGTATCTCAGAGGTCTTTCTAAATTATGGCAAATGGAACAAATTGCCTTTTTTAAACTACTGCACATTATTCCATAGTATACTTTACCACATAGTATAGTAGCCATCCCTCCTCAAAGCACCTTTAGAATGTCTTCCTTATTTTGCTAACACCTGGGATGTCACAGGGAACATTCTTGGAAATGTATTTTTGCGTGCAAATGCATGTGTTGCTGAAGGATAAGAGCTGGAAAGTACAATGGTTAGGTCATGGAGTGTGCATAGTGTGCATTTTACACTCAGCCTCATAGTTCAAACATGGCTGGTACAATTCGTACTCTCCACCCTGCTGTGTAAGACCATTCAGTCATTAGCTCTTTTTTCTTTTTGACAGCATTAATTCTGAACCCTGGGCCTTGTGCTAGCTAGCTAGGTGCTCTACTGCTGAGCCTTGCCTCCAGCCAACAAATTACATTCTATCTATCTCTTTCACACACTTTTTTCCTCTCTCTTCCCTTTTCCTTTTGTGGTGCTATACCACTTGAGCCACTTTAACAGTCAAGATCATTCATTCCTTGTAATCACTCAGTGATTTGTGTGTGTGTGTGTGTGTGTGTGTGTGTGTGTGTGTGTGCCATCCAATTCTGGGTACTAGATATACATTAATGAACAAAACAGAAATCTAGGCTGGTTACTGGTAGCTCACACCTCTAATCTCAGCTATTCAAGAGGCTGTGATCTGAGGATTGAGCTTCAAAGCCAGCCCAGAAAGACAAATCCATGAGAGTCTTTAATGAACTAGTAACAATCTAGAAGTAGATGTATGGCCCAGGGGTAGAGCATCAGCCTTGAGTGAAAAAGCTGACAGTGTGAGGCCCAGAGTTCAAGCCTTAGTAACAGTATATACACACCACCACTACCACCACCACCATCAGAAATCAGAAATCTATTCCCTTATTCAACTAACAAACTGGTCAAAATGCTTTACTATTGTCAATCTGAAGGGTGAAAGCTTTACTTTTGTCTTACTTTACTTTTTGCATTGATTCTTTTGTAACAGCCTTTTGCCAAGTAGTTTACCACCAGAGCTGAGTTAGAGATGACTCTTGGGTTGTAGATATATTATGGGTGCATTTAACACCAGGTATTAGCTTTTGGCAGGATGGAGCAAGGAGGCAGAAGAAACTGGTACCCCAGTTGCCCTCAAAAGGACCTGAGAGTCAGTGACATGCAATCAGATCCAAACATTCCTTCTCTTTGACATCCCCTTCTCCAAATATATGTGTGTAAATGTATAACAAATCATGGGTTATTATACTCTATCAAACTTAATAGCAACCCTTGGGGGATACAAAAAGAAAATCACAGCTGGATGCTGGTGATTCATACTATAATCCTAGTTACTCAAGAGGCCAGGGACTATAAAGATCAGGGTTCAAAGTCAGCCCAGGCAGGAAAGTCTCTGAAACTGTTATCTCCAATTAACCACCAAAAAGCCAAAGTGGCTTTGTGTTTCAAGTGGTAGAGCATCAGCTTTGAGTGAGAAAGCTCAAGGACAGTGCTCTGAGTTAAAGCCCTCAATGCTGGCACACCTTCCCCACAAAACAGAATATTATAATAAATGCTTTCATCTTGTATTTTAGAAATGCAAACTCATCCCCTCCATCATTCTTTCTTATCCTGCCCTCCTTCACCCTTTCTCAAAACAATTTCAACAAGATTCATTGCTGCCTGCCTGCTTGCTTTTCTTTCTTCTTTTCTTTTCTTTTCTCTTTGTTTCTTTTTTATCAGTCATGGGACTTGAACTCAGGGCCTGAGTGCTGTCTCTGAGCTTTTTCACTAAAGGCTAGCTCTCTACCACTTTGAGCCACCGCACCACTTCCAGTTTTCTGGTAGTTAATTGGAAATAGGAATCTTACGGACTTCCCTGCCTGGTTTGGCTTTGAACCATGATCCTCAGATCGCAGCCTCTTCTGTAGTTAGGATAGCAGATGTGAGCCACCAGTGCCTTGCTCATTCCTTTAAAAATATTCAACACTAAGAGGTCTGGGGATATATCATGCAATTTGATTTTCCATTCTTCATACTCCACCCTTTTCCCCATTTGAGCGTATGTCAAAGGGGAACTGTTACTCAGAACCATTCTTATTGCCATTTATCCTGGGATGCCTGGGCTTAAGGGTCAGGAGCCAGAGAAGCAAAATGGATTCTGGCATATTCCAATTATTACAGTCTGCCCCCTGCCCCACCAGGGGCTTGAAAAACTTAGCTTCAGTATGACATCAGTAATTGCATTTTGTCAGTATGCTGTGTGACTTGCCCAGTACTTTTATTTATGCTGACAGAACCTAGAAGGGAAGTAATGGTGCTATTCAAAATAAAGAAGCAACTTTAAGATCATATAACTAACAAGATAGGGAGCTGGGCCTGTAGGCCAGTTCTATTTTGTCTGAGCTGCTTCATTTTACCTAAGGGGAAAGGCAGACCTGAGGATCTGGATATCATGGCCTCACTTCTTGCTTTCTCTCATACACTCCTGCAGGTCTACAGGACAACCCCTGGGTATGTGACTGCCGACTGTATGAACTGGTCCATCTTCTGGATGGCTGGGTCCCAAACTTGGTCTTCATTGAAGCCAGATTGAAGTGTGGCAGCCCACGTAGCCTGGCTGGAGTGGCCTTCAGCCAACTGGAGCTCAGGAAATGTCAGGGTCCAGAGCTGCATCCAGGGGTGACCAGCATCATATCCCCTGTGGGTAGCACAGTATTGCTCCGCTGTGGAGCCACTGGGGTCCCTGGGCCTGAGATGAGCTGGCGAAGAGCCAACGGGCACCCAGTCAATGGCACAGGTATGTGAACTACAGCAGGAACATTTTTAGGGTGTATGTGCCAGTACTGGGGCTTATACTCAGGCCCTTTCACTTTTGCTTGGCTTTTTCACTCAAGGGTGGTACTCTACCACTTGAGCCATACTTCCATGTGAAGCTTTTTTACTGGTTAATTGGAGATAAGACTCTCGCAGGCTTTGAACTGTGATTCATAGATCTCAGCTTCCTGATATCTAACAGATGTGAGCTAACAGATGTGAGCCACCAGTGTCCCATCCATTCAGGGACTTCCAGACTGGATTGTAGTGTTCGAGGGACTCAGGATAGACTTTCATTTGTCTGAATGGAGTTGATAGCAGCCAACTCAGTATCAAAAACTTAAAAATTGTTAAGGCCCCTTGTCCCCATGTTCCAAACCTGTCCTGTATTCAAGACTCAGGACCATCTTGTGAAGAATTTTAAAAAGTGATATTTTGTCAAAATACACTCTTGTAGTGTTATTTTGTTTTTGCCAGTCCTGGGACTTGAACTCTGGGCACTGTCCCTGAGCTACTTTTGCTCAAGGCTAGCACTCTACCACTATGAGCCACAGTGCCACTTTTGCCTTTTTCTGTTTATGTGGTACTGAGGAATTGAACTCAGGGCTTCATGCATTCTAGGCAAGTACTCTACTACTAAGCCACATTCCCAGCCCTCTTTTAATGTATTTCATACTGATAGCAAGTTTCCCAATTGTGAATATTAAGCAAGGGTTAATGGAGGTTATCATCTCTTGAGCCTTTCATATGTGTTGGTCATTATGTGAAGTGAATTCTGCCCAGAATGTCATTGAACTTTAAAGAATAACCTGATTATCCTTATTTTGCAAGCGAGTAAATGGGAAGTAAATGCTTGGCCTACATCATACAGCTTGTGAGAAAAAAAACTAGGATTCCAACTGTGTGTCCTATTTCTGTTAGGCTGTGTGGGCAGTAATGATTCATCTCTGCCATGGTGACAGAGAAGGTGGGAGTCACAGCCATCCACAGGCAGAAAAATGAGGTGGAGGAGGAATGATTTAGCACTGAATCAGTAAACCTCACATGCCTCCTGGCCTTCTCACTCAACTAGTTCGGCAAGGGGTTTATAAATAAATTCACAAACAAAATGGTACCCAAAGCTCCATTGTGTAAATCAAGAAGGTAAAGGTGCTCTGGCTGACTTGGTAGTAGGTGTGAGTAGGGATGGGAAGGGAACTTCCAACTAGACCTTTGCCTTCTGCTCACTACCTGGCCAGCCTCCCTTCCAATGCACCTGCCTCTACAAGACTCCAGCACCCTAAAAAAAACACACTTTGAGCCAGTTGCCTGTAATCCCAGCTACTCAGGAGGCTGAGATTAGAGGTTCACGGTTCAAATCCAGCCCTGCTAGTAAAGTCCCCATGAGACTCTTATTTCCAATTAACCACTCAAAAACCAGAAGTAGAGCTGTGGCTCAAAATGGTAGAGTGCTAGCCTTGAGCAAAAGAGCCTCAGGGAAAGTGCCCAAGCCCTGAGTTCAAGCCTCACAGGTGCCAAAAACAAAACAAAACAAACAAAGCAAAGCACTCTGAACAGCTCAGAATTTCAATGACAGTTTATTCTTAGGCTCAGCCTCAGCCTGGAGTTCCAAGGACTCTCCTCACACTTGAAGCCCGGGTAATCGTGAGACCCTTGGCTAGTCTAAGCCAACGGCATTCAGCTATGAATGCAAGGGTCTGGCCTTGAATGACCCAATGAACTGATCCTTGAACGATGTGAAAGCTGAATTTCTGCCAGTGTTTTCTTGGGATGATAAAGTATTCATGATCGAGTGTGCAAACCAGGAGCTGTGAATTTAGCGCTGGCAGAGGATGGGGGGGGGTGGTGGTGGTGGTGGTGGAGCTGAACGCATTCCTCCTCCCACGTCTGCCTCCTCTCTCCCTAGTGCACCAAGAAGTCTCCAGCGATGGCTCCAGCTGGTCTCTGCTGGACCTACCTGCAGTGTCTCGCCTGGACTCTGGAGACTACATCTGCCAGGCCCAGAACTTCCTGGGAACCTCTGAGACGCTCATCTCCCTGCTGGTCACGGAACCCCAGACTTCCACGGAGCACAGTGGGGGGATCCCGGGGGCCTTGCTGGCAAGGGTAGGGGAAGGGGTGGAGGCCGCGGCTTACAACAACAAACTGGTGGCCAGACACATCCCCCGCGTTCCCGAGCCTCCTGGCCGGGGCCCTGGGCCCTCGGTGGCCAGCCCGAAGGAGGAACTGACCCTGCAGCATCTGCAGATGGGCGCCGCCTCCGCCCAGGAGGAGCCCCAGGAGGCCCAGATGGTGAGGTCTCTCAAGGTGGTGGGGGACACGTACCACAGCGCGTCCTTGGTGTGGAAGAACCCCCCTTCTGGAAACGCCACGGCCGTCAGCGTGCTCTACGCGGTGTTCGGGCAGCGGGACATGCGCAGGGTGACGGTGCAGCCCGGGAAGACCAGCGTGACCATCGAGGGCCTGGCGCCCAAGACCAAGTACGTGGCGTGCGTGTGCGCGCGGGGCGTGGTGCCACGCAGAGAGCAGTGCGTCATCTTCTCCACGGACGAGGTGGTGGACGCCGAGGGCACCCAGCGCCTCATCAACATGGTGGTGATCAGCGTGGCCGCCATCATCGCGCTGCCCCCCACGCTGCTGGTCTGCTGCGGGGCACTCCGCAGGCGCTGCCGCAAGTGCCGCGCCGCCGCCGGAGGCTCGGCCGACGCTGCCGGGGGAGCCTACGTCCACCTGGAGAGGCTGCGCCACAGCCAGGACGGCTCCGACTTGCTCTCCAGGAGCAGCCTCAGTGAGGCGGACAGGCTCCTCTCGGCCAGGTCCAGCCTGGACTCTCAGGCCTTGGGGGTCAGGGCGGGCAGGCGCATCCATGAGTACTTCTGCTAAGGCTTGCTCCGCGCTTCCCTGTCAAGGTCAGGCAGGTCACTCTGACGCCCGCACATGGGCTCGGCCATTGCGACCTAGCGACTGGATGGACAGCAAACGCTGTCTTAAGCAATCGTGTGCCAGGAAGGGTCTGTCCTGAGTCCTTCGTACTGCATTCACTCATTCAACTCTGAAAGCCATCCTTGGTTTATCAGGCACCGGTTCTTCTCTCCATTTTTTTTTTCCTAAAGGGAAAACATAAAGGGGTTAAGTAATTGGCCTCTATCCATCAGTGTTTTGCTGCCTAACAAATAAAAGCAAAAGCTGCCAGGCTCCTACTGTAGCCCACACCTATAAAACTACAAAGGAAGATGACGGAGATCAGAAGATCCCTGTTCAAAAGCAGCCCGAGCAAACACATCCAAGAGACTCTTTACCTTCAATTATCCAGCATAATGCCAAAAGGGGAGTTGTGGCTCCAGTGACAGAGCGCCACCCTTGAGTATAAAAGCTAAGGGAGAGTATGAGGCTGAGTTCAAGCACTAGTACAGCAGCACACACACACACACACACACACACACACACACACACACACACACACACACACACACACCTCACTCATTGATGTGATGGAATTCTAACATCTATTCTCTGAATTCCAACGTTTATTTTCAGTGTATCTCTGCTGCTCAGAGATAACCGATTTTCAATAAATTCTAAGGTTTGGGTGATGCCAAGGAGAGTTTTGCTCATTTGTTCTCAGGGTGTGAGGAGGGAGGGAATCCAACAGACCTTCTCTGGAAGAGCTATTTTCATACCTAGTGCTGCCAGGCTCCCTAGATCACCATTACCTCCATGAATCCTATGGAAACTGATGTGGGGTTTTGCAAATGTCTTGGAGCCTTCCTGGTCACTCAGTGGACCACTTCAGAAGAGGACTTTTGTTCGGTTTTGCATAAGGCTGAAAACCATTGGGTTGGTGTCTCATTTCACAGGAGAAAATGCATATTCCCAGGGAAGGGATGGCTTCACTTGCTCCTTGTCCACAGAGCTGAGCTCTAGCAGGGAGCAACCAAAATACCTAGTTTCAACTCTGGGGCAACAACTGAGAATATTTGGGGACAGCTAGTCATCCATAGGAATTATTTTGTTAGTCACGAGCAAGAGACTCTACATCATGGAAATATTTACAAGATATAAATCCCTTTCACACTAACAAAAGACCTTTCAAAATATCTCTCCTAATTTTCTCACATTTAAATTCTCATGACAACCCAATTCTGCTTCATTCTGCAGATGACAAATCTGAGAACCAAAGAATTGATCTTTGCAGGGGAGAGGTAGATTATCTTTTGGGATCTGGGTTGGACAAGTTTTTAGCTGGACTAAGGGTCTTTATTTGGCATGGATCTTGGCAATATGATCCATAATAGATTCACTATGGAAAATGAGTTGTTTTGGGGGCACTGAAACCTAGGATCAACACAATGACAACACTTGTGCATATAGGCCTACAGTTTCAACACCTGGATATTTTTCTGCCACTGTCTCAGGGATATATTTGATTATATCTGTGAGCTGTTATCATTGGTAAGAAAAACTATTCAGTTTGATGATGACTGAGACTATCTACATCAAGGGCCAGTGTTTCTTTGTAAACAAAAACATAATAAATATTATGGGGCTTATCAATGTTCAACTCTGGTAATGGGATGTAAATTCAATAACAATCTGTGAGTTAATGGCATGGCTTTGGACCAATAAAATGTTATTTATAAAAAAGCAGATGAAAAGTTGGATTGAGCCCATAGATTATAGTTTGTCAACCCCTTATCTGGGTGTATTATGTATATTTCTACTGTGTCTATGGATTCTTAAGACTTGATTAGAATAGTTGAATACAGGAGGAGAGTGGCAAACAACTCTTAAATCAAAACAAATATAAATGTAGCAGGCAAAAACAGCTCTCTGAGTCAGATGTCAGTGGCTCACGCCTGTAATCCTAACTACTCAGGAGGCTGAAATCTGAGGATCACAACTTGAAGCAAGCATAGGGAGTAAAGCCTGTGAGACTCTTATCTCCAATAAACTACTTAGAAGCCGGAAGTAGGGCTGTGGCACAAGTGGTAGAGTGCTGTCCAGGTACTGAGTTCAAACCCTAGAACCCTCTCTCTCTCTCTCTCTCTCTCTCTCTCTCTCTCTCTCTCTCTCTCTCTCTCTCTCTCTCTCTCTCTCTCTCTCTCTCTCACACACACACACACACACAAACACACACACACAACACCACAAAAAATCAAAGATGTCGCCTTTAAATGTTGACTTAAGCCTGACTGAAAAATTATTGATCCCAAACATTTGACATTAGTGAACTCTGAAGAAAAATCAGGAACTTGGAAGCCTGCATTAGCTAGTATGCTAATATCAGAGAGAGAGAGAGAGAGAGAGAGAGAGAGAGAGAGAGAGAGAGAGACATTTGGGAGGTATCAAGTGATTCAAAGGGGGAAGAGGAGAAGGAACAGATTAAACTTTCCAGTGATTTTCTAGGATCCCCATTCATGGGCCATAGTCTTCAAAATAGTCATCCTCAGCCTTCCAATGCCCTCTGTCAACCTCCCTTCCTATGTTTGGTTTTCCCTGATTGGCTTTTATAGGGAAAGGTCATTCTGAATTGTCCCCAAAAATATTTAAGTCACTTCAAAATTACCATATTACAAAAAATAAATGGTGTCTGGTTTATCTATTAACCTTGTAGTATATAGTGAGTATGAGTCATTTCACGAAAACTGAATTATCTCTGAGTGTCCTAGAAGATGATGACATGATGCTCCATGATGACTTCCGGTGGGTTTACCTTACAAGTTTACTTTGGATGTTGGTTGTAATCGTGGCATCTCCATCATGTCTCTTATTTTTTCCAAGTAGGCAGAAGGCAAGCCTGAAGTCACTTTATTTTCAGTTACCCAAGTTTTAGGGTAAACTAAAACAATAGACTTTACATTCTGGAAAGTGGATGTGGGTGTCAGATGAAGCTATCAACAGACTCAATGAGCAGATTATTCAAAGAAGCACAGCTGATAATTCTGGTTTTAACTTTCATATAATCTAGTAAAGACAAACATGGATTGACAAGCATTTGAGTATATTTTACTTAGTTGCAAGGACATTGAAAGCAGGCTAGATTTATGACACAGTAGTGTTTCCCCAATTCTAATGGCTTAAAACATATCCCTTTATTTCCACTCTTTAAGAGTGTGTTTGATGGATCAGAGGCCTGGCTCACTTGGTAGACCAAAAGCATCAGCTACCAAGTTGGAGCCTTGGTCCTGAATCTAAAAAAATAAAAAGAGTATATTTGAATGAGAAGGAGATGTGGATGAGGGAGAGGGTTGGGAGGAGAGGGCTTTGCATCATTTATTCACTCAAGGACCAGGCTGATGGAGGCTCCACCATCTGGGATGCCAACAGTTATCCTAGCAGGGCAGGAGACTGAAGAAGAATGTAAGGCTTTCTCAAACATCATTTTACTCAAACATTTCACTCGGTATAACATGAGTCACAAGGTCTACATAGTTCAGGAGGGCTAGGATATGGTGATCTTTTACATGTCTTCCACAGGCACAGCAGTGCATGAGTGGCCTGGGAACCAACTCAGACATGAGTGGAAAGGACCAGAAAGAGTTCGAGCTCAAAAAGGACTGACGAAAGAGTTCTAGCTTGGGAAAGAACGGCAAGTTATGTTTAGTCTCTCATAGGTTTTCCAGTTCTCTATCTGGGCTATGTGCAAGTTTTGTTAATATTACGGATTTATTTGCAAACAGTGTTTGTTTGCTAATAGCAGTGAGTGGAATTTTCTAATTGAACAGACAAGATAGTCTCATCAAGTCTATCAGGAGCCATTTATATCTAGTCATTTCATAAGCACAGAGTAGTTCTATTTCTTCTAAGAATTCTAAGAGCCAAATTTCTGGAGGTGTCCACAGGAAGGGACATGAGGCTAGCACAGTTTTAGATCCCCTCCCCTTTATTGTCAGGGTTTCTTTTTCCACAAGTTATGTCACCTGAGTGACTTGTCCCTTTGATTGTCCCAGTCCTTTGTCTTGTCTCCCACCATTAACTACTCCTAACACCTTTATGCCAAATCAGGAAACCCGAAAATGAAGTGGTCAGAAGAAGAGGGGAGGATGGCTACATGATTGCATGCCAGTGCAGGTTCTTCACAAGTTCTCAGCCAATTATGGATGGAGCCATATTTGTGTTAAAAGGTTAGCATGGAATAGGCAGAGAAGAAATAATAGGGAAGTAAGAAGATTCTTTAGGCTTTTTTATTTGGCTGTAAGAGGGAAGGAATTCACAAGTGGTTCTGGATAGATTAAGTTGTGTGTGTTTTCACAAAGTAAGTCTGCTGTAGTCTTGGCAAACTTGATAAAGGACTCAGGAGTGAGAATTTCACATCCACATTGATTCTATCAGCAGGGTGAAGTGGCTTATGCTTTTAATCTTAGTGACTCAGGAGGCTGACATTTTAGGATTGAGGCTCAAAGCCAGCCCAAGAAGACAAATCCAGAAAACCTTTATCTCCAATGAACCAGCAAAAAGCCAGATGTGGAGTTGTGGCTCAAGTGGTATGGTTTGATTTGAGTGAAAAAGCTAAGCAAGAGCATGATGAACCGAGTTCAAGCCCCCAGCACTGGCATACATATACACACAAAGAAGATGACTCCATCAGACCACACTGGCCAGCTCTGGCACCTCCATCCTCTATCATTGGGAGAGGGCTGCGTTAGAAGGTGCATGGCCCCATTAAACACTTCTTGCAGTTCAGCAGTAGCTCCTCTCTTGAAAGATATCAAGGTAGCACATCTTTACCTGTATCACAAACATTATGTTCATTTTATACATTTTGGATTTTTATTTTTTTGGGGTGGGGGAATCACAGAGATGTATCCAGATTGTAGATTTAGGTTGCCTGGGAACTTCAGCAAATACATCTGGATGAGTGAAAACCCTGCAATGTAATCAGCTTAGCTGGTGACCCATTTCCTGCTCACTGGTTAGCTACTAAGCGGATTTTTTTTCACTGAGGCCTTTTGTAGGGTATATTGTATATCATGAGTCTTTCAGGAAACCACAGGATTCTAATGTGCTCCCAATTAATAGAGAAGTTGACAGGAATCCGTTATCAGGCTGGGAAGGTGGCTCAGTGGTAGAGTGCTTGCATTGCATGCATGAGGCCCTGGTTTCGGTTCCTCAGCACCACATAAGCAGAAAAACCCAGAAGTGGCCCTGTGGCTCAAGTGGTAGAGTGCTAGCCTTGAGCTGAAGAGCTCAGGGACAGTGCCCAGGCCCAGAATTCAGGACCCATGACCAACCAAAAAAAAATCTGTTATCATAAGATGTGAATGAATGGGATCTTCTATTAGCTAGGTTCTTTATTTGAAAAAATCTATCATATGCCAAGTGCTTTCTTTAAATAATGCCAAAATTTCTCAGAAGCACTGTGAGGTATTACCTAATAGGCTCACTCTACAGAAGAGAAAACCAGAAACATAGAGGTAAAATAATATTTCCAAACCCTCAAGGCTCAGAAGCACAAACAATATGAAAGTTTTATTTTTTTATTTTTACTATTTTATTGTATTTATTTTTTTAATTTTTAATTTTTATTGTGAAAATACTGTACAGAGGAGTTACAATTACATGGGCAAGATAATGAGTACATTTCTTATCAAGCATTGTATCCTCCTCCTTTGTTTCTCCTTCCCATCCCTTCCCATCCTACCCCCGCTCCTCCACCCAATCCTCCCCACTATCCCCCCTCCCCCCACCCTGCACCAAAGTTGTAAAGTTCATTTTTCGACATAACGACTTGTACATCTCATTGTTGCAATAGGTCTACCTGTATCCCTACTTGAAAGTTTTAATGGGGAAAGTTTATAACTAATTTGCTCACCAGTCCATTCTGGCACCTAGCAAGGGTCTAGCTTAGAGAAGATGACCAATAAATATCAAGAGACTGAATTATAGCAGAGCAATATAATATCATACATGCCACTTTAAAATACAAGTAACTAACTTTATGATGTGAAATTCACCACATTTAAGATAAAGGCCAGAAAAAGATCTACCACTGATCCATATCCCCAGCCTCCAAAGTTTTGGTTTTATTGTAAAATGTCATCCTGTGTTTGAAACTGCACTGTGCTCAGTAGATGCAGCTGTTTTGGTGCAGTGGAAGCATGGCTAACACACCTCCCAAAGTTTAGGGGAGAGAACAAGTGATAAGAATGATTGCAGCTTGACTTTATTCACTCATCATCTGCTGTCACTTCAAGAAAATAGATAGAAATTCTAGGCTTAAGGGGCTAGCTGGGAAAGATGAAGTATTCAATGGATTCTGGCCAAATCTCTTGAACTGCAGTGGTACTCAGCATAGGTACTCACCTACTTATTTTGCAGACTTCCCTGCAAGAGACTGAGAGGAGAGAGGACCAGGAGAAAGCTGGATATTTGATTTTCGAATTTGCTTTTCAAACTTAAGAAGTAGATGAAGGGTGAATGTCCTGATCTTAGATAAGAGACCTAACTCCGTTTACATGGGTTCTTCCTGAGCTTGTGATCTGGGCCATTATAGACATCTAGACACGCAGGGGCTTTGCTACTGTTGTCCTGACCTACATCACCATGGATTACCAATAATAGGATTTGTCATGTGGAAGCTGGGACTATGCTTATTCAAAACAGACAAGGCGGTCTCTTACAGAGAAATATGGCTTTAGGTTGTTACTATTTCCTGCTAGTTCTGGTTCTCTTGGACACACAGGCAGCTCAGCCTTTCTGCCTGCCAGGATGCATCTGCTCAGAGGAAAATGTTGGCAGGTGCGCTGTTCTGGCAGAATGCCAGAGGGTTGTAGCGGTCGGGCTTTCTGTAGAGATGATGCAGAGTGTACGTATACCTAGAATTGGCAGGAAATTTGAATTTCTATGGGACTGATTTCATTGGTGCTGGATTTTGGTGAGCTGAGTGTTTTAAAAATCAAATATAGGTCTTTTTCAGTTCATTGAATAGTAGCTTTATTTTTCATCTAATTTACAAATCTCATGCCAGGATTTACCATCTATCACTTTCAAATCCCTGATACTCATCCTAAAGCTTTTCCGGTTTCTTGTACAGGACTCTGAAGTGTATGTCTATCTCTTTGGGAAAGATTCCAAGGAACCTTCCTGAAGAGCTCAAGCAAATGCGAATTGAAAACTCACCCTTGTATGAACTTGCCCAAGCATCTTTCATCAACACGAGCACCTTGGAGTACCTTTGGCTCAACTTTAACAATGTCACTGTGATCCATTTAGGAGCCCTGGATCTCATGCCAGAACTGAGAGAGCTGAGGCTAGAAGGGAACAAACTCCGTTCAGTACCATGGACAGTGTTCCGCGCCACTCCGCTCCTAAGAGTCTTGGATCTCAAACACAACAGGATTGATGTACTCCCTGAGCTAGCTCTTCAGTTCTTGGCCAAACTGACCTACCTTGATCTTTCCTCCAATAGGCTTACAGTGGTATCCAAGAATGTCTTTTTGAACTGGCTGGCCTACCAGAAACACCAGCAGCCTGGCTGTGGGGTGGAATTTCATTCCAGCATGGTGCTGGCACTGCACAATAACCCCTGGGTGTGTGACTGTCGTCTAAGGGGGCTTGTCCAGTTTGTCAAGTCCATTAGCTTCCCAATTATTCTGGTGAATTCCTACCTTATATGCCAGGGCCCTCTCTCCAAAGCAGGGCAGCTTTTTCATGAGACTGAACTTAGGATTTGCATGAAGCCACAGATTTCAACCCCTAGTGCCAATATCACCACCAAGGCAGGACAGAATGTGACACTAAAATGTTTGTCACAGGCCAGCCCCTCACCATCCATTGCATGGACGTATCCCTTAAGCACGTGGAGAGAATTTGATGGTAAGCTACATGTAGCTTCTCAGTATATCTGGGAGGAATGCAGACATCTGTAGTAACCCTACCTCATTGGGGAGGTTCTGGACGGTCCATCATGAAAGCTATATATAGGAAAAGTTGGTATAGGTCTAAATTAACTTTGCAAAACAGAAAAGATTCCAAGGGAGTATGCCACTGTCAACATTGTTTCAAATGGTTGTGCATGGATCTTGCTGGAACATATATACATACATAGATTAAATATATATTCTGGATCTCATTTGGCATACTTTTGAAATGTTACAGAATTGTACATGAACAAACACATTCTCTGAGAGCCTGCTAGAGGAGAGTCGTTATACTGTGAATTTTAGAATCTTAGGATTTCCAACTAGGACTGGTTCCAGAGACTATATATTATTCTCTAACGTGAGCAAAATTGCTTGGGTGTTTGTTTAGAATAAGAATTTCCATCCCCTGCCTTGGGAAGCTGAATTCAGTGGATCCAATGCCCTAGGACATGTATTTTAGCAAGTGTTCCTTTCCTCCTCAACATTAATGCACAACTAACTCTTATCTAGTAAGGTTGAGGAGTCATATATGTTCATACATATGTATGTATGTATATGTGCTATATAACAAATGTGTATATATGTATGTACATATGTGTATATATGTATATATGTATATAACATAGATATATGTGTGTCTATTATGTGTATATACAACATATACATATATTGTGTACATATATGCATATGTATTTGCATATCTATGTATATATTTATATGTATATGCACACACATGTGTGTATATTATGTATATAATAGGTACATATTAGGAATATAATTTACACACACACACACACATATATATATATATATATATATGAATTTTCAGGTCTTAGGACTATGGTGATCAAACCTTATTATCTTGCGATTGTAAGCCTAGACCACATGACCTCCATGGGCTACAGAATAAGATTCAAAGTCTGCCATTACTGGAGCTGTGTATTCTTTTTTCACACCTCATGTGGGATCCGCTGTAGCACTGGGAGGTTTCACTGGGAGGCATAGCTTCTTCAAGGCTATTTGGGAAATAAAAGGAAACACATAGGTTTCTTTATCTTCCTCTATCTAGAAGACATCTTAAAGTACTATGTTAAAATTTGGAAAATGCAGTCATCCAGATAATTGTTATACATGGCAGCAAGCCTTGAGATGGTTTTAAAAAATACCCAATTGACTGAGCTTTTTCCTCATTATTTTGATCACATCCTTTTGACTAGAGGTTAAATGTTCATAAAGGAGAGATAAATGGCTTATCACTGTAGAAACCCAGGAAATGCATCCAGAGTTTGTCTTTTGTGATGCTTTGTAATCATTCTTGACATTGTGTTATATCTAGTCTCCTGGAAAAAACAACAGCTAAGACTTATTGAATACTTGGAATCACTTATAGGTTGAAAGCTATCATTATCCTATTTTATTGTCAAGGAAATCAATGTCAAGAGAATTTAAAGCACCTTGATAAAGCACTTTGACTAAGACCATATATTTAGTAAAAGATCGGAACCCAGGTATTTGGTTCTAGGCTCTGAAGCATTGCACTTGTGGGGGTGGGAAGGCATTTGTTGGGGCTCACAGTATCAATAATACAACTCTGTGGGGGGGGGAGAGAGGGAGAGAGAGAGAGATGATATTGGGGCTTGAAATCAGGGCCTCATACTCTTGCTTAACTTTTTTGATCAAGGTTGGTGCTCTACCAGTTGAGCCACACTTCCAGCTTTTTGTTAATTAACTGGAAATAATAGTGTATCAGATTTGTCTGACCACCCTGGCTTTGAACAGGGACCCTCATATCTCAGCATCCTGAATAGCTACCATGACAAGTTTGAGTCTTCTGTGTCTAATCTTTAATCATACAATTCTGAGATGTCAGAAAGCCATGGTGCTAGGCTCAGCTAGGCCAAGGTGGTTGGTGGGAGACACTAAAGTTATTAAAAGAGTATGGTGTTTATAGAAGAACCAGGTTCCAAATCAATTGTTGCTTTTTAACAACTCTCACTATCCAATCTGAAGGATTTGATTGCTCTAGTTCTCAACAGCTTATATTATTTAAATGTAATTGCTTATTAGGGGCCCTGGGAAGAGAACACCAGGCACTAAGTACATGCTTCATAGATGGTTAACATCATCTTTTGACATTGTTGGAACCTTCCAAATACCTATCAGAGAAATGCACACTGTTTTCCTCTTCTTTCCACCCAGTGTTGACCTCTTCTACTGCAGAAGATGCTACTCTGTCGCAGCTGGTCATCCCTGCTGCTCACCCAGTAGACAGCGGTAATTATACCTGTGTTGCCTCTAACTCCATTGGCAGGAGCACGCTTATCATCTCTCTCCACATCCAGCCTGTTCAGGCCTCAGAAGATAATGCCGATGTGGACCTTCGTGTGGTCAAGCACACCGGGCATGGAATCTTGCTGGAGTGGCTTGCTGTGGCCCACACCCCTGAGGAGTGGTTCACCCTCTACATCACATCTGAAGAGGCCCTCAGGAAGGAGGTGATCCACATGGCTCCAGGAATCAACACATATGCTGTGGAGGACCTCTTGCCTAGCACAAAATATGAGGCATGTGTAGGCCTGGGGAATCAACCCCCGCGCCAAGGCCAGTGTGTGGTCTTTGTGACAGGCAGAGACGGTGGAGAGTTAGAGGCTCGTGAACGCCTCCTTCATGTCACGGTGGTGCTGTGTGTTGTGCTCCTGGCAGTGCCCGTGGGAGCTTATGTCTGGGCTGTGCAGGGTCCTTGCAGTGAGTGGGGCCTGCACTGCTACCCTCATCACAGAAAAGTCCCGCGGTGTCCCCAAGCAGTCCCACAATACAAGGATGACTCTTTTAAAGGCCATCCCACTGTCTGTGAGGATGGTGAGGGACACAGAGTTTTGGAGGAGGAGGAGGAAAAAGTAGAGGAAGATAAGATCTAATGACCCAGGCTACAGGGTAGACATGATGTGGAACATCTTTCGAATCCAACCATCCATGGCAGTTCAACTTGTGTTCAACAAGTGTTTATTGAGTTCCTACTGTATTCCAGCATGGGAACTGACAGAGGGTTTTTGAAAATGAAAAGGGAGACATAGTTCTTCTTTTCATGCATCTGATGCCTGGACCTAGCAAATCGATTGTTTGATTTATAGACAGTGGCTGAAGATCAATAAATCTATGAGCTATGTATTGAGATCTATATATTACTCTATGTGTATAGTCCAATAACCATCACATGTTTATATGTAGCATCTACATATAACACTTCATGTATGTTATCCTGTAAAGGAAGGTAGAATATTTTTTTACAATTTTTAATTGTTATTATAAAGGTGATGAGCAGAGGAGTTACAGTTACATAAATCAGGTCATGAGTACATTTCTTTTGGGACAATATGCCCTCCTTCCCTCACTCTTTCCAAGTTTTTCCTTCCCCTCCTCACCCACAAGTTGTATAGTTCATTTTCCAAATAATATCTAGTGAATATCACTGCTACATTTGTTCATCCTTTGTCCCTCCATTTCTGTGTGACCCCCTTACCTTCCCAAAGGTAGATTAAAATATCCCTTTTTATAGGTGAAGAAATTTAAGTTTGAAAAGTGTAATGACTTATTTTTTAATGTCATCCATCCTGCAGGTGGCAGGTGGTTTCTTCAGATAAGGGCACAACTGCCACTATACGTATCCAATATTAAGACTTGTTGGTAATCAATATTGGTTGAAATACAGCTTTTTTGTGCTGGAATTGGGGCTTGAACTCAACGACTAGTGTTCTTGCTTAGCTTATTAGCTCAAGGCTGGTGCTCTACCACTTGAGCCATACATCCAGTGTGCAAGACTCTGTCTCAACACCACCACAGCCACCACATCCATTGCTCCAAGATGGGGCCCAGGAATGCCTAGAGAAGCCAAAGATGTTAAGTCCTCCCGCAGCTCTTACCATGCTTCATCAGCTGTGCTGCTTCCGGTTCTCTTGTCTCATCCATTCTTCACTCCCTTAAGCACATAGATAGATGCCCAAGCCCAAGCTGCATGCTTCACAGGTAACAGGTGCTATGGTGTCTGCCTATGCTCCTCCACTTCTACCTCATCTTTTCCCTTCTCCTAACACAAAGAAAAGGCTTTTAGGACTTCTGGTGGGTGGACACATCCCATGCTGGCATAAGGCTGTGGGGAAAAGTCCTTGCTCCTGGACAGGTGCTCCTATGGACAGGTGCTCCTATGTGTAGACCATACTCAGCCTTCCTCAAATGTCCTGTTGGAATCTCAGAACAGCACAAAGCTGGCTCTTGGTACTTGTCACCTCCAACAGCAACCTGAGGAAAGCAAAGCCCAGAAAGCTTTAGTCTCTTGCCTCAAATCACGTGTAAGTGGCAAAATCTAAATATAGACCTCGGGCTGTCAAGCTGTTAAAAACATGTGATTATTTCACACGATTAGAAAGTTGAGTCAGCCACAGGAAAGGAAATAATGACTGAGTTCTTTGAATTACAACTATTGATTTTTTCCCCACAGAGCTAATGCTTCATTCTTAGGATTTGGGAAGGAAAAGAGGGCTTTGAACTGGGTGTTGGTAGCTCACTCCCGTAATCCTAGCTACTAAGGAGGCTGAGATGTGAGGATCATGGTTTGAAGCCAGCCCAGGCAAGAAAGTCTGTGAGACTCTTATCTCCAATTAACCACCAGAAAACTGGAAATGGAGCCATGGCTCAAAGTGGTAGAGTGCTAGCAAAACTCAGGGACAGTATCCAGGCCCTGAGTTCAAGCTGGGCTTTGCTGCCCAGCAGATGCTTAACTGGAAACCTAATATGGTACCTGCTTGTAGGTCTTGGCCTGTCCCAATGTGACTCAACAGGAAGTTTCTCACACTGCCATTCCCTGATGGGGTAAGGCACAGCTGGCTGCAACTCCTTTGGTACTCACCATATTTGCTGGTCTCTTTGGTTGTCTGTACCCTCTTTCTTTCTCCCAGTGTGGCTCATCCTGGCTACTAGGCCCTTTCCTTTTCCATAGTCAGTTTCCAACATTGTCTTTGCTTTGGGCCAAGTTCCTGGGCTTATCCAGGGACCCATTCTCTTCCCAAGACTCACATGCTGGCCGGTTCTTCTAGCTCAGAGGTCTTCATGGTCACTGTCTGAGAGAGTACACCGTTTTCCTGACTGTCATAGTCATCTCCCAACTCTTCTCCTTCTGGACTGTACTAGGATAATTAACTCTAGCTCCAGACTTCTTTCTACCCTAAAAAGCTCTAGCTAAGCTGATCCTGTTTGGGGACAAAAAGCTCCATGCAAGCCTAGGCCAAATCAAGGTCAGCAGACGAATCTGCAAATATACTGTTGTTTAAGGTGGCAATTTGGACAAATTTTGCAGCTTCCCTTAGAGTCAGATCTAGGAGTCTGGAACACTAGTCCCCTTAAGTCAGTGAACACACATTTAAGCAGGGAGACAAGGAGAACTGTTTTTGTCCTTTCATTAGTAGATTTTATTTGCCATTTACAAAAGAGTTGATTACATGCATGTTTTAAGGACTCATTTCCTATGGAGGACAAGCATTATTCCCTCCTAAAATATGGGGCAGAAAATGCATTTCCACTCGTCTCCTAGTTAGGGTGGAGTTCATCTTTCAATACTGTCTGATTCAGGGGCTGCAGACACCCTGGTGATGAGTGAAATGGGCACATCTGGACAACACCTTGAAACACAAATCAGACATGAAGAACATCACACGAGCATACAATCTATTCACAGAAAACCACTCATGTGTTCCAGAGGGCCTATTAGTGAATGAAGCAAAATACAAAGAACAATTCAACTTATATCTCTGTCTACGTGTCTAGATTTTCCTTCTAAGAGGTTCCTTACAGCTTTTGTCCTGGGAGAGATGGTCACAATGACAAGGTTTGCCCCAACTAAAAGACCTTGCCATGGACTAGGAGCCTGGGACCAGGTCCCTGCTACCATCCATTGTGTGGTATGGGGCTGATCACTCCTGTCTTGGAGACATAGTTCCCTTATCTCAGACAAAACACAGGCTTAAACTGGATGGATGTGGCTGCCTGACTCCAGTTCTAAGAATGGGGTGTGAGGTGAGGGGATAATGAAGGGCAGTGTGTGAGTCAGAACATAGCCATCATCAGGCTTCGGATGTGTGGTTGCCCTCAGAGGGAGGGACACTTGGCAGAGTAACTACAAGGCTTTAATACTTTCTGAACAAACTGAACTCAGAGAATCTGGCCTACAGAAAAACACCTTATATTCCTGTCACTTTACAGTTGGTTAAAATCCTCAGTACCACTATGTTCTTAGGGTTTACTTTCTTCATTTGATAGACAAGGATTTACTTTCTATCTTCGTTTGTATAGGAAGAAGGCAATCAAGAAGTTTAAACAGTTTCCCTAAGGTGATATAATATGAGCAAAAGATCTGGATACATATGGGAGTCTCCTCAAATTTCAGCCCTGATAATCTGTCTCACACCTTGCACTATCTCTTCAAAGAGGGCAGCCCCCAGCCTAGCTTCTTGCTAGCTGTTTTGGAGATGAAGTCTCATGGACTTTTCTACCCAGGCTGGCTTTGAACCATGATCTTCTGGATCTCAGCCTCCTGAGTAGCTATAATTGTTGGCATGAGCCACCAGTGCCCAGTTGCCCTTTCTCTTCACAAAGTCATTTTATACTTCCATGTTGCTGGATACAGCAAGGATTTACGATCTCATCCTATTGTCCCAACAGTTCTGGGCTCAGCCCTGTAGTCAGTATGAGTTTTCAGAGCATCAAGCACTTCCCTCTTGCCCTCATTTGCTTTCCTATGGCTCTGTAAGCTTTGCTAACCTCCAGACTTACCCAGGGCTGAATCTTAGGGGCAAGTTTCAGTATCCAGATTCTTGTTTTCCTTGTCATATGTGTCAGGGCCCTGATCCTTGACTAGGGATGATGAAATCTCAGTAGTACTTAAATGACTATGAGATCCTTGTCAGCTCCCAGCCTCTGAAGAATTGAAAGTACTGGTTGCTGTGCCCAATGTTTGGGTAATAGGAGTGTATTTGCCAATTGCATCCCATAGCCCAAGAACTCTCTTGCCCAAGGCTCTCTCTGTTCAGAGCCCTGGATATGAGTTACATCACTGTACAAAGTGGGGTGACCTGACCTCCTTGAGGAGTAGAGGGTAGGTAGGGAGCAGCAGGGTAGCTGATGTTTGGGAGTGGGGGAGGAAGAGAAGGGTCATGAGGTGCACTCTAGAAGCAAGCCTTGCTGTCAGCATTCTTCTGCTCAAACTTTTGTTTGAGCTCAGACACCAGTGTAGACTGGATGGGGTTTCCCAAGTCCTTGGGTTTGGGTGACTGCTGGGGTAGCTTGGGGGTAAGGGATCCAGAGACTGTAGGCACAGTCCAGTGTGCAGCTGTACTGGGTGCCATTCTAGGGGCTGGTGGAAGAGCTGGAGCCTTGGGAGGTGGTGAGCTTCTTGCACTGTTGTTGCAGTTCTCGGTGGGCAGATCTTCTTTGAGAATGAACTTGGTAGCAGCCTTAGCCCTCCTGAACTTGAGCCACTCAACGCGGACTGTGCGGGGTGCAGGACTGGGCCTTCTTCGGAGCACACGATGCACAGGTAGGACTTTGTTGGACTTCTTGTTGCGCCAGAAGGTTGCAGTGGAGATGAGGACAGTTATGGCCACCACAACAGCCATGATGCCAGCCAGCACACCCACAGCCTTCATGGGGTTGTCTTTGGTCTCTATCAGGAAGGCAGCCATGGAGTCTCGGGACAGTGTCTGGAAGACAGAACCACATCCTGTATTCAACTGTTCTCTCTTGCTACCCAGGAGGCCAGAATGGAGATAGGAGTTTCCTCCAGTTTCTGGAACCCCTCTGAGATAAGCATTGTGGAATTTGTTTATGTATGTATGTACGTCTGTCTGTCTGTCTGTCTGTATATATGTATTCATTCATTTAGTGTTGGTGTTGGGGTTTGAACTCAGGGCCTTGAGCTGGGTGGCTTGGGAATTTTTGCACATAGCTGGCACTCTACCACCTGATCCATATCTTCAAATTCAGGATTTTGCTGGTTAAATGAAGGTAAGAATCTCTTGGATTTGTTTGCCTTGGCTGGTTTTCAACCTCTATCCTCAGATCTCAGCCTCTTGAGTAGCTAGGAGTATAAGAGTAAGCCAATGGTACCTGGCTAACTATATATAGACTTTTTTTTTTGCCAGCCGTATGGACTGAACTCTGGGCTGGGCACTGTTCCTCAGCTCTTCAGCTCAAGGCTAGCACTCTACTGCTTGAGTCACAGCACCACTTCTTGATTTTTCTGCTTATATGGTGCTGAGGAATCGAACCCAGGGCCTCATTCATGCAAGGCAAGTACTCTACCACTGATCCACCTTCCCAGGCCCACTACAGACTTCTTTACAGAAAAAAAAATATAGGCAGAGGTAGGATATTGCAAATCATACTCATAGAAGTGGGGACTACTTTTTTTTCTCTGCCAAGGGCTATTTGAATATAGCATCAGTTGAGAGCCATACAAAATTATCCAGACAGGCAGATGGGTCATCAGCAACTGACCAGAAGCATACATGTCCAACCTATTGTGTACCCAGTGATTCTGAAGCCTGCAGTCTGGATATTTCCCATTACAAGTAGAACAACCTTTTTTAGATTAAATACTTCTGCTTTGAGATGGTAACTGAGGAGTGAATTTGATGAAAGTCTTTATATCCATGTATGGAAATATTACAAAGAAAGATCCCTTGTATAATTAACACATGCAAAATGTTTAAAAAATAAATAAATCTTTAAAAATCTTCTGCTTTATTGAATGCTGTCCTTAGAAGAGTAGGATATTGTTTATTTTTGATTTGGGGATGCATTAAACCAAATTGCATCAGAAACCCCTTATTTTCTGCCGGATACTTAGCTGAGAATTACATGTATTATTTTATCTCGACTTTTCAACAGCCATGTACTGAAATTCATTCTCCTTTATCAACTCAATCCACTCCAAAACAACAACAACCACAAAAACGAGACCATTCCCAAGCTTCTTACGGCAAGCCCCATATCACACACCAACTCAGCCAACATTCCCAGGTGTCTTCCCGCAACCCCAGCTCTGTCGGTCCCACTTTCCCATTTTTCAGAAAAGAGGCCTAGCAAAACCCCCAAAACACATCATGAATAAGCACTGACACTAGGAGTTCAACTCGATTACCAGCTTGGCAGACACAGATTGCTTTTGTTATCATTGAACGCCTTTGGAGGAAGAAGGAGATGGTGCTTCTCTCTTTGCCCATGTTGCCGAGAGGCAGGGGATAGACCTCTGCCCTCTATGTCTAGGTACCAACTGTGGCTTTGTACCTACCTCCGTGTCTGTGATGTCAATCTTCAGTAAGGCCGTGGTGCTGAAGGACGGTGAGCCTCGGTCCTTGGCTTGCACTTCTACAGACCACGTACAGTCTCTGTGGGGCATGGTGATGTTGTGTAGCGCATCTAGAGAGCGGATGGAGTTCTTGAGCGAGATCTCCCCCGTGTGCGCATCGATGTCAAACACATTGGCTGGCTCTGCACGGGTGATGGAGTAGTCCACTAGGTTGTTGGGTTCCTCTGCGTCCTGGTCTGTTGCCTATACACAGGGTAGGACACACAGAGCTGGGCTGGGAGCCAAGACATTTGGGCATACTGACTAGGTGAGCATGGAGTGAGTGTAAGTGAGTAAGGAGCTGGCTGAGCTGATGGGAAGTGTTCAGATCTTTTCTGGAGTGAGTTGAGGTGGGAAAGGAGAATGTGTTGTTCTCTACTGTGACCTTGGGGCCACTTAAAGTTTATTATGTAAGTTACATAGTTCCATTCATAGAAGGGGTCCAGGAAAGCATGGATATTGAGTGACAAGAAGTGAAAAGAGGGGACTTGGGGTTCTGTTTTTTTTTCTCTTTTTTTGGTCTGAAACCAGGACTCAAACTCGGTATCTGATACTTTCATGAACTGACTAGCACTCTACTAACTGAGGGATGCCTCCAACCTCTTGGATGGCTGTCAGAGTTAATGCTTTTTCCACATTAGGAAAAGCAGTGCTTTGAAGACAAGTAGCCCAGCTGTGGACACTCAGACAAGTCAGACACAACCTCTCTGAGCCTCAGGTTTGCATTTGTAACATCTTTCTCAGAGAACCTGTCTGGGTTTAGTGTGGAGATGAGTTTCTTTTTTGGGGGGGGCTGGTCACTGTCCCTCAGCTCTTCAGCTCAAGGCTAGCACTCTACCACTTGAGCCACAGCGCCACTTCCAGCTTTTTTCTTTTTGCTTATGTGATGCTGAGGAATTGAACCCAGGGCCTCATGCATGCAAGGCAAGCACTCTACCACTGAGCCACCTTCCCAGCCTGGAGATGAGTTTCTATAAAGTACCTTGTAGTCCATCACCCTCCCTGAGAGTGTAATACATTTTATATTAAACTAAATGGTTATGCTCAGAGTCTCTCCCAGTTGTAGGAATGAGGCTTTCAGGGGAGATCAATTGCATGTAAAACTTACCTCAATTCTCACTGGGGTCCCCAACACCATCGTCCTTTCTTGGATGCTCTTTCCAAACTGGGGGTAGTGATCATTGACATCAAGAAGCGTGATGAACACCTCAGCCAGGCTGTACCTGCCCTCCATGTCCTCTGCCTTCACATAGAAGTTGTACCTCGAAGTAGCCTCAGCATCCAAGGTAGCCCAGGGCTGGGTGTAGATAAGTCCGGTGGACGGGTGAATGAGGAAGCTGCCAAGCACAGAGAGCTCAAGCACAAGTGCATACATGTCTGCAAACAGTCATGCTTACATGTGCCCACATGTCCAGGCCTCTATAGCATACACAGGCTTGCACACACATGAGACATGGTTCAGCTTCTTCTTCAAAGCATCTCAGCTGACCCTCTGTTATCCTTGCATTCTGAATCTGAGAAGTGGGTCTACCAATTGGTGCATCCATCTACTGCTATGGAGTTTAACGTTCTGAACTGCAGTCCTTCCCTTTCCTCCCACAGTCTGCTTCTTTCTGAGCCCACTTCTGTTTGCCTGGCTTTGGAGGCCATGGCCCCCAATGCCAGGCTGTGATCTTACCTTCTTCCTTCTCAGTCTCTTTACTGTGTGTGGCCCCTATTCCTCTACCTCACACTCCATTACTTTTCTCTGCCTCTTGCTCTCTCCCTACCTTGAGCCCTGGAGATTCCTCAACCCAGGTTCTTAACCCTTTTAAGCTTTTCCTGCCGTTAATTGCTAGAGACCCTCACCACTCAAATCCTCTGCCTGAAGCTCTGCCTGGGATACTGGATGTACTTACATGTCTGCTCCAGTTCCGTAGATGGAGTATTTGACTTTGCCCCAAGGTCCTGTGTCTGGATCCACAGCCTGGAAGAAAGAAAGCTCACAATGGTATCTGCCGAGTAGCCAGGCAGCTCCTGGAGTTGAAGGAGGCTTCCAATGGAGAGAAGAGGAGCCTAGGGCTCAGCAAGCAGGGAGTATCTGACTTGCAGGTTGCTCTAGGACTATAGATTTCTTCCAGGGAGGTGCAGCATTGGAGGCAAAAGTTTTAAGTCTGGAAAGTCTTTGTTTCTTCTTTGTAAATAAGAAAGAAAAAGGGATGGGTCCCCTTACAGCAGGCCTGAAATGTATACAAAGCTCCTCCTTAAAAACAATGAGAAATAAGTGGCTTCTCTATTGTGGCCTGGCTACTTGCTTCTGAGTGAGTGCATGGTGGATGATGAGATATCTCCTCATGAGTAGCTTAAGAGAGATTGTGACTCCCATCTTGCTAGGAGATCCTCTTCCCTTTCTGACCTCCTGCCACATAAGCTGTGACAGAAAACACAGAACTCACTGCACAGAGGTAGAAACAGAGGCTAGGAAAGTGCAGCAGCTTGTTTAGAAACTAGTTTGTGACCTTTTAATTTGAACCAGAACCCCATTTAAATCAACCTTAGACCCTGGGCAGATCCCCAGCTTACTGTGACAGCCACCACATTGGAGCCTCCTGGGGTGTTCTCAGGGATCCTGGCAATGTAGTAGTGGGAAGTGAACTTGGGGACATTGTCGTTGGTGTCCAGGAGCTGGATCACAATGTCTGCAGTGGAGCTGAACTTCTCTGGGGTGTTTACTTCAATGGCCAGGAGCTGGGAGAGGAAGGAGAATCAAAGGCTTGTTTGGATGGGGCCACCCTGCCTCGAGACTTCTCGCTGTCTCCCCAGAACTGATACTGCACCCACCTGCCTCCCATTCCACCCTCACCTGCCATGGGGCAGTTCCAGCCATCCTCTGTGAGACTTCACATCGTTCTGCTCCGATGAGTTGTCAATCCCAGCATCCCTACCATCTCCATGTGTCTTTGGGCCTGCTTATTTTTGGAGTTGCTGCTCCACTTATCTGTATATTCCTCTCTAGTTCCAAGTTTCCTACTCTTTCGATACATTCATTTCTCCAGATCAAAACCCGTATAATTTTATCAAGGATTCTTATTAGCTCTTCAAAGGAAATTCTAGGTAAACATTCATTGGGGTGGCCATGAAATCTTTAAATTAAGGAGAGATTTTGTTTTTAAAACAAAAAAAAAGGAAGCGTGGCTCAGTGGTAGAGAACTGGCTTAGCAAGCAAGAGGCTCTGAATACAAGCCCCAGTATCACCAAAAAGAACAAAACAGACAAAAGGCAAAAAGGGTACAGATCTGTCTCTCTCTTTTTTTTTGTTTTTGTCAATCATGGGGTTTAAACTCAGGGCCTAGGCCCTGTCTCTGAGTTTTTTTTGCTCAAGGCTAGTGCTTTATCACTTTGAGCCATAGCTCCACTTCTGGTTTTCTGGTGGTTAATTGGAGAGAAGAGTCTCATGAACTTTCTTGCCCAGGGTGGCTTCGAACTGTGATCCTCAGATCTTAGCCTCCCGAGTAGCTAGGATTACAGGTATGAGTCACCAGTACCTGGCCATCCCTGTCTTTTTCATATCCCTTTGTGAAATTCTCCACTTTTCATTATTTAAATGTGGACTGTTTCTCCTTATGGTAATTTCAAGGAATTTTATCTGCTGGTTGTTTTTGTTTTTTGTAAAAGAGAAAAAAATCTTTCATTCCAGCGTATTTTCTTTTGAAGATGGGAATGTAGTAAAACTGTTGTATATGGAGTACTAATTTTGTTATCAACAATGTTAGCAATTTTTCTGTATTTCTAATAGTTTTACAGTTATTTCTCTTAGATTTTTAAGGAAATAACATTTCTTACATATAACATCCTTTCTAATGTTGGCAGATCTTATTGCCTTTCTTTACCCAGGAATTTTATTATTCCAAACATTGAACTAAATGACAGTAGTGATAGCAGACAGTAATGTTTATTTGTTTTATAGTGGCACTAGAACTTGAACTCAGTGGCTGGGTTTTATGCCTTAGCTTTTTCACTCAAGTCTGGTACTCTACCTCTGTGCCACAGCTCCAATTTTAGCTTATTTTGCTGGCCAACTGGAGATAAACGTCTCATGAATTGTCCTGCCTAGGAAGATTTTGAACCATGATCCTCAGAGCTCAGCCTCCTAAGCATAGTCATACTTTGTTCCTACCTTTAATAGTCCTTTAGCGATAATTCTTCTTAATGCATGCTATGGGTGTGTATGTTTGTGTGTGTGTGATTATAAATAATTATTTAAATCATCCAGTAAGTTATTATTTTCCCATTCTGCAAGACCTAACATATATGTTAACATATAATTAGCATTGTTTATATATATTTATAATTTTATATAATTACAGATACCAAAGTAGAATGATCAAAATACATGTCAGATGTTAAAGGCTCAGGAGAAAACATCTGCCCCGATTATTGGAGTTTCTCTTGTGTATCTGTTAAAATGGCAAACTCCAACCCTTACATTCCTGGAACTGTGAATGGTCTTCGAAGTGGTCTGTTAGTCATTCTTCTCCTCTTACCCCGACCCACCACCTGCTTCCCATGAGACAGAGGAGCAGAGGGTTTGGAAGGAAGAGAAGGGAGTAATTTATCCTCCTGGATTAATTACGATGATGCTGGAATGAGTTTCTGTGATCCCTCTCTCCCCACTCATGTAAGGAAGTGCAAAGCACTACTTACCTTGAAGGTTAACACCTTGGACTTTTCAAAGTCGATGGCAGCAGAGTTCTCCACGATAATGGTGACTTGGGCTTCGTTCAGGACAGTCTGTGGGACCACGCGGAAGATGCCTCCAGGTCCTACCAGCCGCAAGTTAAATTTGGCATTGGCTCCCTGGGAAGTAGAGTTCGGGAAAGGAAAATGGAAGACACGTAAGAACAGAAACACATTATTTATTTCAAGCTGGGTGGGGAGCCTTCCTGGGCCCTTAACTCTGAAAAAGTGAGTAAGTAGTTCTTCCTTCTACAGGTCAGTTCATCAAGGATCAGCAAGACTATGAGGATTAAGCAAGTTAACAAACAGAGCTGGACCAAGGTTATGGCAGGACATATGGGCAAACACCTCTTTGGAGAGTCAGAGGACCTTTCATTTGACTGGCTTTCATTGTTTTCTTAGGGCCTGGGTGCTGTTCCTAATCATCTTTTTTCTCAAGGCTAGCAATCTACCACTTGAGTCACAGCTCTATGTCTGCCTTTTTTGGTGACTAACTGGAAAAAAGTGTCTCACAGATTTTCCTGCCTAGCTTGGCTTTGAATCTTGATCCTCAGATCTCAGCCTTCCTGAGTTGCTAGGATTACAGGCATGAGCCACAGGTGCCTGGCTCGACTTTCATGTTTTGATTGTGAATACATTTAGACCAAACAGATCGTGTTGGATTAGGCACCATCCTTCCACTCTCCCTTGGCCAGATCTTCTGGTCCCATTGTTTTTCTACTTGTCTGGCTTATGCTACATTAACTCTGAGGGTTGATGCAGACCCCATCAGTTTTGAGGGCAGGACCACACACCTGGTCAGAATCATTGACTGTGATCTTGAGGCCTCGCAGAATCTCCCCCTGCGGTGGATGCTCATACATAGACAGCTCAAACCTGTTCTGGGGCCCACTCTCTCCATAGAATGTTGGTGGGTGGTTGTTGAGGTCCACTATCCTGATGGTGACTGGAACCGTGGCCTGGGCAGCGAGGCTTACCACAGAGCTGACCTCTGTCACCTGGGGATAGGGACAAGTAGACATGACTGTGTGTCCAGTGGAATTTGTTTTCTTTTTGCCAGTTCTGGGACTTGAACTCTCAGCATGGGTGCTGTCCCTGAGCCTTTGTGCTCACAGCTAACACTCTACCACTTGAGCCATAGTTCCACTTGCAGCTTTTTGTGGTTACTTGGGGATGTTTCTTTTTTGCACAGGCTGGCTTCAAACCACAATCCTCATATCTTAGGCTCCTGAGTAAGATAGGATTATAAGCATGAGCCACTGGCTCCAGGCTTCCAGTGGAATCTTATTGGTTCCTACAATACTGCTTCCTGACGTGTATACCCAGTTCTATGCCAGATACTTTGTGTGAGCCCCTCTCCTTGGGGTAGACTGGCTTAGCAAGTGCTTCTAATTTACAGCATATAGTAAAGATGACAAGACAGATTGCAGTTAGAGTACAAGAGATTCTAACTTCCATTTTTCTAGCATAATCTCCTTTGCTGGCTTGGAGAAAGTCTATCTGACAAGGAACAAATGCTAGCCCACATATCAGGCAACTGAGTCATGCCAATAACTAACCAAACTAGGAAGGCAAATCTTTCCCCAGCCAAGCCTCCAGATGAGAACTCAGGCCCAGATGACACTGTAAGTGTAGAACTCATTGGAGAGACGTTGGAACTAAAGACCCAGGTATGAATGGGTCAGCTAGAAATGTGTGCCAGACATGAATGTGTATTGTCTCTTTTGTCTGTGTGTGCCAGTACTGAGGCTTGATCTCAGGGCCTAAAACTTTGTCCCTTAGCTTTTTTGCTCAAGTCTAGCGCTCTGCCCCTTTAGCTACAACTGCACTTCTGGCTTCTTGGTGGTTAATTGGAGCTAAGAGTGACTCTCATGGACGTTTCTGCCTGGGGTGGCTTTGAACTGTGATCTTTAGATCTCATCTTCCTGTGTAGCTAGGATTACAGACGTGAGCCCACTGGTGTCCAGCCAATGTATGTCAACTGAAACCATAACATTTGGGGGAATTTGTTTGGAAGCACTAGAGGTTGCTAAGTAGTGCTGAAGGCCCATAGGACCTCATAAATCATGTGACAAATGTCATTTGTTCCTCTTCTACCTCCTTTCCCTTGTTTTTTATTCGTTTAGTCCAAGACCAGGACTCAAACTCAATATATTATCTGATGCTTTTACTCAATTGGAAGCACTGTGCCACCTGAGCCATGCCTCCGTCCCCAGGGTTATTCATCCCCCTTATTCTGAGTGAACTCTGGCTCAATCAGAATGCTTTTATTTTTTAATAATGACCCTCCCTGGACCCTGCATCTTCACAGCTGGCAGTTGTCCTAACTTCCTAACTGTCCCTTCTCAGAAGCCTGTGCCTTCTTTGTTTTTAATAATATTTATTGTTTTTATAAAAGTAATGTACAAAGGGATAATAGTTATTAAATCAGGTCATGAGTTCATTTCTTTTGGGACAGTGTCACCCCTTCCCTCACTCTCTCCCAGTATTTTCCTCCTGTACCCATCCACAAGTTGTATAGTTCATCTTCAACATAGTGTCTGGTGAGTACCACTACTGCATTTGTTCACCCTTTGTCCTTCCATTAGCCCGTGCCTCCTTCTCCACTTCCTATCCCCATTGGATTCTCACCTGTTCCCCACTTAGAACCTTCACACAACTTCTACACTGCAGCCAGTGCAACCAGTTTTCCATGTTTCCAAGGTCTAATGTGACTCTTTGTAACCAGAATTCTGCTCAAAACCTTTCAGTGATTTTTAGAATTCTGGTTACAAATGGAAAGCCACAGCATCATTAAGAATTAAAGCCAGAGGCAGGTACTTGTAGGTCATGTCTATGATTCTAGCAACTCAAGAGGTTGAGATTTGAGGATCGTGGTTCTGCCAGCCCAGGCAGAAAAGTCTGTGAGACTCTTATTTCCAATTAACTAGCAAAAAGCCAGAAATGGAATTGTGGTTCAAGTAGTAGAGCACAAGCCTGCAGAAAAATACCTCAAGGACAGCACACAGTCCCTGAGTTCAAGCCCTAGGACCAGCACACACACACACACACACACACACACACACACACACACACACACACACACACACACACACACACACACACAAAGATTTTGAGGGGGGGAGATGGTAAGGAGAAACAAAGGAGGAGGCAACAATGCTTGATGTAATTGTGACCCCTCTGTACAGTATTTTCACAATAAAAAAAACGTACTCATTTAAAAAAAGATTTTGAGAGATCAAAAAATAGTGCATTATAAACTTGGTTAGGGGGGCTGGGAAGGTAGCTCAGCGGTAGAGTGCATGCCTTACAAGTACGAGGCCCTGGGTTTTATTGCTCAGCACCACATAAATGGAAAAAGCCGGAAGTGGCGCTGTGGCTCCAGTGGTAGAGCACTAGCCTTGAGCTGAAGAGCTGAGGGACAGTGCCCAGGCCCAGAGTTCAGGCCCCATGACCGGCAAAAAAATAAAAAATAAACTTGGTTAAGAACCCTTCTAACAGCATCTGTGTGAATACACAAGTCACAGACCCTGATCTAGGAAAAATCCCCAATTCACATGCAAACCTTGCTCTCCTGGGTCCCGTCTGGGATTTCTTCCTTGCTCCTGTTATTGCTGCTCATAGACTCTGATCCAGTTTCACTTCACTCTTGGCCAATCCCTACTGCAGCTCATGTGGCCAGCTCACAAGCTTTTTGGCCTATTCCTCCCATCCTCAGCCCTCACCGCCAGTGTTCCTCCACAGACTGGATTCTAACCATACGGATGCATTGCTGCGTTAAGCCTTCCTTTGCTTGCCTTTTCATGATTCCTGCTTGAAAATTCATGGTTCTCTTTTCTGGAGATATCACACTGATCTGCTGCAGTCTGACATAAGTGCTCCTTGAAGTGATATCTAGCTCCTTCTCCAGATTTAACCCCTAGGGAAGTTCTAGGAGGTCTGATCCCTTTTGTAGTTTTCCAGGGCTAGAGAGTAGAAAGGGTAGGCCAAGCGAAAGAAGCCTTACCTGTACATGCAGGTCATATACCTCTCTCCGGAGCTGGGCAGGGCTCTGCATCACGGAGATGACACCAGATGTCTCATTGATTTCAAAGGCACCATCGCTCCCTGTCAGAGATATGCCCTGCAGTTCAGCACAGGGCCACAGGAGGGAGCAGGGGAGGCAGAGTTGGGAGATGGTCTCTGTGCAAGTTTATTAGGTGCCATGTTTGGGATCAGTCTCCAGGTCTAGTTGTCCCAAAGACTGCAGCCACCCCATGAACCCTGATGTCTGCTCAGCTTCTACTCAGGTGTGGGAACAGTACACTCCAGGGTCATGTGGGTTCCAGTCCAGTGCTGGTGATTTAGGGCACCTGGTTAGCACCTCTGAACCTCAGCCTTCTCATTCATTTACAGAGCTAATAGTAGGGAAATGTCACGGCATCATTGGATTTAATCCACTTAACCCAACTATGTGCTCTCAAGTAAAAAATAAAAGCCTGAAAAGAATAAGGAAAAAAACGAAGCAATTCCAATAATATAAAAAATATGGCTATGCATTACCATCCCTGAGAGCATGCCCAGTGTAAGAGGAGAGATTATTGCAGCCTGGGTTGGTCTCCAGCCCTGCATGGGACCCTCTGGAGGTACTGACAAGCAGGAATGGAGCATTCATCGCCTGAGGGGCCCAGCCCCTCCTCTCCAAGGCATCTTGCTCCCCTTAGTCCTGTAGGTTAAGAAACAGATCCTAAAGAGGCTGGAAACTTCATTCTGCTCCCTTAGAAATTCAGAGCCATTATCCCAAAGCTGTCCCGACTCACCATTCACGAGGCTGTAGAGGAGCTGGTTGGGTTTGCCCCGATCTCCATCAACAGCAACTACAGACAGCACCTCTGAGCCCTTTAGGGACAAAAGCAAGCTCCCTGAGGTTGATGCACACTAGATTCTGTTCTATCACCGAGAAGAGGCAATGGTCCCACCCAAGAAAAGAGCCAGGCCGCAGGTGGCCTTGGAGTATGACTCTGTCCTGCTGGGATGAGAGGTCTCCATACCCACTGGCCTCCCAGGGCTAGAGAGACAGCGTGAATCTGGCTAGAGTTGGAGTTTGGGCTGCCCAGTGACTTTGGTTTCTTGACTGACTCCTGCTCAGTCCATGCTATTTCCTCGGCCCTCGTTTAAACCCTTGACTTCCAGCTTCACTCTGCTCTCTCTGACATCTTATGCCTTCATCTGACCCAGAGGTATATGGGGGAGAGGTGAGAGGCTGGTGGAAGAAAGGTAGAGGCAGGTTGAAGAGAGGTGAGAAGAGTCTTAGAGCACCTCAAATAGCAGATATCAGATCTAGGACTGGATCCTGTGGCCTTCAGGATATCATTCAAAGAGTTTTGGAAGAGGTAGAGCACAACTAAGTCTAGTTGTCTGTAGCCCCTTTCTAAGCACTCTCCGTAGGCTCTTCCCTCTGGCCTGTCCACTCAGGGCCACATTCCAAGCCAGCACAGGTGCAGTTTTCCCCTCTCAGAGCCTGCCCTGATCCTTGGCCCTTGACATTTCCCTCTACCCTTAGCTGTTCAGTGGCGGGGTCTGGGCTTCACTCAACTATCCTACAGATTCCACCATGGGCCTAAACATTTCATTCTCCCTCTGTGAGGTCTCTACTTTTTTTATAATAAAGTCAAGAATGATTAAAAAAAAAGAGAGAGATGAAATCTGAGAGGCCATTCTATAGTAAGCTACTGAGTCACAGCCCAATAAAGTCTGGCTTCAGCTTGGTCTTGTTTGTAGGGATCGAATGCTGTAGTTAGGGAACATATAGCTGCACGGATGTAAAAAAATAAATGCATGGATGTACTCCAAGAAGGAAATACTCCAGGTGTAGGGAGGTGCCCCCATCTCTGCCCTACTGTGGCAGGAATTGCAGCGCCTAAGCTAAACTGGGAAGGAAAGCCATAAGGTAGGTTGGAGATTTAGGAACTGCACTCATGAAGTGGCAGGGAGGCTGAGCCCAGGGGGCCAGGCTGAGGAGTGCAAACATTGGGGGTTTGTCCTGAGGCCACCAGAAGCCTGAACAGGAGGGAAGCTGATATGAACTTCCTGCTGGGCCTGTGGGAAGCCCGGCAAGCGTCATAGTAGTTCTGCGGCAGCTGATCATGGTGGGACCGCTGGTCTGAGGATCTCTAGGCTATAGGTTTGGGGCTGGCAAGGCACAAGGAAACCTTTGGATGCCTATGTTGATCCAGCCACGTGCCATCGCCCCATTTCCCACCAATTTCCAGCAGCCGATCTATGTGTCTGGGCTGGTGTAAGCAGGAGTGAATGAACAAATGTCTCACTCATCCTCAGCACACAGGAGCTACTACACATGTTTGTACAGGTTTCCTCCTCTCTCTTATTCTTCAGAAGGTTAAAAAAAAACACAACATGTTTGTGGCCTGAACATGGATGAATCCACGGCCAACTCCTATATGGGAAGGGCAATCAATGGGTCTTGGGAATTGCAAAGAACAGGGTTAGGATATGTCTGGAGGAGACACTGGACGAGGGGCACAAGCACCTACCGGCAGTGTGTCCTCATACACGTAGCCATAGTAGGGTGTGCCCACAAAGACAGGGGCTGTGTCCTGTACATCCTCCACGTTCACCGTGACAGTGGCAGTGGCTGAGAATGCCACATGGGCCCCTCGAAGCTTGCCTCCGCCATCCTAGAGAGGAATCCAGGACACAGAAGGAAGGTTAAGGAATACAAACAGGCTGGGCTCATGAGTCAGGCAGGTTCCAGTTGGAATCTGACTTCTGCCACCTACTGGCTGTGAGGTCAACTGCAGGCTGAGTGATGTCTGTGTGCTCCTGAAGTTCATTCTCCCTCCCCTTGCAGGGATGTTGGGACAATCGGATGATATGTGAAGGTTTTCTATCAGTGCTCAACACACAACAGATTCCTGTGGATATGGGATCTTTCCAGGAACATGGACTGGGCATCCAGTGTCAGAAGAGAATAGGGTCAGAGGTGAATTCTCACACCCCACCAGCAACCAAGCCTCCCACACCTCCTGATGACCTCACCTCCAAGCTGTGCCTGGAGAGAGACTTACCAGGAATACCACTTAGGCCCTCACTTCCATACAGGGGTAATGGAAGTGTGCCCTAAGCCCAACCCTCACACGGCAGCTGGCAGTTGGCACCATCTCCAAGCCCCCTGGGACAAGCTACAACAAAATGGATCAAAATGGCTCACAGCTAACATGTGATTTGCAAGGGACTTCCAGTTAAAGAAAGGGCTAGGTATTTGCTGGCGGGGGGGGGGGGGCGGGGGGGGAATGGGTAGGAGGAGCCTGACTAAATACTGCTGATTCTCAGGTATGCTACTCTATTCACTCCAGAAATCTGGGGAATTTAGTTAAGCTTCAGGAGTAAGTAGATAAGGAGAGGCTAACAGAGAGTAGCTAAGTTTCTGGGAGAAGAGGAATTGCGCAAGGTAAAGAGAGATGTCTACTGGCCAGTTTGTGATGCATATCTACCTGCCCCTCCTTAACTGTGTGTCAACCTAGTGAGGGGGAGGAGAGGCTGACCCGCACTATTACCTTGGCAACCACAGTGACAAAGTGGGCCCGTGACTTCTCATAATCCAGAGTGGCCCCCGGCTGGAGACGCAGAACTCCACTATGGCGGTCCATGGCAAAGTTGGTAGAGTGCAGGTTCTGTAACAGTTAATGAGTAGTTGGATGTCAGGGTGGAACTCGGGCCAGCCCCAGGAATGGACATTCTGCTTGTGATGGAAGTCTCGTCTACTCTTACAGTGGGCATTCTGGCCTGGAGGCCTCTGAGGTTCCATAGGAAGGCCTCTGGCCTTTCTGATCCCAGGGTCCTTCTTCATGGGCTTGACTGGGGATTTCTCCCCTCACACCCTCAGTCAAAGTGAGAATGTTCCCTTCCAGTAAAGCCTTAGCTTTTTTTCCATGGCTTGGCTCAAAACCATGTAACCCTGGGCTAAGATCGGGCCTGTTGGTTCCAGCACACAGAAAATGCTAGAGGTACCTGGGGCTTAACACTCATGGAGAAGGTGAGAATCTTAGAGACCTTCAAATCCACCAAGCATGTGACTGTGGCCTGCTTCAGGTGGCCCCTGCTGGAGTGGGGCAGCAGGTGGTGAGCAGTCTGGAGCTGGCTGGCAGGAGCCCCTGCCTCCTGTGCTTAAAGCCCTTCTGTCTGGAGATGGTTAAGAGGCTAGGAGCCAAGCACTGTGACTGTGGCTTTGTATGTACCTGACCTTCACAGTAATCTAATGAAACCATGCTTTTATCTTTCCTCTTTTATAATCAAGAACACTGAGCTGGAAAAGTTAAGTAATGTGTTGAAATGACATGACTGGTAAGAGGGGGTCATCTCTTGGCTCCCATGGAGTCCAGGACATTTCTTCACAACCTGTGGTTTTAGGCACCAACCTGTACTGATTTGACAATTAGAAAGGACTGGTAACCAGACACAGAGAGAAGAGGAAATGCTGCAGAAGTCACAGCCATGGGAGGGAGATGTGGCTCATTTCTGGAAATCTAGAAAGGGGTAAGGGGTGTTAGGCACCTGTAGCTATACCTGTAAATCCTAGCTACCCAGGAGTCTGAGATCTGAGGATTGAGGTTCAAAGCCAGCCTGGGCAGAGAAGTTTGTGAGACTCATCTCCAATTAACCACCAAAAATCTGGAAGTGGGGCTGTGGCTCAATTGATAGAAAACTAGTCTTGATCAAACAAAGCTCAGGGATAACACCCAGGCCCCGAGTACACACCCTATGACTGGATTCAAAAAGGAGGTCCAGATCTACAAGGAAGAATCCCCCCAACTTTCATCAAAGTGACATGGATGGAGAATGGTAGGAGCTTGGGCCTCATAACTCTGCTTATTTTGAGAATTTCCTCTCATCCCTAGCTTAGATAGGTTTCTTATGCACTGAGGGTATCAGCACCCAGGCCTCCTGGGGAAATAGCTGGGGGACTGGAGGACTGTGAATTCTGGGGCCTCAAAGAGAGGGAGGGGACAGTCTCTGTCCCTCTCGGTTCCTGGTGTAGTCTTGAGAACAACAGAGGCACTGGTGAGAGAGGTGGAAAGTGACCAGGTGTCCCCTGGCTACATTGGGTTATATGCCCCCACCTTACCTGCAGGAAATAGGTGACACTTCCTCCAGAGCCCGTGTCCTTATCCACTGCACGAACCTTAAAGATGCTGCTTCCAGAAGGGGTGTCCTGGGGGAGGGGGTCACAGCCACAAGGAAGGGTCAGGGTCAGTGACAAGATTCTCAGGTAATAGCTAGAGGCATGGGGGCCATGAAGCAGGGGGGGGCCAAGGGAGGGGAGGGCGAAAATAGTGAGAAGATGGTGACCATGTGAGTATGCTCCCAACAAGGCAGGGCCAGTGGTGGAGAAGACATGGCAGATTGAAGCAGGGAAGAGGAGAAGGAAAGGAGGAGGGAAAAGACAAGGCGAGGAGCTAGGAATGCACGCAAAGATAGAGGGGAAAAGAAAAGGCAAGACCTGCCTTTTTTTTTTTAGGATTTAAATATGAAGTGGCAATATTTAAATTGACATATTTAAGTTCATCTGGAACCACTGAGACACAATGATTCAGTCAGTTAACTGAGCCATTAGCCAGAATGCTAACCTGATGGAAGCTATCAGATGAGAGTAAGAATGAAACATTTTTCTCCTGTTGAATGAAACTTTGAGAAGTCTTGGCACAGGCAAGGGACAGGAAAAAGAAGCCATGCTCTATGTTGTAGGGTAAGGAGAAAGCAAGGAAAGCAACTTGGTAACATAAGCATTCGTGCTTTGACTCAGTAACTTTAAATCTTGGTGTGTATCTTAAGGAAATCATCTTTCCATCCTGCTCTTCTCTCTCTCTCTCTCTCTCTCTCTCTCTCTCTCTCTCTCTCTCTCTCACTTTTTCTCTTCTGTCCTCTGTCCCTCTCACCCCTCCTCCCTCCCTTCTCTTCCCTTCCTTCTTATTTGGTTTTGCAGAGCTGGGGAGTGAACATAGGTTTCTGAGTAGATAGGCAAGGACTCTACCATTGAGCTATCTCCCTCTCCTTAAAGAAATACTTCCTCTTCCTCCTCCTCTTCCTTCTTCTCCTCCCTCCTCCTCTTCCTTTTCTTCTTCTTCTTCCTTCTCCCCATCCTGCTTCTTTGTTGTTGTTGTTGTTGGTCATGGGGCTTGAACTCTGGGTTTGGGCATTGTCCCTGCGCTCTTCAGCTCAAGGAGAGTGCTCTACCACTTGAACCACAGAGCCACTTCCGGTTTTCTAGTGCTTTATTGGAGATAAGACTTTCCTGCCTGGGCTGGATGAACCATGATCCTCAGATCTCAGCCTCCTGAGTAGCTAGGATTACAGGCATGAACCACCAGCGCCCGGCTCCTGCTTCTTATTCTCTTCTTTATCCTTCTTCTCCTGTCCTTCTTCTGGAATTTTTATAATGGAAATTCAACTCAAAGCCTCCATCTTGCTAGACAAGTACCCTATCACTTGAACCATGTTTCCAGACCCTTGACTTTTAGTTTAAGTTTTGATAGGGTTTCATACTTTAACTTGACCCAGCCTCAGATTTTGATCCTCCTATTTCCTCCTCTCCAGTAGCTGGAATTACAACTATGTACCACCACAACTGCTACATAGAAATAATCTCAAAGAGAAAAAAAATCTGTTATATGCTTGAATCCCAGCACTACAGAGGTGCAGGTAGGAGGACCAGAAGTTTGAGGCCAGTCTGGGCAGCATAGCAAGACACTGTCCAGTAAAAGGTTTCCCTTATTTGCAATATCTAGTACAGGTATGAGTCAAGTGGAAAAGGTCAGATAATGTGATGTTAGGAAAATGAACCCTTAAATATGTATTTTAATGTTTTCGTTTCTTTCATGCATGTGTTTCTAACGCATTTATAAGATTATTTCTTTGTTGCTTTGTATGTCCCTCCCCCACAGTGTAACCCCCGCTTTCACTATATTTGATGTCAGTATAACATGTGGAGGAGATGGGGACAAACAAGTCGTTTAAGGATTCAGGTGGACCTGTTGCAACAATGAGAAGTACAAAATGTCATGTCAAAACCAGCTTTACAATGTCGGTGTGGGGGGGGGGAGGGGGGTATGACTGGGTGGGGGGGAGGGGGGAGGCTGGGAAGGGAGGTGAAGGGTAAACAAAGGAGGAGGCTGCAATGCTTGGTAAGAAATGTATGCATTATCCTGCCCATGTAATTGTAACCCCTCTGTACAGTATGTTCTCAAATAAAATAAAATAAAATAAAAAAAGAAAGAAGAGAAGGAATGAAAGAAAAAAAAGAAGGAAAGAAAAAAGGAAGGGAGCAAGGAAGGAAGGAAAGAAGTAAGAAAGGAGAAAGGGAGAGTATGCTTAGCATTCGGTGTTTATTACAATAGCAAAAATTTCAAGGTTAAATATCCAAGCGTAAAGGAATGATTCAGTCAGTTAACTGAACCATTAACCAGAATGTAAGCTTGATGGAAACTATTAAATTGATGGTCACTCAAATTTTATTGTCAATGAAGAAAGGGCTTATGGTATAAATTAAATGAAAAATAGGACATAGAAAGCATATGTTTTAGTACCATCACAATTATGTTAATAAAAAAGAAAAAAAACCAGAAAAATAGTAGAAGGAAATACATTTACACTTAACACTTAAATTAGAGGGATCAAGAGTATTTTTTTCAGTCTTTCTACCCTACTTTTCTATACCATATTTCTATTAAGTATGTACTATGATTATAATGGAAAGTACTAAGTGGATATTCCTTTGGCCTAAGAATGCATGGGAAAGCCTGGTGCTAGTAGTTTATGCCTGTAACCCTAACTACTCAAAGCTATCGCAGGCAGAAAAATCTGTGAGGCTCTTATCTTCAAGGAACCAGCAAAAAGCTAGAAGTGAGGCTGTGGTTCAAGTGGTAGAATGCCAGGCCTGAGCATAAAAGCTAAAGGACAAAGCCCAGGCCATGGATTCAAGCCCCAGTACTGCCACTCCCCAAGGACAGATTAGATAGATAGATAGATAGATAGATAGATAGATAGATAGATAGATAGATAGGATAGTTAGACAGATTGCATGAGAGCTCACAGTGGCAGAAGTGGGGGGAAGACACAAAGCCAGCTTTCTCTAATGATTAGCAGGTGATGGGCAGGTGCTTTGCAGTCCAGACTCAGGTTCTCTGGGTCATGATGCAGACCATGGGCTTTCTTCAGAGCATCTTCTCTGCCCGGCAGCCCTACTCACCTCAGGAACCAGGACGACATAGGGTTGCTGGACGAAGCTGGGCGCCTCATCATTAGCATCTGTCACCAGGATCACAACTTTTTCTGCCACCTGAGAAGGGCAGGAGACCAGGAGTTAGGACACTGAGACCTTCTAGTGGATAAAGGTAATTGGCTATTAAGACTACTAGGAATATACTCCTGCCATAGTTTCTCTCCCTCCCCACCCTTTCTCTTCTTTGTTTTGTTCATTCAGTAAATACAAATAAAATGGATCAACCACATCCTGTCGATCATTGAGTCCTGTTCTAGAGAAAGAGACCGTCTGATGGCACATTCATTGGCAGTGACCATGGTGGCTTAGATATGGAGCAAAGATCAACATAGAGAAGAAGGTGGAGATGTCATTTGGGGTGACAATGCCAGTGTGCCAGGTTTGGAGAACATGGACCCACTCCCACTCCAGGGCATGCTGTGTACCGTGGCCTGCATAAATGCATTGCTCAGGACTGATCACTAGAGCTAGAGACTCTGAGGAAAGCCTCAGCCCCGGATGTGTGTAGCAGAGAGGCTCCTGGGAGGGCTGCATACTAGTCCTGAAGTGAGTTTGCCTTAAGTACAAAGGTAGAAAAGTAGGCGGGGAAAATGGGACTGTAGATGCAAGGGCAAAGAAGGGTGAGATGCATGGTGTGATTGCAGAGAACAGGAGATTCCTGTCTATGTGGTTGTAGGGTGAATGGGTGAACAAAAGCCAAGAGAGGCAGGTGGCATTGGCAGGAAGCCCTGATCACCTGAGGGACATGTGGATAGGTGAGGGCCAGCAGCTGGCATTTGGAGAGCCAAGATCTACATTTATTTCCTAGTGACGGTAATTTGAGGATGAGCTGGGTTGGCTGGGGAGTGTCTGGGACTTATTGCAGCAACCCTAGCAGGTACTAATTAGGGCGGGTACTAACTGGTGGCTGTGGGGAAGGTGAAGGGAGACACCAGGGTGACCAGGTGTTCAGTTTGAACAACTGAGGAAGAGGCCAAAACCCATTTGGGAGAAGGCAGATAGGGAATGGGAAAGGCAGCTGCTAGGAGATGCCATAGGGCATGGTTTGACGCATCAGAAGCTCAGCTGAGAGAGCCTGCTATCTGTTTCCTTTCTCCATTTCTTCCTCCCCTCCTTCTTCACTTCCTCTCCTGCCTTCTCTCATCCCTCTCTCCCCCTCTTTCCCTTTCTTCCTTCTTCCCCTCCCTTCCTCTCTCCTTCTCTCTTCCTTACTTTCCTCCCTCTTTCTCTCCCTTTCTTCTTTTCCTCCTTCCCCTCTGGTCTCACTGTGGCCCTGTGGGCTTCTCAGGCCTGACTGTATGCAGCCAGGGCCCACTGGAGCAACACTCACCAGGTTCAGGCCGTCAGAAATGCTGATGATGGCTTCAATCTCATCTTCTCTCTGTAAAGCACAGGGACTGAGTGAGGAGCCTGGGATCTGACAGGTCATCCTAGACCAGAGATTAGGCCAGGCTCTCCCTGTCCCCATGAACCAGCAAAGAAGGCAATCCTTTCTCCCTTTTCCCTCCCTTATCTTTTCTATGTCTCTCCATATTAAAGAGTTTGGACAGTGGTCCAGATCCAGTGTCTCCAGTGCTCTGTCTCTTCAGATGTGGCTGAGACTGCCATGAGGTTGCTAGATCAGAGGATGCAGGGGTTAACCACCGACAGAAGACTCCACCTCTGAGTCCCCTCACAGTCTCTGTGAGTTCCCTTTCCTTTCTCTGCCCTACACTGTAGCTAGATAGTGGATTCCGCCATTGAATAAGAGGTAACCCCATAGCAAAGGTCCAGCTTTGTGGCCAACTAAACTGACCAGTCAGCTGTAGGTTCTTAATTGGGAGAGAAAGCCCACTTTCCAACCCTGTAGGTTCAGAAGGGCACAGACAGGAGTTTTTCCAAGCTCGACCACTCTCTTTCTCGGCATGTGTGCTACACAAATCTCCTGTGGCTTATAGTGCCTTTCCAAGCACTGGCTTGAAAAAAAGATTCTTGAGAAGGTCTCTTTCAGAAATTGCAGCATACAAACAGATTGCTCTTAATGGCTCCGTCCTTGAAAGATAAGCAGAGCTGGCAGATGTTAGGGGTCCCATTATTTACTCTGGGTGAGTGAAGTTTTCTCTGCTAATGAGAAACGGAGCTGCTGGGGTGGAGGAAGACAGCCCTCTCCTCACCCCCCACTCTGTAGGAGGGCCTCATGCATACCAGCAGGGCCCATCTAGAACATTCCAGTCCACCAAGTCAAGCCAACAGCAGCCCCAAAGTACTCCTCAAATTTTCTCCATACCTCTCTGTCCAACTCCTCTACTAGAGTGATGTTTCCAAAATTGGGGTCAACAGAAAAGACGTTTCTAGTGCCGGGGTCAAAACTGATGTGGTAGGAGAGGGGGTCTCCCTCAGGGTCTGTTCCATTCAGGGTATATACATGAGATCCTGCAATGAGACACAAGGGCCAGAGAGAGCAGCTTAGGACCTGGGACCCAACTTTCCCTTTAAAAGCACCAGTTGCCATGTCTGTAATCCCAGCTCCTCAGGAGGCTGACATCTGAGGCTCTCGCTTTGAAGCCAGCCCAGGCAGGAAAAGTCTGTGAGACTCTATTAACCACCAAAAAAACCCCTGGAAGTGTAGCTGTTGGCTTGTGTTGTAGAGCAAAACAAAAACAAAACAAAACAAAAAAAACCCTCAGAGACAGTGCCCAGGCTGTGAGTTAAAGCCCAGCACACACACATACACACACCCACACACAAAACACACATCCACACCACACACACACACACACACACACACGCGCGCGCGCACACACACACACACACACACACACAGTAGCAAATGCTCAGTGTTAAGGATTCAACTATTTAGAGTGAATATTCAATTCAGTGCCAAAGTTACATCCCCGAATGGGGCACTCATAAATGGCCTCACCCCTGCTGGTGGCTTCCAACTTTAAAAAAAATCACTAATCTTCACAACTATTAGGTGTTATAAGTCACATATTCAAGATTGTCATCTTCCATACAGTCTACAGAGGAAACTGGTATGTCTAATAGTACCAACTTTACTTCCTTCTGCCTGCACAAACTGCTCTTCCAGGAGGCAAGTTTAGGGGGCTCCTTGGGATGGGAGAGGAGACAAGTGGAAAAAAGCACTGACTATACATGTGTAGCACTACATCCCCCTACCCCATGCCCAGACTGGCTCTTAAAGGTTTCTGAATGCAGGTGAATCCTCTCTCCCCCTCTCCCCACTGTGATATATCTCAACCATTCTTGGCTTGTGGGTTTGGGGTGGCCTTTTTTTTTTTTGGTTGGTTTGTGTGTGTGTGTGGGGGTGCTGGCCCTGGGGCTTGAAGTAAGGACATGGGCACCCCTTAGCCTATTTGCTCAAGGCTAGTATTCTACTACTTGAGCCACAGCTCCACTTCTGGCATTTGAGTGGTTAATTGGAGATAAGAATCACATGGACTTTCCTGCCTGGGCTGGCTGCGATCCTGAGATCTCAGCCTCCTGAGTAGGTGGGATTGCAGGCATGAGCCACAGTAGTGCCCAGCTTGACTTGGTGGTTTTCAATCCAGAGATCTGAGGTTGTGCTCAAGATTGCACAATCTTTTAGCAGCACCTTTGAGCCAGTCTGCAGCCTGCTGCCTGCAGCCTTGGGTTCTAGTCCTGGTCTCCAGGAGTGGCTGGCCTTCCCCTCTTGGGTCACCATGGCAGCAGTGCCCGCTTTTTCCTCTCACAACTCTGGGGAATTCAAAGCACAAGCAGGGCACCTCGGGGAGTGCACAACCTGGCACCAAATGCCATTAGTTTAGTTCCTGAATCCAGGGGGATGGGGGTGGTGTGAGGGAGGGGTTGCAGTCAATCCAGGCTCCTTACCTACAGGGGTGTCCTCCGGGAGGCTGAACAGGGCCATGTTTCCACTGGTGCTGCCCAATCCATTGTCAAAGAAGTGGGGGGCAAAGTTGGGCTGGGCTAGGGAGAGAAGACAGACAGTCAGACACCCAGAGACAGAGAAGGGAGGGACACCCGCGCAGTCACTCTTCAGGACCAGCGGGCAGCAGGATGCTCTGACGCCCTGTATGCAGTGCCCTGAGGGTGCCCACTGGGGCACCCTGAAGAGGGTCCACTCCTGCACCTCACTTTCTGTGAGGCCTCGACTAGCCTCAAGCCTGTCCGGGACCTAGAGCACCAACCCATCTCCATCAAAGAACGGACAGGGGAGCCTTGCCCAGAGAGGAGCAGCGACCTAGCTACGGTCACACCGCAAGGCAGGGAGACAGGACCTCGCCCCTGGCCCCACACACCGACGGAGCAGCCGAAAATCTCCCGCCCAGCGTCAACAGAGGCTGAGTGCAGCGGAGGATCTCAGCTCCAGCGCGATCCGCTCTTGGGGAGCGCCCTGGGAGCGCCCCACTACTGGGACTGGACTTGGTAGCTGGAAGGCTCCCCATGCCTGCTCGCCTGCGTCCAGGATCCAGGATCCAGGATCGTGGTAGCGCTGGAGCCCCAGCAAGAAGAAATGGGGGTCTCCTGCCAGTCCCTCCTTTCCCCCCCTCCCCGTCCTTTCCACTCACCCAGGCAGAAGTGCAGCAGCCCCAGGGCCAGGGCGGCCCGCGGCTCGCGCCTCATGTCTCCGCGGGCCGGTGCAGAGCCTCGCCGCCGGGACGGGGCGCAGGAGCGCGGAGCATGCTCTGGGCGCACCGGCGGAGCGCGGACCTCGGCGGGCGCGCGAGCGGCGGCGGCGGGAGGGGCGAGGGGCGGGAGGGCCGGGTGGTGCGAGGGCGCTAAGCGGATGACACCCCTGGGATCCGCGCAGCCCGAGGGCTCCTGCCCGCCGCCTAATGAGGCCAATTAGTGGGCACGGAGCACGGGGACCAGCCGCAGCCGTGGTGGGGAGGGAGGGCGTGCCCAGAATGCCCTCCCTCCTACCACCCCACTTTGCCCCTGCCTGGCTCTCAGTGGAGAAGGGACCACTGGGTCTGTGGGGGATGGGGCACTGTGAAGCAGGGATGGAGCTGGGGAAAGTCTTCCTGCCGGTGGCCCAGGGCCACAACTAGGGTCCCTTAAAGCCCTTGAGTCCTAGTAGGCCTCAGGCTCCACTGGGGTGGTGGGAGTAGAGATGGGAGGTTCCAGGGGCTTGGGCCCTGTCCTGTATCTTTTTTTCCCTGGTGGCTGGTGCTCTCCCCTTTTGCAGCTTTGTGCTAGTTAATTGGAGATAAGAGAACTATGAAATGTTATGCCTAAGCTGGCTTTGCACGCAGATCCTCAGATCTCATGCTCTGGAATGGCTAGTCACCAGTGGTCCTTCCCCCCACCCCAGACTTCCTTTGGCATAACCTTTCTCTATGACTTGCAAGGAGTTTTCATGACTTCTCTGAGCATTCATGAAGATAAAATAGAGGCCAGGAAACAACCCAGACATTAGGCTTTGAGGGCAAGACCAAAACACAAAGAGAAGGATCTCTGCCTATTCCTGCCTTGCCTCCCCAGCAGGCCAACTCTCCCAAAGGATCTCATTAACTGTGTTCAAGAAGCCTGTTAGTAGGATCCAACACCTGTGCCCTCCTCCCTACCCCTGTATCTAGTCTGGGACAGTGAGGGGGATGGGCAGTAGATCCACTCTTCCAGCTGGCCCAGAAAGAGTGAATGTTTTTTTTTTTTTTTTAAAGTAGATTATCTTTAAGTAGTTGTACAAAGGTGTTTCTGTTCAACTTGGCACTTAGTGTGTTACAACGCATCTGATCTGATCAGTGTCACAGAGGCCACAGGTGGAGCGGGCCACTCCCAGAATCCTCATCTTCCTTTGTGTTTTGTTTGGGGCTGAGTCTGCCCTCTTAGGCTGGTGTCCCTGGAAGGCAAGTGTCCACTGCACTGTGGTTTCAGCCATGGCACCGCAATCCTGCCCTGATCCCCCAATTAGATGCCAGGCTGGGCCTTTCTGTTACTAGTGTGTACTAGCTAGGTTGTAGCTCACCCACTATGCCTCTCAGAGAGGCAGTGCTTATGGACTTCCTGCTTTCCTCAGAGTGTATGATCTTGGAGTTATCCATGCTGGTGGATACAAGCTCACATGTGAAGTTGTATGTGTTTCATCACCTCTTTGGGTAGAAGGTGAGAAGGAGGAGGGCCAGGACATAGGAACTACAGTTCTGCCATTTCTGGCTAACTTCTTAGTAATGGGGCTCCTGGTAGGGTTTGACTTGTCTCTCTACCTACCCAGTTCTTGCATCTCTGCCCCTGTGATGCTCTCATTCTAGTTAATTCTGCCTTCTCTCATTTGTGCTCTCTCTCCTAACACAAATCTCTCCTTAAGATAAACTCCAAAGACCTGATGAGATCCTGGGTCCTTTGTCCTCCATGTTGCTGTCCAGGTGCTGAATTCTGTTTCAACACTTAAGTCCTCTGGGCTGAGTCTCAGCTGTGCTCCTACTTCAGCCCAACACACACACACACACACACACACACACACACACACACACACACACACACACACACACACACACACACACACACAAAGACACACACACACACCCCACAATCCATGTGCGTATGACACATGCCCACACACACTTCCCAAACCCTCTTTCCCCAAAGAGGATGCTCCCTTTCACTGACTGAGCTTGTGTGTCAACTCTCTGCTTTTATTTTCCACTCTCCTCCTGAACCCTCCATCCTCAGGTCTAACCTTGGAACTTACAATTTTGTGGAGCAGTAATTGACTTTCAGAAGTCAAAGGAGGGGCTGGGAAGGTGGCTCAGTGGTAGAGCGTTTGCCTTGCATGCATGAGGCCCTGGGTTCGATTCCTCAGCACCACATAAGCAGAAAACAAACAAACAATGACAGGAGTCAAGGGACCAAGTTTATTCTTTTCCGAGTCCCAGAACCTACTACTGAATCTGATCATGGCATAATATGGGAATCAGTGACTGGAGGAGTGAGTAAGCTAGAAGCGATGATTATGGGAAGGACTGAGAAGTCTGGCCCATGGTAAGGTAATGACAGCTATCCTCAGACCCTGCCTCAGCAGACTCCTGCAGGGCCCAGTGTTCTCATCCCTGCCTGTAGATGTTGTAGGAATGGGACTTCTCACCTTGCTGGGAGAATCCGATCAGAGAGAGCTTTGCTGGGAGATAGATAAGCCTCTTAGATCTGAGCCATCTGTCTCTTCTGTGCCTCAGCTCTGTGTGCACTCTGAACATCAACACCTCTATACTTCTCACACAAAGAAACTTATGGCAGGGGAAGCAGGGACTTCCTGAGCTATTCCCCTTTGTGAGCTCCTTACACCTGTCCATGTGTCCTCTGAGTAGGTCCTGAAATGTCCATTCTGCACAGAAGGAAACTGTCGTACCTAGATCACACAGAAAATCTCAGGAGGGCTGGCCTTTGTGCCATGAGGTACTGGACACATTGTCCCTCTTCCTCACATGACCTATGACACCAAGATGGGGATAGATTTGTAAGACCATGGTGGTGCAGGCCCTATCATCAATGTTCTCAAACATAGTATTTTTCTGTGAGTTTAGTTAGATGTGTTTGTTTAGTTGCTCTTTCAGGTTGGGAGGTTAGAAGGGTGGTTGCTGATACTCTGCAGTCCTGGTCTATCATGGGGTCTTGCTACCTTGCACGCCAGCAGGTGTGGGAGTCTCTGGATCTGAGTTGGCACAGGTCATCATGAGGGTCCTCAGTTTTCAGCAATGGGCGGGTTCTGTGGGGACCAAAGCCTGGTGGGCTGGGCCTGATTCACGATCATTATGAAGGTTGATGACACGATCAGGTCGAGGCCCTGACATTCTAGAACTTTCTCAGGGCCCTTGCTGCCCAAGATGAAGCCCTCCAACATCACAATAGATTGCTGTGAAAGTCACAAGAGGCCATCTGGGGGCTTCTGGATGTCTTCAGCTCTGGACACAAGAGTTTCGGTTGGTAGAGCCTGGCTCTGGGGAAGTCACACCTGTGGGAGTGCCCCAGGTACCACCCAAGGCTGGGCCACTGCCTTCACCTTGCACACTCGGCAGACCTTCATGCGATTTCCTGGAAGGGAGCAATAGGCAGATCAGAAGGAGGGGGCAGAAAGTGGGGAATGGAGAGAAAGAGAGATAGACAATCAAGATTCATTCTCAAATACAATGTTCTTTTTTTTTCCTTTTGTGCTGGTTCTGGAGCTTGAACTCAGGGCCTGGGTGCTGTCCCTAAACATTTTCCCTTAGTTTTGTGCTCTGCCACTTGAGCCACAGTTCCGCTTTCAGCTTTTTGGGTGCTGAATTGGAGATAGAAATCTCTTGAATTTTCCTGCTCAGGCTGGCTCCTCAGATGTCAGCCCCCTGAGTAGCTAGGATTAGAAGTGTGAGCCTCCACTGTCCTGCTAAATACAATTTTTCTTTTAAACTCAAAGAAAAAACCAGATCTTACTTTCCTCCTTGGAGCCCAGCAGGTGACTATCAAGACAAATAATAAAGCTAAGTAAGTGTTTCTGAACTAAAAGGAAAAATAAAGTAGACACAAATGAATCAGAAGGGTTAAGTTGTGGTAACGAATATTGTTCCTCTCTTTTGTTCAAATTATTAGTATATACACTGTAATGTGGAAGTTAAAAAACATAGAATCTGGAGCCTAATTATTTGGATTCAAAGCTCATTGTGCCACTTATTAGCTGTGTGACCTTCAACAAGTTTTCTTTTCCTTCCTTCCTTCCTTCCTTCCTTCCTTCCTTCCTTCCTTCCTTCCTTCCTTCCTAACTTCCTTCCTTCTTTCCCTCCTTCTTTCCTTCTTTCTTTCTTCTTTCTTTCTTTCTTTCTTTCTTTCTTTCTTTCTTTCTTTCTCTGTGTGTATGCGTGTGTGGTAATGAAGCTTGAACTCAGAAACACATTCTTGCTTGGCTTTTTTGATCAATGTTGGCACTCTACCATGTGAGCCACACCTCCATTTCTGGCTTTTTTTTCTGTTTAATTGGAGATAAGAATCTCATAGCCAAGTGCCAGTGGCTCATACCTGTAATTCTAGCTACTCAGGATGCTGAGATCTGAGGATCATGGTTCAAAAACCAATCTGGACAGAAAAGTCTGTGACTCTTATCTTCAATAAACTACTCAGAAAAATCTAGAAGTGGCACTGTGACTCAAGTTTAGAGCTCTAGTCTTGAGCACAAAGAGGCTCAGGGACAGTGCCCAGGCCATGAGTTCAAGTCCTGGGACCAGAAAAAAAAATCTCATGGACTTGCTAGCTTCAAACCTTGATCTTCAGATCTTAGTCTCTTGAGTAGCTAGGATTACAGGTGTGAGCCACTGGCATCCAGCCCAACAAACTCTTACTTTTCTGTGCTTTTCTCCCTCCTGTGTGAAAATGAGGACAGTCCTAGTACCTAACTTTTAGGATTATTTTGAGATTAAGTGTGTTAGCAGGCATAAATCCTCCTCCTAGTCATTGCTAAATAAGCACGTGCTAAACTAAAAATAGATTGAATGATCATAATTCATCTACAAGCCTCATGTATTAATCATAAGTGCTAACATTGGTGTGTTTTTCTTCCTACTTTTCCTTCTTCCTTTGAAAGTGCTTTTATCTTCTCATGGTGATCATCACAACAATATAGCGTGCGCTCTTTTCTATTGATATGGTACTATAAGAATTTTCCACTAGCATTCCTGATGGAGGCCCACGGTTTCCTGAACACTTCCTCTACCCCCATCCCTACCTTTAAATCCCAGACAGCCCTTTCTAGTTTTTACAATAAACATTGTGGTTGAGTGCTGGGAAGTTGGCTCAGTGCTTGCCTCGCATGTATGAGGCCCTGGGTTCAATTCTTAGCACCATAGAAAGCAGAAAAAAAGCTGGAAGTGTCTCAAGTGGTAGTACACTAGCCTTGAGCTGAAGAGCTGAGGGACAGCACCCAGGCCCAGAGTTCAGTCCCTAAGACTGACAAAACAAAAACAATTGTGGTTGATAGATTGCACATATGGGAAAAATACTCTGCCTTCTCTTTTGTGGTTACTTTTACTTTAATATGGAATCCATTCCCCTGCTTCTGGTATCTGGACTGGCTTTATGACTTGCTTTGACCAATAGCATGGGGTGGAATGAAGGTGGACTAGTTCCTGGCCCCTGCCTAAAGAGGCCTTAATGTATTCTCCATTATGTAAGTGGAGTTCAGCAACCCTGAGTGAGCAGTCTGGCATAGCATGCTTGGGGAATGAAAAACCATGTGCAGAGATTCTAAATGTTCCAATTGGGCCCATCCTCCAGCTTGAGGCAGGCAGGAGAGCCTAGCCAAGATCCACAAAGCCACTTTGCTGAACTCTAAGAAGAATGGATGCGGCTTGTGATCTAATCACTGGGAAGCTGAGGCAGGAGGACTGTGAGTTTGAGGTCAGTCCGGGCTTTATAGTAAGACTTTATCTAAGACAAAAAAAAGGAGGAAGGGAGGAAGAAAGAAGAAAAAGAAAAGGAAAGGAAAAAAGAAAGAAAATAGCAGGGAAGGAAAGATCAGGAGAGAGAGAGAAAGGAAGGAAGGAAGAGAAAGGAAAGAAGAAAGGAAGGAAGAAAGAAGGAAGAGAGAAGGAAAGAAAAAAGGGAAAAAGAAAGAAAAGGTGATAGAAAGAAAAAAAACAAGGGAAAAAAGAAAAGGTGATAAAAAGAAAGAAAGAAAACACTGGACACCAGCTAATATCTGTAATCCTAGCTACTCAGGAGGCAGAGGTCTGAGGATTGCGGTTCAAAGCCTGGGCAGGAAAGTCTGTGAGACCCTTATCTCCAATAAACGAATCAGAAAACTGGAAGTGGCACTGGGACTCATGTGGTAGAATGTTAGCCTTGAGCTGAAGAGCTGAGAAACTGTGTAACAGCTCATAATTCAGGCCCCATGACCAACAAAAAAAGAAAGAAAGGAAGGAAGGAAGGAAGGAAGGAAGGAAGGAAGGAAGGAAGGAAGGAAGGAAGGAAGGAAGGAAGGAAGGAAACAAGAGAAAGAAAAGGGAGGGAGAGAAAAAGAAAGGGAAGGAAGGAGGGAGAAATGAAGGAAGGAAAGAAGGAAGGAAGAGGATGGAATCAGCTAAACCTAGAAAACATATCTAGTGACATGAAGAATCATGGAAAATCATAAATACAAAGCTGGGGATGGCTTGAAATGCAGCTATGGATATAATTACAAGGATTATGGCTATGGATCTGAGATTTCTCTACCTCCTTTCAAGGCCCATTGTTCTGTGTCTTCATGTCTTCTCTGGAATAAGAAACTTCAAGCCACCACACTGTCTTCAGTGGGTAGCTTTCGTCCCTGCAACCTGAGGTCTTTTTGCAGACAAGGATGGATGGCCACTTGGTGGCTTATGGCTTGCACTGTGAGTCTGCTCCCAGGATATTGTTCCTCTGCTGCACTTTGATGCAGGGAGGTGGCAGCGGCTCTCTGAACCTGGGCAGTCTCTCAGCTGCCTGGGTCTCCCAGAAGCTTTCCCTCTGTCAGTCTCAGGAAAGTGGTTGACAGAGGTCTCAAACTCATAGACCTTTCAGCTGATGGGGCTTAAACAATCATCAATCCGACTTCATAGTCTTGGGGCCAGTGCTGGATGTCCCTCAAGAGCCAATACGGCCAGTATATTGAATGTTTCTTAGGGGGGAGGTTGGGGAAGGAGTTATAGTTGAAGTAATTAGAGCCTTTGTCTAGCAAGTACAAAGCTCTCAGTTTAAAAAGACAAAAAACCAATTAATACTGGGTGCTGGTGGCTCACACTTGTGAGAGACTCCATCTCCAAAATAACCAGGGACAAGGTAGAGTGGAGGTGTGACAAAAGTAGTAGAGTATAAGCTGTGGGATGCAACATGAGCAAGTGTGAAGCTCTGAATTCAAATCCCAGAACCAGGCTGCTATGTGGGACGCTACGCACTTTCAAAATACTTGAGAAACTCTTTATTTTTAAAGTAAAGTGATAAATGTGGTCAATGCAGCAGAGCAGCCATTTATCACCTTTAAATTTCAAAGATGGCTTTGGTCCCTTTAACGCAGAATCTTGGCTGTCTATGCCCTGCATGCAACACGGGGTTCAGATTCAGAGTAATGCTTAGGAAAGCTTTAGACTGAAAGGAGTCACCCCTGCATTCTCTCTGAACTGGGACAGAAGGCTGGGTTTCAGGAGCCTGGAAAATTCTAAAATCCTGCTCTGTGTCACATAACACTTGATTCACCGCCTCCTTCTCTCTGATCATCCCCAGGTTGGCTTGTAAGACAGCCTGGGCTTTGCTGTTCCATGTTGGCACTGCTCTGGAGGCCTGATTAGGGCCTAGCCTTCACCTCAGGTAACAGGCCTTGTGCTATGTGGCAGGCTGGATGCCAAGGGCTTTATGGACATGACCTCATTGACTCCTTACCACAGCTCAGCCAACCTGGGGACCTGCTCAAAGGTATGCAGCCTGCAGACTTCTGCATCTACCTAGCCCTGGCCTGTCCTCATTCAGAGGCTGCAGGAACTTTCCCTCTAGAGAGAAAAGGCAAATTGTCGCAGGAAAGAGGTCCATAGACTCTGGTTTCTGTTCTGCCTCAGTTTCTTTCTGAGTCTCAGTTTCCCAATCTATACATTAGACACAAGACCTCCAGGACCCAGTCAATATGTTTGTTTCACTCTTCTTCTAAGTTGTTGATCCATTTCTGAAATGGCATTTTGAAAATATACACACAAATAAGAAATCTAATCTCCACATAAAGGCCATGGATCTAAATGGTTCTGCACTTGAGAAGGTTGTGCGCAAGGAGCAATTCTGGCTGTTTCCTATGAACTGTGTGTGTGTGTGGGGGGGGGGTCTATGTGTCTATTTCTGGCTTTCTAAGTATAGTGGTGAGGTACGTGTTATGATGCATTTGTGTAGATATGTATTTGTGTGTGTGTGTACCTGATAGTATATGTGTTCATGCACAGTGTGTGTACATGTCTGTGCATTGTATATTTATTTGTGTCTTTGTGTTTAGTGTTTTGCTGACATGTATGGCTAGGTGGGTAGTATGTGTAAGCTGTGTATAACTGTACATTGTTGTGGGGCATATATGGTTATGTATGTATGCATTTGTATACATATCTGTGTGTGCCTGAATGCATGTGTATCCATGTGTATCTGTGTATACGTATGTGTGTAGTGTATGGCATATGTATTTTTGTCTGTTTATTCTGTGTGTTATATATTTTTATTGTAAAAGTATTGTACAGAGGGGTTACAATATGTATTGTCATTGTGTATCTCACGGTGTGTGTAGTGGTGTGCTATGTATATGTGTTTGCATGTATTTGTGTAAGTGTCTGTATATATGTGTTATGAATGGGTGCACCCCGCCCTCCGATTTCTCCCTCTTGTCTCTGAGTATCCTGCCAGGGAGGGTTAGAGAGGATGGGCAGGTTGGAACAAGCCACCTTTCTTCCTAGGTTTGCATCTCATTTCACAGAAACACTGCTGCTCCTCGGCTCCTCCTCTTCTAGGCCTGGGGGGGACTGAGCTGTAGACAGGCGTTGCTCACCCTCCACCTCGCCTGGGTGGGTGCCTCACACTCAGTTCTCAGTTCTTGAGGTGTATGTGTGACAACTGGTTATTTTTACTCAGCCCCACTCTGGGTGTGATACCAGTTGGAAGGAGGGGCTGTTGGGGTGGCCTGAGACTGAAGCCATCCTGCTCCCCTCCCTCTAACTTTACCACCATCTTCCCCACCCATGTTTCTTCTGGGGTAGACATAAGGACCCAAGGCTTTGCCATTGATTGCAAGCCTCTTTGCCTTTTTGCTTCTTTGCTTTGGTGCTGCCCAGAGGAACCAGCAGGGCTGCAGAGCTGAAGCATAGGCAAGACGTTGGTGTCCAGGCTTTGCGGCCTTCCTGCAGGGCTCTGCCCACTCTGTGATCTATGGCCCTCTGACCACAGAGGTCCAGCAGCACAGGTCACATGTGTCGGGCTGCCCCTGGCCTGGAGCCTCAGTACTAGGAACACACAGCCCTCTTTGGTCAGGCTTTGTGCCCTCTTAGTACTCAGTGGATCATTTCTTCAAGTCTGAGAAAGGTCAGACTGTGAATTTTTGCAACTCATCCTGAGCATGGATTCTGGCTTTGAGCCTCCAGCTTGGTGCCTGGGTCTGCTGTCTGGATGCCTGCATCTTTGGGAGCCACCCTGTTTTCCACCAAATTGGGGCTTCTCAGATGCCATCCCCCATCAGTGACTTGCACTGAGACCTGAGATCACACCTATTTGCAGGGGTGGGGTGGGGTGGGGCTCTGTACTAGTGAATACAGCCAGGTACAGGTGGGGGCCATTACAAGTCTAGCCTGTCCTGTGCCTCCTCTGGGTCCTAGCAGGGTGAGGATACTTACCTTTCTGGGTTGTCTGGTTGCGGCTAGGAGCTAGGCGACAACAGAACCTGAGTTTCCCAGACTTGGCAAAATGCCTTCTCCCTGAAGACACAAAGAAACAGATACTTCAGTGGGTTTGAGACACCCTGGAACAGATCTTTGCAGAGACAGCTCTAGTGAGTTTCTACTTCCAAGGCTCAGTGTACAGAAATATTTATTCAAGGAGACTCAGGATGAGCCAGGCTTCAGGAGGGAAGTGGTGTGTGTGTGTGTGTGTGTGTGTGTGTGTGTGTGTGTGTGTGTGTGTGTAGGTAGTGGGGCTTAAACTCAGAGCCTAGTGCTGTGACTTGGCTTTTTTGCTCGTAACTGGAGCTCTACCACTTGAGCCATGTCTACACTTCTAGCCTTTTGGTGGCTAACTGGAAATTAAACTCTCAGGGCTTTTTCTTCCCTGGTTAGCTTTGAACCAGAATAAGAGGTGGGCTTTGTTATTACTTTTCATAAACAGCAAAGTCAGCTTTGGTGAGTAACAATGCTCTGAGAATAGATCTTTCTCATGCTGCTCAAGTCTAAACACAGTTTTGGCACTGTGGAGAAATGATGTTATTCCACACAGCAATTCTCTTGGAAATCTAGTTTAAGAATCCTAAATAGAAGAAATATTTATATACACATAGCTCTGTTCCATATATTAATACATTATGAAGTTATGAACCATTGCAATGCCCAAGGACATTCATGATCGTGTGCTTCATTCAGGGTGGTAAGATACATTTACAAGTATTAATTGACTAACACCATTTCTGGAATCTGTCAGATCGTCTTAAAGGGATAGAAAGAACCCTTTATGGGGAAACAGCATTTTTTTTTCTCTGCCGATATTCCAAAGTAAGCAGTTTCTAGGCAACACAAAAAAGCCCCAATACTTACCTCTCTGAATCAGGAGAGCCAAATACTCCTATCCATGGGGCTGAAAACATTACCCCCTGCCCAGCCACTGTTAAACATATACAGACACTTCCCCTGCCATCTTACCTCATTCCATCCACCTGTGGGTGTTTTCTGTGCATGAGATTTTGGAATGCTCAAAATCAGATAGCTAACCAGCTAATTTGACTACTCACCCAGCACAAATTTATACTGATTTAAGCACAACACACGTGGATGGCGCTGAATTTCCAGGCAATAAGGACGTGGCTCCAGCCGTCTTGTGGAGTAGCCATGAATCGTAAGAGAGCTGGGGGAGAGGTGGGTGGAGGTTCTGGGCCTGAAGCTGCCCCAAGCAGCCAGTTAGGGGGCTATGGCGGATAAGGGCACTGCATAGATTCAGGCTTGAGTCATTCCAGAGCTCAGAATGGCCTTCTCAGACAATACAATATCTGTCCCTGATTTCGGAGTGGGGGGGACCGATGGGGTAACGGGTGTGGAGCAGCCCTACCTTCCAAGGAGAAGATGGAGAAACAGAGCAGCAGAACGAAGAGCAAGCTGGAAAGGACTAGAAGCCTCATAGTGAGATGCAGGAAGTCTCAGGTCCTGAGGAGGCGAATGTCCTATAGAAGACCTCTCTGGCAGACATTTATAGAGACACAGAGAGGTATTTCCTGATTGGCAGGGTACCACACCCTTGGAATTTTCATATAAAGTACAGTCAGCCCTTCCTAAAAAGGGAAAAATATTACCCAGTTTTTCAAGAAGTCAAGAACATTAAGTGATTTGAAGCATAGAGAACTATAAATGCCTAGCCCTGAGGGTTAGCTCTCCACCTGGCCTCAGTGGTTGGAGCAGGAAAGGCCTGATGCAAGGTTGAAGGTTAACTTTTAATGTCCGTAATAATCCCATCAACTTCAGGCTTTCATAAATGTGGCTGGGAGAAGGACCATAAAATCATCTGCAAAACATCAGAGAGAGTCAAATGGTCTGGGTTGGAAGGCTTACTGTGACACCTGCCAGAGGTGTGATCTTGAAATTGCCATTGAATGACTCTAAGTCTGCTGCCCAAGTGTGAAATGGCGTAGGGTTACTTTTCCTGATGCATCTCACCAGGCCATGAGATTCAGTTGTCATCCATTCCTTGGATACATGTCCCAGGATGGGCCATACTTTGGGCCTCAGGGATACAGAAGAGGCTGTGCCTGGCCATGGGGAGCTTCTGTTGGTGGAGCTTCTGTGTGGACAGGTATCTGCCACATTGCTGTTGTAAGTTTTGGACATGTCAAAGGGCAGAGAGAGTCATTATGCTGTCAGGGGTGGGGAATGAAGAGGAGGCTATACAGAGATAATGGACAGGATGTGGGGCTGGGCTGGCTTGGTAAGTTATGTTGCATGGGCTAACAGAGGAGTTAGATTGGCTAAGGTATGAATACTGGAGGAATGCCTAAAATGGATGAGTGGACTAAGAAAATGTGGTACATGGATACAATGGAATTTTACTCTTCCACTAGAAATGATATGTGAAATGTAGGAAAATGGATGGACCTAGCACAAATCCTGTTAAGTAAGCCAGGCCCAGAGAAACAAAGGACACATGTTTTCTTTCATCTGTAGAAACTAGATTTAAAATACAACCGTGCATGATAGCATATATGGGGCTCACAGCATTTACATACAAACAAACAGACTAAATGATAGTATACTTAGACTTCAAAGGTGTAACTCCTCTGAACGACTAATGTACTGCTTATCAAAATGAATACCAGGAAGTGGAAACATATTTTGGGAGGAGAGCAAAGGGGAATCATAGGAATGGAAGAGAGGTAAGAAAATGTAGTCATTATGTTCAATGCACATTATGTAAGAATGGAACTATGTTAACTTGTGGGTAGGGACAGCAGGGAGAAAATGGAGAATGAATAAATGGGTGACACTGACCAAGAAGCATTGGTATGCCTACCCTGACTTAAGGAATTTTAACCCCCTTATACAACTTCTTAATCATTAAAAGAAAAAAGTAAAGGGGAGGCATGGGAAGACTTTGGTTGGGTAGAGACTGATGATGTAAACATTGAAGGTTTCTCTTCTATTCAGGGATGGTCTCCTGAATGTTTTCTTAATAATGGCATCTAGATTCGTGAGTCTAGGCAAGGCCCTAGCCTTTGGGAGCCATAAAGGGACAGGTATTTCTAATTCATTCTGTTGAGTCCCTGCTTAGGCTGAGCTCAGACCCCATGTTCTGAGCCAATTCTTGCTAGTCTTTCCAGAACAAGCCTACTATCCCCTCTTCCTAAGCATTCTAGGCAGTGCTGGCAAGAGTTGTGATGTTAGTTCTCATGCTGTTTCCATCATGATGCAGATCTTGGAGACACTGGGTCTGAGCCCAGGGGACGATGGAAGGTTGAATTCCTGAGAGTTGGGGCAAATGCTATGGACCCATTGCACCTTTATACCTAGTGGGGCCTGTCTGTTTAATTGTGAGCAGTGTGTGGGTTCTGCAATTCCTTGAATGTGCTGAAAATCCATGGTGGTACCTCTTTCCTGCCCAAAGCAAGCTGTCATCTCTAGGGACAGGAGATAAGGCTCAGGCAATTAGACACAACCCCACAGAAGAAGAATCGGTACCATATGTCCAAACTGGTGTCCAGAGAATACAGAAAGATGCAAACACCCTTCCAGCTACAAGAGTGGAAAGGAACTGTGAGTGATGGGATTTCCATGTATTTGAACACAGGCTAGGCATTATCTGTGGCTGAAGATAGAAATATAATTTTTATTTTGTAGGTAGGCCAGGACCAGCCAGTGAAGATAGGGTTGGCCATCTCTCCTATGCCTGGATAACTTTGCCTTTCTGCCCAAGGAAATGATTCTGGTTCCTATCCTTGAAGTTCCTATTGAGGATGCCAATATCTTTCCAGCTTTCTAAGATCTCCAGGTTTAGGGCAGCCATGTCAGGTATTCCTTGTTGCAGGGATCTGGCCCATGTTACACTTTCCCTAGCCTTCCTCCTCTGCTATAGATTAGAGGGGGAAAAAAGAGGCCATATGCTTAGAACAGCTAAATGAGCAAATCAATGATTATGGACTATTGACAGCCTGAATACTTTTATATATTGTCAAAAGCTTTGAAGTTGTTGGGTGCTGGTGGCTTATGCTTGTAATCCTCGCTACTCAGGAGGCTGACATCTGAGGATCATAGTTTGAAGCCAGCCTAGGAAGGAAAGTCAGGGAGACTCTTATCTTCATTTAAACACCAAATAGCCAGAAGTGGAGCTGTGGTGTAAGTGGTAGAGTGCTAGCCTTGAGCAAAAATGCTCAGGAACAAGGACAATATCCATGCACGTGTGTGCACACACACAGACACAGACACACACAGACACACATCTCTTTAGTTTGCAGAAAGAAACTGAGGCTGCTAGGTCAAAGGACTGACAGTATGTCATGTCAATCACCTTCCCCGGGCCCATCCTGACTCCCTCTGCAAGTGTGCTCTGAGTCCTGATGGCCTGCTTGACTGTGGTGTCTACCAAGACAGCTCTAGAGCTGGTACCCAAGAGAGACCTTGGGTGGTCACTTTTGGAAAGAGGGTGAAGTACTGGGTGGGTCAGGCTGCACTTGCAGGACAGCACCAGGTTGTTTTTCTTTTCTACTTTTTTTTTTTTTTTTTTGCCAGTCCCAGGTCTTGAACTCAGGGCCTGGGCACTGTCCCTGAGCTTCTTTTGCTCAAGGCCAGCACTCTACCACTTGAGCCACAATGCCACTTCTGGCTTTCTGTTTGTGTTACTGAGGAATCGAACCAAGGGCTTCATGCATGCTAGGCAAGCACTCTACCACTAAGCCACATTCCCAGACACATTCCCCACCCCCCACACACACCAGATTCTTAAGCCCCAGGCCTATACAGCCAGCCTAGTGTCATAAGATTAGGACAATATCCGTTGTACAAATCAAGGACTAGCATCACTAGATTTTCATCAGGAGTCATTTGAGAGTGCTGAGTTTTCTGGGTAGCAGGTCACCTTGGGCTGTCACTCACCTGTTACCTGTTGTAACAGGTATTATTTGCATGGAAATCAATCCTTGTTGCTTTTGGCAAACCATCATCAGAGGGGAAAATAAAAGCCTAGCTGACAGAGATGTAGGGATTAGGGTAATTAATTGACAGCAAAGGGAAGGAATGGGCTATCCAAGGGCTTTGCTCCTTATACATTTACACATACAACTCACAGACTGGCAGGTTTTCCTGGGACCACATCTTGGGACAAATCTGGCAGGATCCTACTTGTTTTTTCTTCCCTCCCTCCCTTCCTTCCTTCTTTCCTTCCTTCCTTCCTTCCTTCCCTTTTTTCCGCTTTCTTTTCTCTTTATTTTTTGCTTGCTTCCTTCCTCCCTCTTTTTTCTCCTTTTTTCCCTTTTCTTTCTTTTGCCAGTAATGGGGCTTGAACTCAGGGCCTTACGCTCTTCCTTGGCTATTTTGCCCAAGGTTGATGTTCTACCACTTGAGTCATATCTCACTTTCAGGCTTTTAGTTGAAGAGTCTCATAGACTTTTCTGCCTGGGCTGGTTTTGAACTTCCATCCTCAGCTCTCAGCCTCCTGAGGAGCTAAGATTACAGGAGTGAGCCACTGGTGCCTGGTTCCTACCTGTGATGTTTTTCTCTTTTCTTTTCTTCCTTTTTTTCTAATACTGGACATTGAACTTGGAGACTTGGAGGCTGTGCTCAGCAGATGCTGCATCGCTGAGCTTCATGCTTTGTGCCCTCAGCTTCTCAAATGTTCCCCAAACCAATTGCTGAAGCAATCCTGTCCCCCTAAGTTGAAATAACACAGGGTAGAGAGAGTAAATTCTAGGTGCAACCCTACACTCTGGGGACCACTGCTGTTCTCAGATTTTCATTCGCTTTTAACATTTCAAAGAGAGCTGTCAACTCCTAGCTTTAAAAAGGGAAGAAACACCTCTGGCTTTTTGGAATATTCAAAATCGCATGCTGAGTTGAGAGAGGTGAAAATGAGAAGCATTTTTAATAGGGACACCTGTTGGTTTTCAACATATGCAGTCTTGCCCTCCACCTCCCCCCAAATACTCAAACATAGGGCTTTGAGTGGTTTCCAAAGATGATTTCGAAACCGTGGTAGCTTTCGTGAGAAGGAAGTCTTCAGAGACACACCCAAAGACACCTGGGAATTTACAAGGAACTAAAGAGTCAGTCAAAGTCAAATCAAGCAAATCCCAGAAGTGTACCTTTTCTTGGTTTATGTCCTACATTGCTCTTAGGTAGCACCTTTTCTTCCAAGAGGATTTTATAGACCCCATAATGTACCAGAAATTACTTTAAATTGCTCAGCAAACTGCACAACCCTCAGAATGGTGCCAGATTCCCCCTTTGCCCTCCCCCGTAGAATTTCTCAACTGGAACCTGGTCTGTTGGATGCCAAAACTCCCAGAGCTCCAGAACTCACGAGCTGTTGGAAATAGCCTTTAACATCCATGTTTAGCTCTGAAACAAGGACAGGTTGATCTGTTTACCTGCTGTCTTGGCTATGGGGTTATCCTGGCTCACTATGGCGTTCTCACCAGACCAAGGGATTCCTCCACTCCAAGGGCCCGGATCTTACCCTCTCCTCCAGGCAACTGAGGCTGGTTGAGACTAGAGGCACTGTCCAGCCACTCCACACTGGTGTTGGAGCACCTGTGAAACCGGACTGTCTGTGGTGGAAGAGGCCCCCAAACTTTTTTGCCTGCTCTCTGGAGCTGTGTGGGTTCTACCCGCCCCCCCCCATTGTGTTTCCTGCCTCAACACATTTTAAAGCAACTTTTGTCTTCCTGCTTCCCCCATACTTGTTGAAAACACATACAGGTTCTATTGCCACATGACCAAGGCTCTAATCAGAATGCTGTTTTAGCTGTGTGACTCAGACAAGTTGATCAACTTCTCTTGAGTCTGTTTCTTTCAATGTAAAATAGTAACCGGAGCTGCCATAGTTAACAGGTTTGCTTGGTGGAGTTTAATGGCAAAGTGTTTGCTCCAGGAAGATTTTATGTAGTCTAGTTGATTTCCAGATCCAGGTTTATCACTTCCCCTTCAAAGTATTTATTGTATTTGTCAACAGTTAAGGATAACTCTACATTCAACTAAATCAAGTCATATTCATCAGGAAATTCTAATGAAATTTTATTTAGTTTCAATACCATCTAAGATTAAGAAAAATTCTGGCTATTTTTGGTTCACCTCCTAAGGTTTAAGATTTCCAACTTGTGCAGAATTCACTTGTACCATGCTAATGTTTTCTCATGTTATGACCAATTATCTGTATGGAATTATGGGGTAACAGTGATGTAGTGTGTGGAATATGTTGAACGAAACCAATTACCATATCCATTATAGAGCACTTTTTCCTCTTGTCTAACTGAATGCTAACTACAATGTCTTTTTTTTTTTTGGGGGGGGTCTGGTCTTGGGGCCTGAACTCTGGGCCTGGGCACTGTCCCTCAGCTCTTCAGCTCAAGGCTAGCACTCTACCACTTGAGCCACAGTGCCACTTCTGGCTTTTTTTTGCATATGTGGTGCTGAGGAATCGAACCCAGAGCCTCACGCATGCAAGGCAAGCGCTCTACCACTGAGCCACCTTCCCAGGCCCTAACTACAATGTCTTCATTCCCTCTAACCCAGTAGTAGGGTACCCACCTTTCTTCTAAGAGTTGTTTACAATTCCATGTATAACAGACCATCAAACTTCTTTGCCTAGAATATTCCACTTAACACCATCCTTTCTAGGCTTATTCATGTTGTTGCAAATAAACCAAGTTTGTGTTTTCTAGATGGACACCAGGTTGATTCCATGTCTTGGTTCTTGTGAACATGAGGGTGCAGGTACCTCCTTCAACACAGGTTTCAAGATCTCATGGCTCGATTTCACTACCTTTCCCTCAAAAATCTCTCCAAGTTACCTAATCTTCACTTTCTCTTGCCACAGAGCATAGGAAACACACACACCATTGGAAATTTAGGTCTCAATTACGGCTAGCACTTCCTATGTGCTTTCTGAAGGGGGGAAAAGTGAGGACCAGTAGAGCAAGCACAAGAGATTTAGCAGAAGGGATAATATGCAGAATGTAGTCAAATGCTTCTGCTAGAGCTCATGGTGGGAGAACAGCAAGGGAGCTTGGGATGGATCCTGTTTTGTCTCTTCTGTATCTTGCAGTTTGGCAGACTTCCAGGGAAAGGTGTCACCTTACTTCTTATTCTTGCTCCTATAACTAGCACCACTAGAACAGGTGAGGTGAGCAATGTGGCAACAGCCGTAGTCCCAGAGATGTTGCCTCAGCTAGGAGTCAGAGTTGTTGCAGCCAAGCCCTTGTACTTGGAGGACTCTAGGGCAGACAAAAAACTGGTTCTCCACCATCTTTTACCATTTCAACTTCTTACAAAGCATTTTAAATTATTTTCACTTTCTAATATGCCCTTAAGGAAAAAAAAAAAACGACTGAAAAGATTCCTAGAGCTCCTCACTTACTAAATGTCAGTTGTTTTCCTGCCACTCAATTTATGACAGTGAAAATATTTCATTTTCTCAACTTCTTTTTTTTTCTGGGTCTGGTTGTGGGGCCTGAACTCTGGGCCTGGGCGCTGTCCCTCAGCTCTTCAGCTCAAGGCTAGCTCTACCACTTGAGCCACAGTGCCACTTCCAGCTTTTTTCTTTTTGCTTATGTGGTGCTGAGGAATCAAATCCAGGGCCTCAGGCATGCAAGGCAAGCCCTCTATCACTAGGCCACCTTCCCAGCCCTCCCAACTTCTTTAAAAATCACTACTTAAAATAAAATGGCCAACTGTGCTCACATCTTCTGAGGCACGTGAGGGTAAAAATCACACAACTGTGAGCATGTACAGAGTTCTGTAGGAGTTTCTACTGTTAGTATTATGCTCACCTTTGGTCCTCAGCTCCACCCAGACCTGGGCCCCCTCCCACCCTGGAGTTCCCTCTATACAGAGAGCCCCTCCCTCTTTCCACCCAGACCCACCTAAACTTCCATCTACCTCCCAGATCCTCCTGCTACCTGGATGGTGAGGGAGGCCATGTGCTCCCTCTTGTGGGAAATATGGCTCCCCTAATAAACCTTATAATCTTTCTCCTGTGCCTGCCTGCCTCTGTGTGGTCCCCTGGGATGGGTGTGTCTGATCCTCTTTCATCTACAATCTTTCAAATCACACAGAACTTGGTCAGGGTCTCGCAGGTGGAAGCTAATCACTCTGCTAAGTAGGTTAAGACACCTCCCATGCTGCTGCCTGTGGGAATAGCCCAACATTCTTTTCACGCCAAAGCACAGCCCTTCCCATCCTCACTTGGCACACTTGCTTGCTACTTCCTGCAGACTCTGTTGCAATTGCTCTGGATAATCCTTTTGTAGTTAATGAATGACTTTAGTCATCAAAGTGCTTGTTGCTATTTCTCAAGATTCAACTGTTAACTTAATAGAACACCAACAGTTGATCTCTTAAGAGGACTTACATGAAAATTCAAGCTGTTGTTAGGGCTCTAAATTCCCCACTTGCTATGAGGATTTTTGACTTCAGCATTGTGTTCAAAATTCACCAAGGCCAGCTGCCCCTCTGGTGCCGTCCCTAACATGCTTCTGGCCACTCATCCCTGTGTCTCCCCACAGCTGGTGCTAACAATCAACACTTCCATTCAGTACCAGATTTAAGAAGAGTTTAGACTGAAACAGAGGAAGTCTACCTACAAGACTCACCATCTCATTACACCATATAGTGGCAAGAGCCTGAGTTTCTTTCTTGAATAAATCAAGATTCAAATGAGGTACATGTTTCAGGCAGAAAAAGTACACTAATCACCATCCAGCTGGCATCTTTATTATTTCAGAAATAGATATCCTGTGTACTTTGAAGTGGTTAAAATAGTTATTTCAGGATTACTGTAATAAAATGTTCCCCAAGAATAGCAATCATCTCAATAATCATACAGATCTCCTTTCATTCACTGAAGACTTCCCCAAATAACTATTACGTATTAAAAAACTTACAAATATCATGAGAAAGCTATATAGGACAAAAAGGAAATTCTGCTAGGGGAACCAATGAACTACCTCGGATATCCCACATACACTTTTGATGCATACATAGTTTAAAGAAAAAAATTTTTTTGCTTTGTTTTTCAATGCTCAATCTGAGAGAAAACGGAAAACACATACAACAGTTTTAGGAGTAAAACATTTTCACAATCTCTAGAGTAAGCTACAAATGGGCTTTTCTGACGAAGCCTTCAAAACTTTGAGATGATAAAATGAAAGCATGTATCTCAATTAGACATTCAGTAAATATGCACAAAATTCAGCAACTAGTGAATATCTTTCATGTATACCTGACAAAAGCATCAAATATACTTATGAGAGTAAGATACTTTGTTTTAGACATTTCAATGTAAAACATCTATTTATACATAATTCTATCAGGGTCTCTCCATGAGATTCACATTCTAGACTATAACAACATATCAACACTGGAAAAAGAGTACTAAGGAAAACAACAGAAGAAATCCTACATTTTTCTTTTACAGGCTAATGAAAACACAGCAGGTGTTTGTTTTCAAATAGTCCAAATAATGTTGTTCACTAGGGCTCTTCATAATTACATATTGCTAAGTCCTACGACTGCCTTTCTCTGCTCTCTATATTAAATCCTTAAAGTCATTTATAACATCACAATATTTTCTATCTACCAACATATGTAGGCTAACTCAATCTAATACACTTAATTCTCATAACACAAATCTTAGTTTTCATGTTTGTTAAAGAATGTTAGGATTATTTACATATAAGAGTTGAAAATATATCTTATCTGGAAGAGTACTACTCAATTTATTCTCTAGAAGAAAAAGCAGACCTGAAGGGTCACATTACTGGAACATTTCAAACATGTTGACAGGTTCTTATCTTCTAAACTTCAATGAAAGCTGCTTGTCCAAACTGTGCAATGAATATCTGCTCCTATTCAACAGCAAGACATCTGATGTGCTGGAGGAGTCAGAAGCTGTCACTTCATTTCTTTCTGTTACCTCCAGTTGCTAGCATAGATGCGACGCGCATAAATATATTCAGTGTATCCATGTAGATTCCCAACATCCTAGAAAAGGAAATTACGCCCATTATATATGATGCAATCTTAATGATATTAAGACTATTTCTTAACATAGAAAAGAAAAAGAAACATTATTTGTCTTAGATCTATGAATTGGAAATTTATTTAAAATAATGTTTAACTGCTGACCAAACAAGTCTTAAATTAGAAAAGAGGCATTTTTTTCCCCCTTGGTAGAGTTATCCTTAAATGTTAACAGTAGTCTTTAAAGGCATTATTCTATATTTTATTCTCTGATGCACTAAGTATAATATCTTGCAAAGAAAGAATAAACAAAACAAACCTTGGGTGTTAGACAATGAAATAATCAAACTAAAATGAAAGAAACACCTAAGAACTTGTTAGACACAGTCTGGCATTTAAAAATATGTCAGGTTCACCCTCCTAAAGAAAGCTACAAGGGCTGGGAAGGTGGCTGAGTGGTAGAGCACTTGCCTTGCATGCATGAGGCCCTGGGTTCGATTCCTCAGCACCACATAAGCAGAAAAAAAAAGCCGGAAGTGGCGCTGTGGCTCAAGTGGTAGAGTGCTAGCCTTGGGCTGAAGAGCTGAGGGACAGCGCCCAGGCCCAGAGTTCAGGCCCATGACCGGACCTCCCCCCCACAAAAAAAGCTATAAATCTTTACAGAAACATTTTTCAAACCATTACAAAATATTTTAGATTAAGCAAAACAAATTACTTAAAAAAAATGTGACCAATATCATGGAACTCCAAGAAACTGTTTTAAAAAAACCAACTACTTAAGTAGACTCCAAGAAAAGTGATATATATATATATATATATATATATATATATATATATTAAATGCCACTTAAATATCTCAAAAATGGAGTTGAATCCTGAATATTAAAAATTTTGTTAATTTTTAGAATTATAAGAGCTTATTCTATACGTCTCTAAAACTGGAGTCAATTATGTATATTTTCCCAATAAACAGTACGTACAATTCAATGGAATAACTAAATTGCATATGCTTGGTTGCTATATAAACAGATGTTTTCTGGATCTATACATATTTTATGAAATAAAATAGCAAAATTTGACAAAGTCATCCTCTCAAAAGATACCTAGAAGTTCTAACCTTGGGATCTGTGAGTCTGATTTTACTTGGAAATATGGTTTCAGAAGACATAATTAAGATTTTAAGGTAAGTAATGATAAGGTCATACTAGAGTAGGGTGGGCTTTCATCCCAATATGCCTGGTGATTTAAAAAAATAAAAAAAAAAGAAAACCTGTTTTAAAAAAAATAGACAAGACAGAATTAGAAGGAGACACAACCCACAAGAAACATGGCAAGTGAAGTTGGAGGATTGGAATATCAAGGCTTGCCAACAATAACAAAAAGCTGTAGAACACAGAATAGATTTTTCCTTCAGAGTGCTCAAGAAATCTAGGTGTTGAAATATAATATTGTACTTCTTTCTAGGCTCCAGGCTCAGGATGTAAAAAAGTAACTTTCTTTTGTCTTAAGCAACCCATCTCAAGATACTCTAAGAAATATAGCCCACATTAACACAAACATACTTATGTAAGAGAGTAACAGCTGTAAGGATTACTTACGAATTGATTGGATCATATCTGTTCTGTCCATACAGTGGTGTTCCCTCTGCACGTTTGACTACTTTCTGAGTGTCATATAGAAGGAACATACTGAAAAGAACTAATCCACCATACATTGCCACTGAGTACAGGGTGGCACCAGCCACAGTGTTCGGTGCTAGAAACATGGACCCTAAGATCAAAACAAGAAAATTAAGCTTTACTTGCTAAAAAAAAAGAAAAAAGAAAAAGAAACAAAGAATTCCCTGGCTGGAGCTGAGGCTCACTGGCAGAGTGACTAGCAAGCACAAGGCCCTGAGTTCCAATCCCACTACCACCCCAAAATATGCCAGAATTCAGGAATCAAGCACTAAGGATGAAAGCACGGCAGCTTACCCAGTGAAGACACAAACACAAGACCCAGGCCCACTCCCAGTGGTGCGCCCATGTTCAAAAACTTCTCACTGGGAGCACACATGGCCACAGTGGAGAGGCCTCCTACGATGCCGGCGGTGTACCATGCAGCTCTTATGAGAAGGGGTCCCCCCAGTATTGTCAGTGGAGCCACCACGGCACCCATCACACCTGGGGAAAGAGGGAATGCTTGTTACCAAAGCGAAAATGTGGCTTCCAATATGCCATGCTGTGCTGTACCTTCTATGAAAACAGTATGATTACAAAATGTTTTCCCTTTATATAATTCCACAACCCAAATCTGAGGCTAACCAAATCCATACCACATTAACTAGGTTCCCAGTCAAATGGTAACAACTCACAAACACTAACATTACCCTACATATTTAGTAACCTTACAAAATTCCGTTTAGCTCTTTATTTGGTCTCAGTCCATCACCAGTTTTTAGTTATATATAAGGCTTTAAAAAAAAAAGGGGGAGTCAAGGTCAAATCTACTGCTGCCAAAGAGACTAAAGTAAAAGGAGAGGAAAAGTGTAAGATGGTAAGTCTGAAAATACATGAACTTTCAGGACAGATGCTACTGTTACTCTGTGCAGTAGCAAATGCTACTGCAGCTTGTAAGTAATTTTAGTTGTTAGGTAAGCATTTTCATAAAAATGAAAAGAGAGGGTTGGGAAGGTGGCTCAGTGGCAGAGCGCTTGTCTTGCATGCCTGAGGCCCTGGGTTCGATTCCTCAGCACCACATAAGCAAAAAGAAAAAAGCCGGAAGTGGCGCTGTGGCTCAAGTGGTAGAGTGCTAGTCTTGAGCTGAAGAGCTGAGGGACAGCGCCCAGGCCCAGGGTTCAGGCCCACGAACGGAACCAAAAAAAAAAGAAAGTAAAAATGAAAAGAGAGCAAAAGTTGAACAAAGATAAATGGAACACCTGAACTGAAAAAAATCTTGATTGAAGACATTTCATTACTAAAATGTTAGGTTATTATTTTGTTTGTAGGGCCTCGGCACTGTCCTTGAGCTGTTTTTGCTCAAGGCTAGTGCTCTACCACGTTAAGCCAGTTTTCTTGTGGTTAATTGGAGTAAGAGTTTCACCGACTTTTCTGTGCCAGTTGGCTTTGAACTGTGACCCTCAGATCTTAGCCTCCTGTGTAGCTAGGACTATAGATGTGAGCCATCAGCACTCAGCTAGCTTACTATTTTCTAAGCTCAAAGAACAACTATCACCTTGTATCTTCAATACTACTGTGTCTTTTGGGGAAAAACAAGCATTTCTAGATCAAGAGTAAGGTACACTGTACTTAATGCTAACTTAAAATTACTATTTCTTGAAGAAAGATAGGAGATAAAAGTCACAAAATGACCTTTTTTTTTTTTTTTTTACTACAATTCCTATTAATTTTGCAATTGGCAGAAAAAATTTTAGCAACCTTTTCTATCTTCAGTTTTTTTCCCCCATCATGATCAGACAAAAGCAATCCTCAAGTAGTAAATATCAGGTCTGAAATTCTACTGGTATTGGACAATATACCAAAAAATAGTACTCTGCACATATTACCTTGTTTCAGAGACAAGTTCAATACTGGTATATGGCCACAGACTTACTATCAGAAATCTACCCTTCAATGTCTGACAGTAATGCAACCAGTAGTGACTTCAGAAAATTGTGATTTTTTTCAACATAAGCTTTCAATATATTATGTATAAAGCCATTACAGCAGTGAAGAGCTAATCTAAAGGGGAAATATTTAAAAACTGGGCCTTGAGAGACCATTAATTTCCAACAGCCTAGGCTACCCAGCAAGGTTCTGTTTCAAAAAAGAAAAAGTTAACAATTTAAAAGAGAACATACCAGAATGTAGCAACCAAGCAAGATGCTTCGGGCCCTTGTTCTGGTGATACGATATGGACTGTACTAGCATTCCAGCTCCAATCATGGCTACAATGGTTGCACCAACTGTCTGAAAGACACACATCATTAAAACACATTAAGTTATTCCTAATAAACCAGTTTTGTGAAGACAAATGATAAAATAGAAAAAGAATCCTGTATTTTTCCAAACACTTTTAAGATACTGAGATTATTTAGGTATTGGCTAGTTTAGCAAGAGTGCCCCCTACTGTAAGATATGAGCTTCATGAACATGAACAGAACAGACTAATTCCATCATTTTAACAATTTTTGTTGGACAGAGGTCAAATAACATCTTCTAATAAGACTCAGCAAATAGAATGCAAATATTATTTGTAGCAGATGGAAAAGCGTAAGATCCCACATTTCTGTCCTCCTAGGGTAATGGCTGACTTGGCCTGTGTTCCTTTTCTTTGTGTATCTTGGATTCCCACTGTTCTGACATTTAAATATTTTCTGTGTATAGCAAGAAAAAATGTGTATAATGGGAAGATAGTGGTACATTTTCACAAAATATATAGCAGGAATAGCAAACTTTTGCAACCTTTGGGTAGAATCAGGCAGCAGATACTTGTTTACACACCACTACTAAAACCAATAAACATTTTTAGATACCAACAATTCCTTATGTGAGCTATTAGGCTTCCTTGTCTGCCTGATCCACAGGCTTGAGAATGCTTAGCCTCTGACATAAAATAGAAGTAAACAGCAGGTATTTCTGCAGAGGGCAAGAAAGCCCTAATTCATGCAGAAAAAACATACTGGGTAAGCACCATTTTCTAACAGAGAAACAATTACTAGAAACCACTTCACAAAGTTTTCAGAACACTTCATTTCAACTGTATTTCTTCTTTAAAGGTTCTTCTTGATTCAGCTTCATGTTTTGCCTGTTACTTTTCTACACTCTAAGTTTCAGCTACACTGAACTGGAAGCTGCTAGTATGCTCCCCATGTCTCCTTAACTGCCCCATCTGCCTATAAGAAAACCTCCTTGCTATCTGGCTGATTTCCTAAAACTCTTGTTTCAGTACCTTTTTCTAGTCGGTACTTTTCTCACAAGCAATGTTAGATGCCTCTGTCCCAAAAGCACTTGTGAAAAATGACTGACTTGTCCTCTCTCCCTTCCCCCTTCAGATCCCATACCACTTCCAAATGGCTACACTTTCACTTCAACATCTGTCTGGCTTTTCTGTTCATAAAAGGAAGAGTGATCTGCCTACAGTTGAGGGTCTGGCCTAAGCATAAAACTTCTTTAAATAAGACTATGGAATCTTATTTTAAGGCCTAAAATTTACATACATTTTAGTATAATACTGCCACATTTTTGTTTAAAAAAACAAAAGTCCCAATTTAAGTTGCTTGCTTGACATTTCTCACTATGCTCATTCTATGCCTACATGATCCTATATAAGCTAAGAGATTCATGACACTTAGTCGGGTTATTATTATTCCCTAATGCACAACTGCTTCATGTTTTTCTACCTTACCTCTTAATACTCAATTTTAAAAAACTGTACTTTTGCTATTCTAGTCTCTTCAATAACTTCAATTTGACTGCTGTTCAGTAACATCTGACTCTGAACTCAATCAACTTTGGAAATCAAACATACCTTTTCTAAGTCAAGTCTTCTTCATGTTTAAGACCTCCAATTCTTGGAATTTCACTATAATGGGATTGTATACTATTTTCAAATTAGGTTTTCCAAGCTCTTCTCTTTTGCTCATATTATTTTGTAAAATTAGACTGACCTTGTCTCTTCTGAAATCAGCCTTAGCCTTTAACAGCCCTGATCCAACAGATGTCCTTCACAGAACCTGCCTTACAAGCTAAGACATAATCTGTCAACCAACTTTATATTTTCTACTTCTTACTGCAAATCTTATACCATCCACTCCATATCTTTTCTTCAGACAGGCAGAATACAACCTAAGTCTGAAATCATAACGTGGTATTATCAAGAAAAACAGAGACAAACAAACAATAAGTAAAACCAAAATACCAAAAACCAAGAAAAAAGACCCCAATAGGTCAAGAAACATTCACTGACTTTAAAACTCTACGAACAAGCTAAGAAATAATTACGGCAGTGCTATTCTTTAACAGCATAGAAACCTTGGATTTTTTTAATGTATGTATTTTGTAAAATTACTGTACTCGGGGTTACAGTTACATGAATAGGGTAATGAGTACATTACCTATCGAGCATTGTTACCTCCTCCTTTGTTTTCCCCCTACCATCCTTTCTCTCACCACCTCCTCCCCCCACACCCCCTAATTGTAAAGTTGGTTTTCAACAGTGTGCTGTACATCTCATCGTCACAATGGGTCAACCTACATCCCCATTTAAACATGCCATTTTATCCCTTCTCCTCCCCAGATTACAAAAATGTATATACAAGATGTAGAACACTGGAATCAAATACAGTGAAAACAGGGGGAAGAACATACAAAAGACACAAAAGAACCACATAGTGCATTCTAAGTACATTAAAAACAATAGCAAGCAAGGAAAAAAACCACATCATTTTATATGGTCATATGTACATAGCCTTTGACCTTCTCTGCTTGTCCTAGACATGTACTAGTCATTGCAAACAAGGAAAACCATGGGACTATGTTTCTTGGGCCTGGCTTACTTCACTTAATTTTTTCCAAGTCTTTCCATTTCCTAACAAATGGGGCAATGCCATTCTTTCTAATGGAGGCATAGAATTCCAATGTGTATATATACCACATTTCTTGATCCATTCATCTATTGAGGGGCATCTGTGTTGGTTCCATACCTTAGCTATGGTAAATAATGCTGCAATAAACATAGTTGTGCTGGTAGCTTTAGTATGGTCTTATTTGTGATCATTTGGGTAAATGCCCAAAAGTGGGATTGCTGGGTCATAGGGGAGCTCTATGTGGAATCTTTTGAGGAACCTCCATACTGCTTTCCATAGTGGTTGGACAAGTTTACACTCCCACCAACAATGCAGTAAGGTTCCCTTCTGTCCACATCCCCTCCAGCATCTGTTGTTATTATAGTTCTTGATTATAGCCATTCTAACTGGGGTGAGGTGGAATCTCAATGTTTATTTTCATTTCTTTTATGGTTAGAGAAGTTGAGCATTTCTTCATGTGTCTTGAACATTCTTATTTCCTCTTCAGAGAAGTCTCTTTTAAGTCTTTAGCCCATTTATTAATCAGGCAGTTGTTTCTTTGAGGATTTGTTGTTGAGGGATTTAAGTTTTTGAGTTCTAAGTATATTCTAGATATGAGACCCTGGTATTTGTTGTATGGCTAGTGAAGCTCTCCTCCCAGTCCGTGGGCTTTCTACTGATGTTGCTTGCTATGTCCTTTGCCATGCAGAAGCTCTGCAATTTCATGCAATCCCATTTGTCCAACTTTGATTTGATTTGTTGTGTTTCTGGGTCTCTATTAAGAAAATTTTAGCCTGTGCCAAGGAGCCCTAGAGTTTCTCCTATTTCTTTCTGTAATGTTTTCAGGGAGTCTGCTTTTATTTCAAGGTCTTTGATCCACTTGGAGTTGATTCTGGTGCAGGGTGATATATACAGATCTAGCTTTAGTTTTCTACCAGATGTTAACCAATTTTGCCAGCACCATTTACTGAAAAGGCTTTCTTCAATTCTATTTCTTTAGCTCGTCAAAGATTAGGTGGCTGTAGGTCTGTGGGCTCATATTTGGGTCTTCAGTCCTATTCCATTGGTCCTCAGGTCTGTTCTTGTGTCAGTACCAAGCTGTTTTGATTACTATGGCTTTGTAGTAGTTTGAAATTTGGAATTGTTACTCCTCTAGCGCTTTTCTTTCTGCTAAGGATGTTTTTGCTATTTGGGGTCTTTTATTGTTCCATATGAATTTTTGGATTGCTTCTTTATTTCATTGAATATTGAGATTGGGATTTGATAGGCATCACATTCAATTTGTAGATAGCCTTTGGCAGTATTGCCATTTTCACGATGTTAATTCTCCCAATCCAGGGGCATGGGAGGTTAGAAACCTTGGATTTTTTTGACAGTTATTTCCCACCAACCTTTAAGGAAGTTTGTATGTTTTCTTTTTTTGTTAAGGAAAATTCCATAACAAAGGCTGTTTGCTATCTGCTGCTAGATAAGGATATTCTTTTTTTCTTTTTTGTTGGTCATGGGGCTTGAACTCTGGGCTTGGGTGCTGTCCCTGCACTCTTCAGCTCAAGGCGAGTGCTCTACTGCTTAAGACACAGCATCACTTCCAGTTTTCTAGTAGTTTATTGGAGATAAGAGTCTCACAGACTTTCCTGCCCAGGTTGGAGTTGAACCACAATCCTCAGATCTCAATCTTCTGAGTAGCTAGAATTAAAGGTATGAGCCACCGGTGCCCAGCAGATAAGGATATTCTTGTAAGGTTCATTTACAACTGATTTGGTTGTATTAAAATATATATTCAACAAAGAACAAAATCTAAACTTTCTCACCTGTACTGACTCATGATCACAGGAGCAAAAAACAGCTTAACATGGTATTCAACCATTCACAACAACTCCTGCCAATATATTTCATTTAATCTTTTGATTTAAAAAAAAAAACAAAACCAAATCAAACAGGCTGACTTACCACCCAAGAGCCTCTCAGCATGAAATTCATGAGAACAGGAGATTTGGCTATTGCCAAAGCAGACAAAGCTGTTACACCAATACTTCCTGCTAAGTACATATAGGTAGAATGTATTCTATCCTTCACATACTGAGGCCAGATTCTGTAAGAAACATGATATAGTTTATGAAACTATGTGCTAGAACAACCTTCATTTATCATAGAAATAATTAAGTTACTAGGAAGATTAAATGACAAGCACTTTTGGGGCATGTAAAAATCAACACCTAGGTGAAAAACATTAGGTTTGAATAAATACATGCCAAGAAAGCAAAAGATTCTATTTTTATTTATGTATGTACATAAGACTATCTAAACGTGAATATAATATGAGAAAACTGGAACTTTGTTTTAAAGAAGTCTTAGGATTCTTTATGAGTAATTACTTACACAGCCTTTTCAATAGCTCCAATCTCATTAGACATTCCCAAGCCATAGTAACACAGTGCGCCAAGACCAACAGCAGCCCCTCCAGCAACGAACCACCTTCCCATCTGGTCAACTGCAGAATATGGGAAGAAATGCAGGCAAGCCATGTAACATGTTGTAAGTGCTGCAGATAAGGCTTTCACAACATTCAAGAGGGGACTGAATCATATAATTTTTTGTTTTTTAAACAGTCACACAGATGTCCTTCAAGTTAGGAGACCAGTAGTAAAAAGCACCCCTGAAATGAAAGCGTAATAAAAACAAAGGGGCTAGCTATACATGTGGCTTAAGTTGGTAGAGTGCTTGAGTTCACACCTTAGTACTATGAATAAAAGGAAAAGACCAGCTAGGAACTGTAGTGCATCCTTGTACTTGGAAAGCTAAGATAGGAGGACTCTTGAGTGCTAGACCAGCCATGTTACTGAGACCTTGTCTACAAAAAGCAAAAATAAAATCTAACTAAACAAACAAAAATGAAATCTCAGTACTAGAGAGGCTGAGACAGGAGGATTATAAGTTTGAGACCAGCCTGAGCTATCCAGTAAGACCTATCTCAAAAAAATGAGAAAAAAAGTAGAAAATGAGTGCTCAATAGTCATTCCATCCTGTGTTTAAAGTGGTTATTAAAAGCTTTAAAAGCAGCCAAAAGAGAAGAAAACCAAACACAAACTGCAGTTTGTCAGGGACTCAAGGGAGAAGATGCTTGTTTTAGAGAGTGGCAATTTAGCAACTCTATTTTGATAGAGGCAGGCAGATGCTTTACTAAGATACATCTTACTCCCTTCAATCTATATTTGTTCACTGAGAATGTTAGTGTACTCATGATTTGTTCTGTAGGATTGAACTAATCAGAAAGAAATATACTGAGGGATACTGATTAAGGCTCTCCCCCACTTTAATATGCTGACAGTGTCCAAGACTACTAAGAAATAATGGTATTTAAAAATTAATATTTCAGAAGATTACTAGTTTCTGAACTTGCAAAACTGAAATCTAAATGGAATCAGAAAGAGTTCATTAAGGTAAAGTCCTTATTAAAGGCCCTAATGGGCAGTTTGAGGAAGTTTCTCAGATGACTAGGATTACAATAATATTTATTTACATTTTAGTGATTTCTGACCTGAGAAACACATAAACATTACGTACTTGAACAGAGATTCTATACAACTTAAATGAATAGGCTATGACTTTTAGATTATGGCTTATTAATCCTTTCCTCCCTCTACCCCTAAAAATGGTGAAATCAAATCTGTAATTGAAAATTTGGGAACCTAGTGCAACTTTTTTTTAGGTAATCACCTTCCTGAGAACAGTAATGGGACCATTCTTTCCAGAAAATGCACAATTAAGTTTTGCATATATTTGTAAGAGGCTGTTATAGGCCTCTTATAACATTTCCACAAACATCAATTTAAAATCTAATGACTGCCACTTACTTTTATATACTTTTTCCATTGATGGCTCGAATGCCGCTTCTTTGAGCTCTTGGGTGGTTTTCCCTCGGCGCATCCCAATTCTTGTCTTGGTGGCATATTCCTGATTATAAAAAAATGCAGTCAAAAAACACAGGCTACATTCTGTCATCTGGTGAATGGCCTTAAGCAAGTTCCCTCTCCTGAACAAGTCAGAGAAGCATGGTTGCTTCATGTTTTGGTTTTTTTTTTTTTTTTGGTCCAGTCATGGGGCCTGAACTCTGGGCCTGGGCGCTGTCCCTCAGCTCTTCAGCTCAAGGCTAGCACTCTACCACTTGAGCCACAGTGCCACTTCCGGCTTTTTTCTTTTTGCTTATGTGGTGCTGAGGAATCGAACCCAGGGCCTCAGGCATGCAAGGCAAGCGCTCTACCACTGAGCCACCTTCCCAGCCCCTTCATGTTTTGTTTTAAACAGTGGGGCAGTTGATTTAAAAAAAAGTCGTTTCTTCCTAGCTACTTTATGTCCTTCTTAATTACTATATACTTAAAACATATACTCCTACTTATTGGAATGTTGAGGAGAAATCTGTTAGTTGGACATGGAGTTACAAGCTTATAATCCCAACACTGGGGAAGATGAGGCTAGCCTGGATAACACAGTAAAATTCTGACTCAAAGAAAGTAATAGAAAAACGGCTTGCTGTAAAAAGAAAATGAGATTTACTAGGCGCTGTTGACTCCTAGCTACTAAGGACACTGAGATCTGAGGCCAGCCTGGGCAGGAAAGTTAGTGAGATACTCTTGTGGGTAGGGATGGGAGCGGGGAGACAGGGAGAGAGCCAGGGAAGGGGTGACACTGTCCCAAAATAAATGTACTCTTTACTTATATAACTGTAACCTCTCTGTACATTACCTTTTTAATAGCAATTTGAAAAAGATAATTAACAAAAACAACAAAAACTAAGCTACTGACCAAATGGTGCTAAGTGTGGGCTTTTAAGCAGCTGAGTATAGCCTTATGCAGGATCTTTTGTTATACCACTTAATTCTCAAGTCCTTGCTATTTACTCTCAATTACAAGATCTGTAAATAAAGTTATAGAACCTTTTTTCTTTCGTATGTGATAGAGGCAGAAATGAGCGTCATTATATTCTGCTAGGAACAAAAAATGGAGCTGGGTACCAGTGGTTCATGCCTATAATCCTAGTTACTTAGAAGGTAACAATCTGAGGACTGAGGGTGAAAGACTTACCTCTCCCCTCTTGGCCCAATCTTTTTATGTATCTAAAGTTGGAATATGAAGGACTGATTCCCACTCTATTTTCCCAGGTATATAAAGATGTCAGGAAGCCAACAAAGATAGGCATAGAATGCCTGACACAGGCAAGGCAATCCAACCTGAGCCTGGCTGTAAACATTTCATTGTGGGCCTAGACTGCAAGGCTCTGAGGTTGAGCTGTGAGGCCTGGAAAGGGTAAGTGGTTGGCAGACTGAGAACTGGACCCTGTGAAGGGCAAACTGCCTAGGCAAGACAAATATAGAGCTGTTTGAAAATTTAAAAAGTTTGAGACATTAGATAAGAAATGCCCTATTCTCTGCCTTACCTCTGCAGTCACTCCCTCTCCTCACACTAAACTCAACTTGTCTCCTTACTCAGATTCCATAAAAGCCTAAACTTTAACCCCACCCCTCTGACACAGTTTCCAAGCTGCTGGAAGGCTATGCCCCTCTTGTTCCTCAATGAACAGTTCTAGCCTATAGAAGATTGAGTCTGGCCTGTGTCCTTCCTTTCTCCTCCATTTTAACAGAGGGCAGGAAAATCGTAAGACTCTGAACTTCTATTAACCACCAAAAACCTGGAAGTAGAGCTGTGACTTAAGTGGTAGAGCACTAGCCTTGAGCAAAAAAGCTCAAGGACAGCACCTAGGCCCTGAGTTCAAGCCCAAGGACAGGCAGCAAACAAATACAACCCCACCTCCAAAAAACAAAACAAAAACCCATCCCAAACCCGAATTCCAAACCAGTTCTACAAAACCAGGAGCAGAGAGAAAAATAGACAATATAAACATATTTGTTTACCCTGCTGGGTGTTAAGAGCCATTGATTCTTTGTGATGGAATTCTTCACAACGGGGGAGGCCTTGGTGATAGCTGGGTGGAAAACCTTGGAAGGTAGTGTCCGGAGACACACAAGCCTTGCAGCCAGCATGGTGATGAACCAGGTTTACTAAGCAGATCTGAAATGCTAGAGAGAAGGATAAAAGCATAACTAATTAAAGAAGGATACAGATGAATCAGAACTAGATACAATAATTAGCTTTCATTGGAAATACGGAGTAAGGTGCACACTTTTTCTTTTTTTCTTTGTTGGTTGTGGGGCTTGAATTCTGGGCCTGGGCCTGAGCTCTTCAGCTCAGGGCAAGCAATCTACCACTTGAACCACAGCACGACTTCTGGTTTTCTGGTGGTTTATTGAAGATAAGAGTCTCATGGGGGGGGGGGGGCGGGTCGTGGGGGGTGGGGGGGGGGAGAGTCTCAGACTTTTCTTGCCTGGGCTGGCTTTGAACTGCGATCCTCAGATCTCAGCCTTCTGAGTAGCTAGGATAATAGGCATGAGCCACCAGTGCCTTGCTTAGGTGCAAACTTTTTCAATGAATCCTCTGCTTGTCTTACAGGAAACCACTCCACAGAATCCTGTTTGGGATGGAGCCACCAAACTAAGTTTAAATCCCAGTTTAAATAGTAGTATGTATGACTTTGCAAAAACTATACATGACATAGAATGAAGATTATCTTAACATCATTGAGAGGATGGTGAGATCTTATGCAAATGTACTTTTTGACTTAATACTTATACCAGCATTCAATAGAAAAGTTTAAAGAGAAGAAGCTGTAGGAATTTTTGAGCACAGGAAAATGTTGTCTATGAAGACATATGACAAAGGGTCAAATATAAATTTCAAGTAGCTGGGATGTAGCTCAATGGCAAAGCACTTGCCTAGCAAGTGCAACGTCCTGGGTTCAATCCCCAGTACCAAAAAAGAAAAGACAAAAAAATACAGTTAAAAAAAACCCCAAACAAATAAATTTCAAGTAACTCAAATATTCAAGACAAGATATGGAAATATTCAATTCAGTTCACCTACTCTATATGACTTTCTACATCAAATAAAGGGCAATCTAAATAAACAATTACCAATGACGTGTCCCTCATGTTGGTCTCCATTTGTGGTGTCACCACTAGAAAAGCATGCTAAAAATTCCAGCTCCAGGACAATCTATATCAAGTAAGTGGCCATCCAGAAGTCAATATGACAAAAGTACGACAATTTAGGCTTACCAGCCCATCTCTGTCAATGATTTGTAATCAATCCTAGGCAAATGAAATCCTCCTGGGTCTCATTTTCCCCATTTGTTCCCTAAGAAATCTGGACCAAAATAGTACTAGACTACAGTGCTGGCCCTTGGACTACCAACTCTGAAACTACCCGATAGATCTTAAAATTAGACTCCTGATGGGTGCTGGTGGGTCACGCCTGTAATCCTAGCTACTCAAGAGGCTGAGGCCTGTGGATCCCTGCCCAAAGCCAGGGGAAGCAAAGTCCATGATACTTCCATCTCCAATTAACCACCGACAATGGAGCTGTGGTTCAAGTGGCCGAACACCAGTACTGAGCGAAAAAGCTGAGACCCAGGTCCTGAGTTCAAGCCTCAGGATGAGCACATGGACATATATATACATATGAATACAAGTGGGTGCGCGCACGCACGCACGCACGCACGCACGCACGCACGCACGCACGCACGCGCACACACACACACACCACCACCACCACCACCACCACCACCACCACCACCACCAAAACTTCTAGATCATGCCTTCTGGCAATTATTCTAACTCTAGAACTAGAACCAGGAATATATTTTTTAAATTAGTATTCCCAAAGCTAAGGATTCTAGCGTTGAAATATCCGCAAGTCCTTCCAGCTCTGCCACAGGAACTTTGAAGGTTATAAATAAAACCACTGGGCACCTGACCTTTGGGAAAATCCCCATCTCTTCTGAAACTTTCGTGCCATTTGCATCATCTCAACCAGAACTTTTCTAAGTCTTCGGCTCATGGGTTAGGGCAGAGGCCCAGGGTGCAGGCAGTGGCCAACTGTACCGTTTTAAAAAAAAGCCCAGAGTAGGACGCTGGTGGCTCATGCCTGTAATCCTCCCAGCTACTCAGTAGGCTGAGAACCAAGAGGATCCAAAGCCAGCCGGGGAAGCAAAGTCCGTGTCCAATGAATACCACCAAAAAGCCACAAGTGAAGCTGGGCTCAAGCGCACTAACCTTGGGCAAAACAGATGAAGGACGTAGCCTAGGATCTGAGTTCAAGCATGAAAACCGGCATAGAACAGTAATCATAATAATAATAATAAAGCCCCGAGTGGGAATCTTGATGTCACACATTCTAAAGCGGCCTTGTGTGAATGCTGGATGTCGGAAACGGGCACCTGCTTCCATCATAACGAGACGCCCCCGGGCGCGTTTATGAGCCTGGGGCACCCACCCTATTACCCAGAGGCGAGACCTTGGCGGCAGCTCAACCTCCCAACTCCGAAAAGTCAAAGCAGGCCCTAGCCCCCGCCCGGCCGCGGGCGCCCTGCTCTCTGCCTGGGGCGGCGGCGGCTGCCAGCTCCGCCCGGGCCGTGACTCAGCTCACCGCCGCCCCCCAGTTCCGGCCCCCGACCAGGGCGCGCCCCGGCTCTCCCACCCTCCAGGAGGCCGCCCGCAGAGAAGCGGCCCCCGGGCCGGGCGGGACGCACTCCAGGGCGCCGCCGCCTCCAACCCTCTCCAGCAGCACCCAGGGGCCCCCGCCGGCCCCAACTTTGAGCACATGGGGGGGTCTCCTTCCCGCCCAGGGGAGAAGTACCTCAGTTCCCGGTGACCTCCACCACGCAGTTCCCCTTTCGGGCCTGCGAAAACGCGGACGCCGCACCTTCTCGGCCCTCCGCCCGGTCCTTACTGTCCCTGCGCGCGCAGTCGCTCTGACTCACTGCGTGACGCGACATCCGGAGAAAAGGTAAATAGTACAAACAGCCAATCATGAGCGGGCGTCTGGCGGAAACGCCGGGGAGGGGGCGGGGAAGGATAGGCGGGGTTTTGACCTGGTGGGGGGCGGGACCACTGGGGGATAGATTGTTGTTGGAAACGTCATAGTGAGCGTCCATGTTGGGTGTGGGTACATGAAACGGTGTCGGCCATTTTAACTCCGGGCAGAGGGAGCGCCCTAATGTGGTGGCTAATGTTTCTCTTGGCACAGATACAAAAGTTTAAACGTGGAGAGAGAGGGCCGGGCACTCGTGTGTCTCACGCCTGTCATCCTAGCTAGTCTGAAGACTGAGAGGCGAGGATCGCGGTTCGAAGCCAGCCAGGGCAGGGAAGTGTGAGACTCTCATTTCCAATGTATCACCGTCCCTCCTCCCCCCCAATCCCAGCCAGAAGTGGAGCTGTGGGTCAAGTAGTAGAGCACCAGCCAAGAACACAGTACCCAGGCCCTAAGTTCAAGCCCCAGGACTGGCATTACCCCCCCCCCCCAAATTCAGAAGTTGCTGGAGTGGAAAATGAATCCGTAGTCCTGTTCCTTTCTCCTTGCTTTTTTTTTTTTTTTTTTTTTTTTTTTTAATGACCTTCTGTAGTTGTGACATAAGCAATCTTGTCTCTTGTGGCAATTTCTGAGGGAGATGAATCTATTACTTGGGTTAGACAACCAAGGTTAGGTGGTGAAATCCCGAGAAATCCCCAAGTCCCAAGGATTTTTTCCCCTACATTTATGTTTCATTGCTTTGTGACCTTGCCGTCACATCTTTTTTTCAAGCTTCAGTCTATACCTGTATAATGGAGCATATACATGCAACTCCCCATATTTATACAAGGGTTTTTCTGAGGACTATTAAGATGTATGGAGAACAATTTGTTAAGGAAAAAAAAAACAACAACAACCCACATCTCTGGCTTACAGGAAATAGAAGTTCATTTTCCTGTCTGTTTCACTCAGGATTACCTGTTCAATATTTATTGGAGGCTCATTTTGAGGCAATCACTATGGTAGTAATGTATACAAATGATTAAAACATTGAGTACCCTTTTTTGGTGGGCCAAAGCCTCTGCTCTTGAGGCATTCACTTTCAGGTGAAGGGAGAAAATGGAAAAACAGAACAGAGAATGGAGGTGTTATGAAGAAGAAAAATCCTAGAGGCAAGATAATGTGATTAACAATGTGTAAAGCTAATAAACCTTTATTATCTTGCAAACAATTATGAATTGTGATTTGTGATCATCTCCCAACTAGGAAAATCTTGACAAAGATTACAATTTGCTTTTTTATTTGGGCAATAAAACAGTTTGACAACAGAGTTCTTATCTCTTTGCTTTCAAAATAGCATGAAATCTCTAGAGAAATCTGTGGCTTAAGATATTGAACAGATAGCACGTGAGCAATTTAATCTTAGTTTGGATCTTTACCCAATTTGATTAGCTAGCTAGCAAGCTGTCTGTTTAGCTCCTTCTGTTTAGTGCCTACAGCCTTTGTTAGCAGCAGAGGACAGATTACCACACAGTACTTGAATGAACAAAATCTTAAAAGTCAGGAGTCAACATTCTTGGAAAAATCCTATTAATTAAAAGGCTCATTCTGGGTTGTGATGTGGCTCACTGGCAAAATGCTTGCCTAGCAAGTTCATTGTCCTGATTTGATCCCCACTACCAATAAATGAATAAATAAATAAATTAAAAAATAATTTATTCGCTTCCTATAGGAGGAAAAATTTCTGACACCCTGTTTCTCTCCATCAAGTTAGGGTGGTATTTCTGTGTCAACTAATGTCAAATATTTTGAACAGGTAAAGGACCTGGTTACATGACTTACAAAGATAGGCTCTCGTGTGGCAGCATGGGTGGAGAAGGTTCAGTTGACTGGGAGGCCAGTTAAAATTTATGGTAATGTTCAAGCAAAAGGTCATGAAGCCTGGAAATGAGACAGTAGAGGGTCAGGGAGGAGGTTTGTGACAGAGATACATCAACTGAGGTGGAATTTACAGGATTTATTGACTGACTGAATACAGCTGATAAGAGAAAGGCAACCTGAGAAATTCCTCTGTTCAGAACTGAGTGAAATTGGTCAGATAATTACATCATTCATTTAGAGACAAGACACAGAAAGAGATACAGATGCCAGGGATGTAGATAAGTAAAACACAGTATGGAATGTTAAAATGTTAAGTTCAGTGCTTTTAATATCTTAGAGCCAAGGATAGATTTAAAAAAATACTTGAACTGCGGTGCTGAATATCTCTGGGCTTGGGCGCTGTCCCTGAACTCTTCAGTTTAGGGCAAGCACTCTACTGCTTGAGCCACAGTGCCACTTCCAATTTTCTGGTTTGAAATTGGATATGAGTTTCACGGACTGTCCTGCCTGGGCTGGCTTTGAACCACAATCTTCAGTTCTCAGTCTACTGCTAGGATTACAGGTGTGAGCTATTGGCACCAGGCTTCCATAACTTTTTATAACAGGCTGCTCACTGGTTTTGTAATAATTCCTGAACTTTAGCTTTTGTTGAAAATCACTGACTCCCCACTTGGGTCTACAAATTGGCCAAAGGCAGAACAAATGCTAGACATCCTTAACTATCTATGTCCTTTTCCGTTCTCACCTGTTGTCACTTTAGAACCATCTTAGAACCCTGGCAGGTGCTGTGGCCACCTGCCAAATGTCAATGACTCTTACTTTATCAAGGCCCATCTAACCAATCCTGAGACAATGGGCTGTCAGACTACCTAGGACTCTTGTAATTATGCATACTTTTCTCTTTTCCTCATTTCTTTGTTTATTGAAACCTATAGCCAATGTCTACACCTTTAAGATGGCGGCTGATGAACTAAAATGGTACCTTCTCTTGGCTGCCCATGCCACATAATAAATACGTCCCTCACCATTTCTTTAATGGCCTAAAAGGGTGAATGGTCAGTCCTGACATGTGGAACCCCTGGAATTTGGGGCTTAGGTTCTAAAATGATTGCTTTAGCTCCTTATTTTTACCTGGTGGATAAGTAGGAAGTGCTGGCATGGGGGATGTCCTGCTGGCATCGCTAGTGTTGGGTAAGAGATTAAATTGCTAACCCAAGAAATTAAATCACATCAACCATGGCAGGAAAATGAAGCCATAGATGAAAAAGAAATTACTGATTCTGGCTTCTGTGTAAAGCATCTCCTAAATAGAGGTGTAATGTTCAAAAGGACCCTATCCTTTCTCTCCTTTAGAATTTGTATGTTTTTAAGTCAAGTGGGCCCTGGAGAAGAGTGAGGGCTTTGACCTCTAATGTATCTGTTGTTGATACATCCTGAATCTGACAAATCATCAGATTATCCTGAATTTGCCTGAGGGTAATAAAATATCCACCCTCGAACGCAAATTTGAATTGACTTTACAAAGAAATAGAGTTCAGTTTTGCTTGTACTCAACTGGTCATTTTTCATTTTTTAATGAAAGTAGTAGGACTAAACTAAATGATGTATTAAAACCAATTATCACACATACAAGATCCAAAAATATGATCAGATATGCCTACATTAAAATCCTAGCTCTAGGTGTATCTATCAGTGTCCCCCTAGAGAGAATGAGAGAGAGGAGGGAAGAGGAGTCAGTCAATAGAAGTTACTACTGACAATTTGTTCCCCACAGAAATTTAGTATAAAACAAATTGCTAAATTAAATGAAAAGATGACAGACTACAACTTCCACACTGACTTATGCCAGTACCACTAGGATATGATACTGCTTTATGTTTATGTCTTGGCCAGATGTAAGTGAACGTAATTTAAGAGGCTTCACCTCAGCCTTACCTACTATAATTGAGTACTAAAAACCCACACAAAGCTACTAAAAATCACCAACACAACCATTTAAAAAGACCAAACCCAGAAGATCATGATTTTGTGTGTACTGTTAATCTGCACATTTTCCACTGTTAGTGTGTGTGCTGCTCAAGCAAGCATACGTCTATAAGACTTTGAAGGACAGGCAACACTCCTTACGTGCAAAAGAGGTGAGGGTGCTGCTTGCAATTGAATTGGTAGTGACTGTGGAAGAGAGGACACACTGGACACACCAGAGGACACACACCCAGCTTCCTGGGGTATTTACAAACATGGATTTAAATCCACCAAGCTTCCTACTACAACAGGACATATTAATTTCAGACTAGAACTTACTCCTTGAGCTGCAAATAGTGGTACACGCTTATAATCTCAACACTTTGGAGGCTGTGACAGGAATATGGTGCGTTCAGGCCAGCTTGAGCTACATAGTGAGATCGTTAATTAATTAATTAATTAATAGTTAAGTCCTGTGGAAAAGCTTGAGAGGAGATTGTGGATGGGATTCTAATGGTCCTGAAAGATGAAATATATTTGCAGTGTTGTATTTTATTTATCATTATATACATCGATGTTTTGCACAAGTGAAGTATTTTCTGAACAAATAAGGAAAGAAAGAGCATAAGGAGACTTTTTTTTTTTGTCTGTCATGGGGCTTGAACTCTGGGCCTGAGCGCTGTCCCTCAGCTCTTCTGCTCAAGGCGAGTACTTTACCACTTGAGCTACAGTGCCTCTTCTGGTTTTCTGGTGGTTAATTGGAGATAAAGAGTTTCAAGGCCTTTCCTGCCCAGGCTGGCTTTCAACCTTGATCCTCAGATCTCAGCCTCCTGAGTAGCTAGGAAACATTTTTATTTGACCTGCCAACAGGGTGGACATCTGATACTCAGCAAGCCTCCCTTAATATCTGCTCTAGCACCCCCAGCATGCACTTACTTTATAATATGAAGTATTTTCACACATGTACTCTTGCTCTGCTATCTTGCTGGAATGTGTTTTTCTGTGAATGATCTTATCAACATCTTTTTATTTTTATCCTATGTGCTAATAAAAGATAAGAAGTACTACTTTGCATGTTCTTGAAGATACATGAAATCCTTGTGTGGACAATAAATGCTTTCTACATTGTATGTCATAAAAAAAGAAGTTACTCCTGCAAATGGTAAGCTGGGATAACAGGAAAAAATAAAAAGGAACAGTAAAGCACCCTGGAATTAGCAACAGCCCCAGAAGCTGTAACCACACCGGCCTAGAGAGATATCTTATGTGGGGGAAGAGGGTAGTTAATGGATCCTGCCAATGATTATGGATGTAGGAGAGGGATTACCAGACTAGAGCCATGGATAAATAGGATGAGACCTGGAGCATACATTTCCTAACTTCTTACCTTCTGATTACCTGCTTGTACCTTCCAATGGCTGAATTCAACTTTAAGCCAGAGGAAGGTAGGACTGTGAGATCCTCAGAAGTCAGGTGCCCAAGGGCCCAGGGTAGGGTGCAATGTCAGGAGCAAGTCTCCAGTTTTTCATCTGTTACAAAGTATATGGTGTGTCTTCCATACCACCCCTGACTTTGTATGGAGGCCCTACCTGGCAATGTGACTGTTTGGAGGCAAGGCCATTAAAGATGTAATTAGGGTTGTGTGATATCATAGGCGTAGAGGACTAATAATCTTTTTAAGAAAAGAAGAATACACTAGAGATCCATTTCTCAGCAAGTGAGGCACAGAAGAACCCACACCAGTAACTAACCCTGTTAGCACTTGATCTTGGACTCCTAGTCTTTAGAATGGAGGATCACATTTTGTTAAGGCATTGAGGCTCTGGTATTTTGTCACAGCAGCTCATGCAGATTAATACATTTCCTCTAAGATGAAAATGGTAATACATATCTCACGGGCCTTCTAGGTGGGTTAAATGAAGTAACGTGTGTGCTAGTTCTGAGAAGAGTAGACAGATGATCATCTTATTAATAACTATTACTTTACTATTGTTACTGTTTTTATGAGTTTTATTTATCTTTGAATTTTTTCAGTTTCAATTATCTTTCTTAGGGTGGACCAAAGAGGCCTTCATATATTATATGTGCTATGTGGTTTATGATATCTCTTTACATTTTGTTGGCTGTGCTAGTTAATATTAGACTCCCCCTGCCCCAGCTATTGGATTAGTGTTTCATTTTAGTAGTTTACAACATTTTCTTTTTTGGTACTGGTCCTAGAGCTTGTGCTCAGGGTCTGGCCACTGTCCCTGAGTTCTTTGCTCAAAGCTTGCTCTACTACTTGAGCCACAACTCCATTTAAAACTTTTTGGTGGTTAATTGGAGATAAGAGTTAGATGGACTTTCCTGCCTGGACTGTCTTTGAACCTCGATCCTCAGATCCTCATCTCCTGAGTAGTTAGGGTCCCAGGTGTGAGCCACCAACACCTGGCTTATAGCATCTTATATACTAGTTTATACCAGGTGGTTCTGAGCTTATTACTCCATAAATATAGATTGATTATAATATTTTTCCCTGAGTGAATTACTTTACACCAGTCCCTGGTGAAATTCACCTGCCATGTTTCAAAATGTTCTTGTCAGACAGCAGACACAACACTTGTTACATTTTCATTTTCTGTATTTCACATCTGGGCCTGTCTTTCCTTTTTGTACATAAATGCTAATGGGCAGAAAACACTCATTTTATATCACCTTATATGTCATTTTCAAACATTTAACATGCCAATAGCTTTGAAAAAAATAGTATTTCGTTCAGGTAAGAAATTTGTGTTTAGCCCAGTGCTGGTGGCTCACCTTTGTAGTCCTAGCTTCTCAACACGCTGAGATCAAAGATCAAAGTTCAAAGCCAGCCTGGACAGGAGAGGTGGATGGACTTTTATCACCAACTAACCAGAAAAAAGCTGGAGGTGAAGGATGAGATCAAGTGGTACAGTACAAGCCAGCCTTTAATGAAAAAAAAAACAACCAAGTGAGATTGTGAATGCAAGGCCCTGAGTTCAAGCCCCAGTACCAACACATACACCAAAAGTTATCATTCTTGGTGATTTTGATGAAATGAAGAGAGAGAATATTTGAAGTTCAGATTTTGTGGAAGTTTGGTTGTTGATGATGGTATAATTACATATATGACTATGGGAGAAATGACGGAGTTACGTGGAAGAGAAGATGATCATAGAGGATGGAGAGCTGGAGGTCTAGGTGTTGGATAGGCTTCCAATCATGATAAAGCAAAAATTGGCAATTCTACCAGGAGCTGAAACACAGCAGCGAAGGTATGTATGGTAAGTGCATGGAGGACCTCTTAAAAGTGTACATGTGGTAATGCCAGGATCCTGGAGCCTGGAGGACTACACTTCTCAGCCTACTTGTTTACTGGCTTCTGGCTCGATTGAAGCTATGGGAATGCAAAAGAAGAGAGAAACCAGGGCCCGATTCTTCTTTCCCCATCTCTTCAGTGGAATCTAACAGTTGTTGTGTCTTCTCTGCTCTTCTGGTCTCTTCTGGGCTCTTTTGGACAACCTGGCCCAGAGGTGGGATCTGCTGAGATCACCTTTCATTTCGTTCCTCTGATCTGTGCTACTGTACACCCTTATATGATTTCTCAGGTCTTCCATTATTACTCAATAAATTTTCTCCATTACCTCCCTTCTGTTTAAATACATACCATGACTTCAGTTTTCTTATTGAAAATTTGAGTGATTCAGCAAGATAAAGAAATTCAGACATTCACAAAATTACAAGACATCTCTTATTCTTTTGTATTTAAAATTTAATCTTATTGTCAATGTGATGTACATAGGAGTTACAGTTACATAAGTAAGGTAGTGAGTACATTTCTTGTTGAACTTGTTACCCTCTTCCTCATTTTTCTCCTACTTCCTTCTCTAATCCCCCCACAGGTTGGACAGATCATTTCCAACATATTGTCTTGTGAGTATCACTGTTGCATTGGTTCCTACTCTGTCCTTTGTCTCATCATTTTTTTTGCACCCCTTCCCTTCCTTAATTCAGATAAACATATATACAATACCTAGGGTACCAAAATCAAATACAGTGACAACAGGAGATAAACCATAGGGGTCAAAACACAAAAGCAAAAAAGAAATCACATAGGACATTAAAAACAACAACAAAGAAAAACCTCTTGTGTCCATGTCTTGGAGTTTATTTTGCTTAGCATCATCTTATATGGTCATACATACATAGATATTGAACTATTCTGCTCATCTATTAAGGTTATTCTAGATGTATACTATTTATTACAAATAAGGGAAATCATGGGACCTGTATTTCTTTGGATCTGGCTTACTTAATGGCATCCCTTATTCTTCTTTTTAGTCTTCTATAGTTTATTATATGATATATATAATATTGTGAAAATACTGTACAGAGGAGTTACAATTACATGGGCAAGATAATGAGTACATTTCTTTTTTTTTTTTTTTTTTTTTGGTCTGGTTGTGGGGCCTGAACTCTGGGCCTGAGCACTGTCCCTCAGCTCTTCAGCTCAAGGCCAGTGCTCTACCACTTGAGCCACAGCGCCACTTCCGGCTTTTTTCTTTTTGCTTATGTGGTGCTGAGGAATCGAACCCAGGGCCTCAGGCATGCAAGGCAAGCGCTCTACCACTGAGCCAACTTCCCAGCCCATGAGTACATTTCTTATCAAGCATTGTTGCCTCCTCTTTGTTTCCCCTTCCCCTCCCTTCCCATACTCCCCCTACCTCCCCCCATCCTCCCACTCACCAAAGTTGTAAAGTTTGTTTTTCGACATAATGACTTGTACATCTCATTGTTGCAATGGGTCCACCTGTATCCCTATTTAAACGATTTGTTTTTGCCCATCCCCTCCACAAATTATACCAACATCAAATACAGTGAAAGCAGGGGTTATACCGTGGGGGAGGGACATAAAAAGCAACATAGAAATCATCTTATAAATATGTTAGAAACAATTGCAAGAAAGAAAAAAAATATTTGAATACTTATCTTGGGGTTCATTCCCCTAACATCAACTTATCTGACCTTTTCTGCTTGACTCAGACTTATACTAGTTATTGCAAATAAGGGAAACCATGGGACCTATGTTTCTTTGGGCCTGGCTTACTTCACTTAATATAATTTTTTCCAAGTCTTTCCATTTCCTAACAAATGGTGCAATGTCATTCTTTCTGATAGAGGCATAGAATTCCATTGTGTATATATACCACATTTTCTTGATCCATTCATCTACTGAGGGGCATCTGGGTTGGTTCCATATCTTAGCTATGGTAAATAATGCTGCAATAAACATAGTTGTGCTGATACCTTAAGTATGGTCTTGTTTGTGATCATTTGGGTAAATGCCCAAAAGTGGTATTGCTGGGTCATAGGGGAGCTCTATGTGGAGTCTTTTGAGGAACCTCCATACTGCTTTCCAAAGTGGTTGAACAAGTTTACACTCCCACCAACAATGTAGTAAGGTTCCTTTCTGGCCACATCCCCTCCAGCATCTGTTGTTATTAGAGTTCTTGATTATAGCCATTCTAACTGGGGTGAGATGGTATCTCAATGTTGTTTTGATTTGCATTTCTTTTATGGCTAGAGAGGTTGAGCATTTCTTCATGTGTCTATTGGCCATCCTTCTTTCCTCTTCAGAGAAGTCTCTTTTTAAGTCTTTAGCCCACTTATTTATCGGGCAGTTGTTTCTTTGAAGATTTGTTGTTGGGGGATTTAATCTTTTGAGTTCCAGGTATATTTTAGATATGAGAGCCTTGTCTGTTGTTTGGCTAGTGAAGATCTTCTCCCAATCCGTGGGCTTTCTATTGATCTTGCTAGTTATGTTCTTTGCCATGCAGAAGCCCTATAATTTCATGCAATCCCATTTGTCCAACCTTTCTTTGATTTGTTTTGTTTCCGGGTCTCTATTAAGAAAATTTTGGCCTGTGCCTAGGAGACCTAGGGTTTCTCCTATTCCATCCTGTAATGTTTTCAGAGTGTCTGTTTTAACTCCGAGGTCTTTGATCCATTTGGAGTTGATTCTGGTGCAGGGTGATATATAAGGATCTAGCTTTAGTTTTCTACAAGTGATTAACCAATTTTGCCAGCACCATTTACTGAAGAGGCTGTCTTTCTTCCATTCTATTTTTTTTAGCTCCCTTATCGAAGATTAGATGGTTATAGGTCTGTAGGTTCATTTATGGGTTTTCAATTCTATTCCATTGGTCCTGAGGTCTGTTCTTGTGCCAGTACCAAGCTGTTTTGATTACTATGGCTTTGTAGTAGAGTTTGAAATTTGGTATTGATATTCCTCCAGCACTGTTCTTTCTGTTAAGGATCGTTTTTGCTATTCGGGGTCTTTTATTGTTCCATATGCATTTTTGGATTGCCTCTTCTATTTCCTTGAAGAATGAGGTTAGAATATTGGTAGGTATCACACTGAATTTGTAGATAGCCTTGGGAAGTATTGCCATTTTCACTATGTTGATCTTTCCAATCCAGGAGCATGGGAACTTTTTGTCACTTTCTAAGTTCTGTTTTGATTTCCTTTTCCAGGTTTTTAAAGTTTTCATCATAAGAGGTCCTTCACTTCTTTGGTTAAGTTAATTTGTAGGTATTTTATTTTTGTGGGGCTATTATGAATGGAGTTGCTTTCCTAATTTCAGCCACACTTTTCTCATTGTTGGCATACAGAAAAGCCATTGATTTTTTGAGGGTTAATTTTATACCCTTCTACTTTGGCATCCCTTCTTCTTTTTTGGGGGGGGGTCCGGTTGTGGGGCCTGAACTCTGAGCCTGGGCGCTGTCCCTCAGCTCTTCAGCTCAAGGCTAGCGCTCTACCACTTGAACCACAGCGCCACTTCCAGCTTTTTTCTTTTTTCTTTATTTCTTTTTTTTTGTTTGTTTATGTAGTGCTGTGGAATCGAACCCAGGGCCTCAAGCATGCAAGGCAAGCGCTCTACCACTGAGCCACCTTCCCAGCTCCATGGCATCCCTTATTCTTAAGAAGCATAATTCCTCTAAAGAAGTTCCATGCTGATGTACTATAGAAACAAAATAAAAAACAATAAAAATTCAAGAAAAATAATGGTCACTGGAAAGCAAGTGAAATCCAGGATAAATACCATGTCACAAGCGGGGACCACAAATATTTCTGCTTGAAACAAAAGGACTCGAAGAAAACAATTTAAAACTTTCCCCTAAAGCAAACACCATGCAAGATCACAAGTTACTTTGATCCAAATTTGACGCAAAATAAAATAGGTATCAATTTAACACATAATTGATAAAGCAGAAGAGAACCAATTTTACTTCAAGACAAGATCATTCTATTCATAGCCCAAGGGTTGACATTGAACTTATTAAAAGGGAAATATAATCCTAGCATTGCATTTGGTCTTAGAGTAGAAAATAGAGTATGGATGTAAATGCTGTGTGTGTTTGTTGTTTGCTTTTTTTTTTTTTTTTTAATTTGCTTTCGGTGCTGGTCCTGGGACTTGACTTGGACTCAAGGCCTAGGCACTGTCTCTGAGCTCTTTTACTCAAGGCTAGTATTCTATCATTTGGGCAACAGCTCCACTTCCAGCTTTTTTAGTAGCTGGAATTATAGGCATGGGTCACCAGCACCTGGCAATCTCTCAGTTTGGAACCAAACTCTTTCTTCAAAGTTAATCTCAACATACAGTTTCTCCAGGTAACATTTTCCAATCTTCTTAGTACCTTCTTCCTTCTCTACGTACCATTCCTTTTATCAATGCTACACAGTCTTAGAAGACTCTTATTTTGTTCAAAAGAAACTTTAGAAATGTTAAATTCAAGAAGATGAGAAAAATGAATGGTTTACATACCAAATAGCACTCAAACCCAGAATGAGTTCAGAGTCACTACATGGCTGGAAAAATCTTCAGACAGGAAAGACGTGAGTATAGGAAAAGGAAGTCAAATATAAAGACTGCTGGATGGGTAAAGCTTGATAGAGGCTTTGTTTGAACCTGATTTGAATAGTCGGTCACTAGAATTCAACTATTTGATTGGCTGAGACTCAACTAATTGTGATAGGCTAGGTTGCAGTGTTTACAGAAGTTAGGTTATACTTTACTACTTAGAAAATTTTAGGTCTCAATAAAAAAACATGTAGGAGCTGGGAAGGTGGCTCAGTGGTAGAGCGCTTGCCTTGCATGCATGAGGCCCTGGGTTCGATTCTTCAGCACCACATAAGCAGGAAAAAAAAAAGCCGGAAGTGGTGCTATGGCTTAAGTGGTAGAGTGCTAGCCTTGAGGTGAAGAGCTGAGGGACAGCACCCAGGCCCAGAGTTCAGGCCCCATGACTGGACCCCCCCCCAAAAAAAATAAAACATTTAGAGGCAGCTTTAGGTCAAACTTAATTCAACTAGTAATATTTTGTATTCTATTTTAATATATATGTATATTATATTGATATAATAGTTAATACATATAAATACACATAATATAATGTACATTATATAATAATATGTAATATACAACATGAAATATATAACATAATTATATATTACATATAGTTAGGATATAATTTATAGTTAGGATGGTTTTCAACAGATTGAGAACAAAATATTGAAGTCATTGGTGAAAAATGAGTGTTTAGAAAAGTATTTTTAGAACACAAACCATTTAAAGAAGAAAAACACCAAGAAATATGGTATTTTAATTAAAATAAAGACTCAGTAATCATTTCTCCCTTGTTAAATTTTATGCTTCTCTTTTGTTTTTCTGATTTAATAGGCTGAGATAAGACTTATAAATGTCTTTGATAATAAACGACTTCTTTTTTTCCAGCAAATCTTTTGTGGCTTTGTATTTAGGCCCATTCGAGTCCGTTAGCTTTGTTTATAGAACAAAGAACAGATTTTTTTCCCACTAAAATGCTGACTCCTTCCTTTATGACATTTGATCCAGTTCAGTTGTTGCAGAGCCTGCTATGAGCAAAATTTTTCTTTGTTATTTTCAATAGGTGGCACTCGCTGCTCATGTTTAGATCAGAAATTGGGATTAACAATAAACCTTGCTTAGATAAAAATGTCCATTTGCTTTTCTTTCTTTCCTTGAAACCATTTGCTTCTTTGTAGTTATTTACCCTGAGAGAGTATCTCTAAGTATTTTGGAGATGTTGCGGGATTAAAAGTAGTTTTACTGACAATGGACTATCTTCAGTATCTTTGGACAATTCAGGCTTTAAAGAAATATTGATACAAACCATTTCATTCTTTGCTTCTGAATCTATTATGCTGTAGGGTTGATTGCAAAAAAAACATGTCCCAGTAATACTTAGTTAAATGCAGTATGCATGCTCTTTTTTTTCCTTCCTTCCTTCTTTCTTTCTTTTCTTTGTTTCATTGTTTCTTTGTTTCATTTATTTATTTTTTTAGTATTGGGGATTGAACTCTGCATTTTCTTGGAAGAGCTCTGCCACTTGAGCCACACTCACAGTCAGAATGGTAATTATTGGTATCTATAGTGTTATGCCTGCCCTAGCATTTCCTGTTTTATCTTTTGTGCTTCATCTCTAGGTAGTCATTTTCTTATACCTGCAATTACATTCCTCCATTTTTCTTTTCAATACTATTTATTTTTGTGTGTGTGGTAGTCCTGGGGCTTGAACTCAGGGCCTGGACATGTCCCTGAGCTTTTTTTGCTCAAGGCTAGCACTCTGCCTTTCAAACATACTCCCATTTCCAGCTTTTTGTTAGATAATTGGAGATGAGTCTCATAGCCTCTTTCCAGGGTAGCTTTGAACTGTGAACTTCATATTTCAGTTACTGAAGGTAACTGAAGGTAGGTAGGGTTACAGATGTGAGCTACCAGAGTCTGGTTTCAATACTATTTTTTGTGTCATGAATATGAACCTTAGATGTTATTATATATGATACTATTTGAAAAATAATTTAAAAGTGACTGTCTTGGTGGCTGCTAGTGGCTCATGCTTGTAATCCTACTTACTCAGCAGGCTGAGATCTGAGGATCCTGTTTGGAGCCAGTCAGGGCAGGAAAGTCTGTGAGACTCTTATCTCCAATTAACCACCTAAAAAAACCCACTTTGAGCCATGGTGGAATGTTATCCTTAAGCAAAAAACTCATGATGACCACCACCAGCAAAAAGACAGAAATAGTACAGTGGCTCAAGTGGTGTAGCACTATATGTGAGCAAAAATCATCAGGGATAGTTCCTAGGCCTTGAGTTCAAGTCCCAGGACTAGTGCGCGCGTGCGCGCGCACGCGCGCGCGCGCGCACACACACACACACACACACACACAGAGCAGGGGGTGAGGGATATGAGGTGGAAGGAGAACAAAAGAAAGAAGGAGAAAGAAAAAGAAAAAGTTCTTGAGCATGGACCTGGTGCAGGTCAGTGGTAATGGAGCAGTATTTCACTGCAGAGCCTTAGCAGAGGCAACTGGAAAACTCTGTTGCACTTTTGCCTCTCAGATTTCCAAATGAAGACTCAGTATGCTTCTGCCAAGAACTTGTTTCTGACAGTACTGGAGCTTGAACTCAGGGCCTCATGTTCTCTTTTGGCTTTTATCCTTAAAGCTGGTGCTCTACCACATGAGTCATACTTCCACGGTCAGCTTTTGGTGGTTAATTGAAGAGAAGAGTCTCACAGACCTTCCTGCTTAGGCTAGCTTCAAACTGTGGTCCTCAGATCTTCAGCCTCTTCAGCAATTGGAAGTACAAGCATGAGCCACTAGCACCCAATTGTAAATTTTTTTCTTGATACTTTCCCAGAAATAGTTACATCCTCTCCCACTGCATTTACTTACTGAATCAATGTCACAAGGAACATATTTTTTCCCCTGGTAGATGGAGTGATTTTTTATTCCAGTTCTTCTAAAGAAGATAACAAATATAGATAGAATCAAGTCACCTATATATTTAGCCTAACGCAATAGCAACAAACCTATCATTGCATCAGTAAATTGGATGGTATGGGAATTTGGAGCTGAAATGCCTAACTGTATTCCTCATACCCTTTTACACAGAGAAATGACTTTATCAGCTGTTCACACGTCTGTGCATTCATCATCAGAAAATAAATGAATCTGTGCTTAATGTGAGTTCTCCTTGGAGTGAGCCTGCCCTGAAGTTTTTAAAATTAGATCTGGGGAAACAAAAATTTGAGCCTGCTATAAGCTTTGCTTCCTGCTTTGCATTCTAGATGCTGTTTCTGGCATGTTACTCAGGGTTTTAGGGGCTTGCTTATGTACTACAGCTATTTTTTATATTCACAACTATTTAATAAGAGAATCTTTTGGGTCCCTGCCTTTATACTTAACATTTTAACAGGGACACCTGGAGACAGCACCCATAAAAATCAGACTTCGTACTACAGAGATTCTGAGAGCATGCATGTCTGAACGTTTAGCATGGTGAGGTTTGTGGGCCTTGTCCTTAAATGATACCAGGACAATATTTAGATCCAAATCCTTTTACACTGAAGCACTGAAGTTCTCCCTTCTCTATACTTTGGGAGACAGAAAAGTAGCTCCTTCTTTTAGCAGTTGGATTCCTCCAACACGTTGCTTTCAAGGAAAAGTGTTATTTATCTGATTGAGAACAATTTCTAGATGAGAGTCAATCACTAGCCTTGTGTGTGGTTGCTCTGACTCATCCCCTGCAATTTTGTGTCTGGGCCTGCCCATGAATTGCAGAGTGCTCTGTAGTTCTCTCCAGCATCCTAGGAAGAAAAGCTTTTCGATGGGATTGCAGTCCTTTCTGCTCCATTGCAATTACTTGTCTGCTCCTGTGGCTTTCTAGTAGCTCTTTTTCTCACTTGAGGAAGAAGTTTCCCCTTTTGCTACTTCAAGTTGGTTGATGGTTTAAAACATAGAAGTCCCCCTTTACCTTTGCTTCTGCAAAGAAGGAGGAGAGAGGGAAAGACTGAAAAATAGAGACTTTTCTGCAATACTTTTCCTTTCTCTCAGAACCTTCAGTGATTTCCAGTTCCACCTATTGGCACTTAGCCAGCTCCCTTTACTAAAGTAGTAGCTTAGAAAGTTTTCAAGAAAGGACTTGGGAACCCAAAAGTCAACAGGAGTCAAAGAATTGTCAACACACTTACATACAGAAGTGAGCCAATCTCAATCCATTTAAATGAGCGGGGCTCATACTCATTTATAAAGGGAAGCTGTTTCAACTATTTGCCAGAGCAGAAGTCTATGAGCCATTTTATTTGCCATGTTCACAGACAGTGGGTATTAAAGCCATTCTTCTATGGGGAATATTCTCAAGAAAATTTATTCCTCTGTGGGAAATTATGTAAAATTTAGAAAGGCACATTTTAACTCCTGAATATTAATGCAACCTTTTCTAACTACTAATAAAAGAATCAAATCCCTGTTTGTGAATCTATTAAGAAGTCGGGCCAGGCCGTTGCATGCATGCACCAATAATTTCTTCACTGTGGCATTCATTTTTAACACTATAGGATTGAGACATGATTGTAATGGGACCTGTAAGAGTAGAAATATGCACTTTGTAAATGTGCATAAACGTGCCTATCTTGACTTCATGAAAATGGATGTAGTGTTTGCACTGGAGACGAATGATTTCAGGGTTTTCAATTCCATTTTGTGACATATACCATTATAGGGTGTTACATTCTGTCAGAAGGTTTGATTAAACTGATGACAAAATTGAGTTGAATACCTTAACTTAGCTATGATATGTCATATGCCATAACCTGGGAATCTAATAAGTGAATGGAATGGTGTTGATTCAATAAAAGCTAGTGGCTTGGGGGGAACCAGAGAACTTAGAAATCAATCCTCCATCCATTTATAACAAACTCAGGAAATTGTACATAGGCTTCACACGTTTGCTTGTGTATGTTTACAAAATTGGTGTTGTACTTTGGTGTGAATGTTGGTGTCATATACAATTAATTTAATCTCTACTGGGGTGATATAAAGAAGTAGGGTATGGGAGAAGTGTTAGCTCTCATGAGTGGGATTACTGACCTTTAAAAGAGGTTGAGGACAAGTGAGATGCCTCACACCTGTAATCCTAGCTACTCTGGAGGCTGAGATCTGAGGACCATCATTCAAATCCAGTCCAGGCAGGAAAGTCTGTGAGAGCCTTTTCTCCAATTAGACACCAAAAAGCCTCAAGTGGAGCTGTAACGCAAATGGTAGAGTCCTAGTCCTGAGCCCAAAAATTCAGGGACAGTGCCTTGAGTTCAAGTCTCAGTGTTGGAGAGAGGTGCCTTATTCCGGCCACCATATGAGAACACATACACAAGGCACTTTCTCTGAGGCAGAGAACAAGTCTCTACTTTGCATCTACTGACACCTCGATTCTGTACTTAGCCTTCAGAACTATAATAAGCTCTTATTGTTTATCGATTTTATGTATCTTGTTTGATTTCTTTTCTGTGACTTCTTTCTGCTTTGGTTTGTACTTAGTTCTTAAACTAAGCTGGCTAATTACAATTGAAGGCAAGTCACAACTATAATAGAGCTCAGTAAATCCAACGCATTATTAGACAAGGATTTCTTGGCTGGCAACAGAAGGGCAGGACTGTTCTTCATTTATCATTTTACGTTTGTTGTGCTTAGCATTACATAATGTGTCAAAGGTACAACAGTACCATTTTTTGGGGGGGGTCTGGTTGTGGGGCTTGAATTCTGGGCCTGGGCGCTGTCCCTCAGCTCTTCAGCTCAAGGCTAGCGCTCTACCACTTGAGCCACAGCGCCACTTCTGGCTTTTTTCTTTTTGCTTATGTGGTGCTGAGGAATCAAACCCAGGGCCTCATGCATGCATGGCAAGCGCTCTACCACTGGGCCACCTTCCCAGCCCAACAGTACCATTTTTAAGAGGATAATGTGAGGCAGACGACACACAGAGTGGGTAACACAGAGTTATAAAATGCAACAGGTACATTAACATTTATGATAGTCTTTCTTAATATATAGTATGGCTTTAAAGCTGGGAATACTACAAAAAATTTCGTCTGGCAAATATATTTTCTTCATGTCATGTCTTTCACCTTTTTTGTGCTGGTAATGGGGCTTGAATTTGGGCCTTTATGCTCTTGTTTAGCTTTATCTACTCAGCAATGGTGCTCTACCATTTGAGTCCAGAATTTTTTCTGGTTAACTAGAGATAAAAGTCTCATGTAGGGCTGGGAAGGTGGCTCAGTGGTAGAGCGCTTGCCTTGCATGCATGAGGCCCTGGGTTCGATTCCTCAGCACCACATAAGCAAAAAGAAAAAAGCCAGAAGTGGCGCTGTGGCTCAAGGGGTAGAGCGCTAGCCTTGAGCTGAAGCGCTGAGGGACAGTGCCCAGGCCCAGAGTTCAGGCCCCACGACCGGGCCTCCCCTTCAAAAAAAAAAGTCTCATGTAATTTTTTTCCCCTCTGGGATGGCTCTAAACCTTGATACTCTGCTATCATCCTCTGAGTGGCTAGGATTACAGGCATGAGACATCTGTGCCCAGTTTATTTTGCCTTCTTTGACATATTCTTCCTGTTTGTTGTATCTCTTTAGATTTCAGCTTTGAAACATGAATAAAGGTACCTTGGAAGAAAAAACATAGGTAAAACCCCTTGTAAGAATCAAGTATTACAGGAGAAAGCTACCAGGATCCTGTTTCTTTCCGGAAGCAGCAGTCATCCAGAAATGAGGTGTTTGATGTTTTCTAATTTTTTCAGAGTCATGTTCAACCAGCCTTCCAGGTACTGCCTCAGAAGATCAAATAGCCTTTGTCTGCCAAGTACTGGGTTATACAGTATCTGAAACATGAAACCTTCTGTGCTGGCTCCAAGTTAAAATAGTTCAGAATCTAAAGCAGGATGGGTCTAGGATGCAGCAGCGTGGTCCATACTTGTTGACCGAGTCCTCACACCACAGCCTGGCAACTTTTCCATTGGTTTGTGTGGGCTGTTTCCCTGACAAAAAAGGATGGTCCTCCTGGCCGCTGGCTGATTGAAAATGAGCAGCAATTTTGTGAGGTGTCCAGGGAGGAGCTTCCATAGCCTACCGATCACCCCAGGGCATGCCTCTGTGTCCTGTCAGCTCAGACACAAGGCTGGGAAAACATGCTGTCCCAGACAAGGGTGCTAGGACACGCAGACGTGCTAGCACCGAGGGCTTGTGAAGGCTGAAATGTTCCTCTCTTTGGTTTCCTTTGTTTTTGGACAGGATTTTGCCTCATAGTCCAAGGTCAAACTCAAGGTCATCTTGCCTTTGTCTCCTGGGTGCTGGCATTACAGATGTGTATCACCCTACCCTGGCTAGTGGTGATTTTCTATTTCCACCATTTCTCCTACATTTGTTAATTGAGATTCTTGTAAGGAGAAGCACTGAAATTATTTTTGAGGACTGCTAGGATTACTCTGGCACTAATATGGATGACAGCTAAAAGCAAGCAAGATTAGACAAAAAGAATACTAATCATTAGCCTACTTTAAGGTTATAAAGACCCGAATTTAGGCAAAGACAATGGAGATATAGGTAGTTAATATGATAACTATTTAGAAGTAGAATAAAGAGAATATAGTGGTTGAATTATATGTGAAGAAGGAAAATGGCACCCTGGCTGGACACTGGTGTCTCATGACTGTAATCCTAGTTGCTGAGCAGGCTGAGATCTGAGGATCACAGTTTCAAGTCAGCCCAGGCAAAAAAAAATCCAGGAAACTGTCATCTCCAGTTAACTAGCAAGTAGCCAGAAGTGGAGCTCAAGTGGTAGAGTACCAGCCTTGAGTAAAAAGGTTAAAGGACAGCTCTGAGGCCCTGGGTTCAAGCCCTAGTACTGGCAACATAACACATAAACAAATGTAAATTGAAAAAACAATAATTTGAAGGAGTTCAGCATATAGTTAAAGGAGTCATTATTATACACTCTCCTCTTATTATGACATAGGCTATGGTTATGTAGTATAATATTTATTCTTTAGACATTAGTGAGGTTAATTCTCTATTTTTCCTGGAATGTTAAAAGAACACACCTACATCCATTTACACACCATTTCCTGGTTGTATCCTAGATAATTTATGATTTTACTGTCAATAATGTATTCACCTGGCTGGCACAGAATGACCTCTGGCATTTCATCGCAGTGTTATTATATCTCAATTTGGCTTGTTTGGTGGAGCATTTCACCCAGGGCTCAGAACGATCAGTGGATAAGTCAATGTACTTTGCTTGACCAGGCAAACTAGAATGCCCAGTCCCCAGCTAGGTGGATGGAGAACAAGGTGAAGGTATAGGGCAGCATAGTGCAGATCTACTTGAGATACATACCCTGATCACAGAGGTGCAAGAGCATTGCACTCTATGATATTACTCAATATGGAGGTACATTTTCCCTTAGAAAACAATATTATTTCTTTTATTCCACTTGAAAAGAAAAATATTTATCTCTAGAATATCCCTTGAGTTTGAGAAATTAAACCTGTAATAGAAACTAGTTGAGCTAAAACTGTAAGAAATATTGGAAGCTGAGTTTGTTTGTGACTGTGTGTTTACATGTATAAAGGATTTATTCTTACTGCTATTATTATTATTATTATTATTATGCTGATCCTGGGTCTTAAAACTCATGGCCTTTATGCTGTTCTTGAGCTTTTCTGCTCAAAGCTAGCACTCTATCACTTGAGCCACAGCTCTACTTTTGGCTCTCTGTTTTTTTTCTAGTGTTGGCTAAGGAGTTTATTTATTTATTTGATTTTTTAAAAAAGATTTTATTGTAAAGGTGATGTACAGAGGGGTTATGGTTACATGTCAGGTATGAGTTCATTTCCTTTTGAACAGTGTTACCCCTTCCCTCATGCCCTACTAGTTTTTTCCCCCACTCCGCAAGTTGTATAGTTCATTTCCAACACAGTGTCCAGTGGGTTTCACTGTGGAATTGGTTCACCTATTGTCCTGACCTTGCTGTACATTCATTTCCCCTTCCCAAATTAGATAAACTTATACACAGGACAAGGGTACAGAAATAAAAAACAGCAACAGGGGCTGGGAAGGTGGCTCAGTGGTAGAGTGCTTGCCTTGCATGCCTGAAGCCCTGGGTTCGATTCCTCAGCACCACATAAGCAAAAAGGAAAAAGCCGGAAGTGGTGCTATGGCTCAAGTGGTAGAGCGCCAGCCTTGAGCTGAAGAGCTGAGGGACAGCGCCCAGAGTTCAGGCCCCATGACCGGACCCCCCCCACCAAAAAAAAAACAGCAACAGAAGGCAATAAACCAATGAAAAAAGGAAAGAAGAAAAATTTAAAAAGACCATAAACAATATAATAAAAAGACCTCTTGCTTCCATTTCTTGGAGTTCATTTTGATAAACATCATTTTATATGATCATGAACACATAATTATTGAGCCCTTGTGATCATCTCCTAAGAATATCCTCCTTTGTTCTCACTATATGAGTGTTTAGAATGCTACTTTTATAAATCATGTCTGGGTGTCATTATTTGTCTTTTACTATACATTGGGTTTCTTGAAGATTTATAGGCCCATTCTAATTACTACAAATGAGGGAAATCATGCAACTTATGTTTCTTTGGATCTAGCTTACTTCGCTTAATATAATTTTTCCAAGTCTTTTTACTTCCTTATGAATGGGGCAATATCCTTCTTTCTGATGGAAGCATAGAATTTCATTGTGTATAAATACATTTTCTTGATCCATTCGTCCACTTAGGGGCAACTGTGTTGATTTCATATCTTAGCTATGGTAAACAGTGCTGCAATGAACAAGGTCATGATGGTGGTTTTATTTTAATTTATTTTTTATTTTATTTTATTTTTTTGGTTCCCGTCATGGGGCCTGAACTCTGGGCCTGGGCGCTGTCCCTCAGCTCTTCAGCTCAAGGCTAGCGCTCTACCACTTGAGCCACAGTGCCACTTCCGGCTTTTTTCTTTTGGCTTATGTGGTGCTGAGGAATTGAACCCAGGGCCTCATGCATGCAAGGCAAGCGCTCTATCAGTGAGCCACCTTCCCAGCCCATGATGGTGGTTTTAGTGTGGGCTTGTTTGTGGTCTATTGGATAAATGCCCAGTAGTGGAATTGCTAGATCATAGGGAAACTCTGTGTTTAGTCTTTTGAGGAACCTCTCAGATCTCAGCTTCTTGAGTACCTAGGATTACAGGCGTGAGCCACTTGCACCTGGCTTCAATCTTGTTTTGATTTGCATTTCTTTTATGACCAGAGATGTTGAAAGCCTCATAGACTTTTCTGCCTGGGCTGGCTTGGAACTTCGATCCTTCAGTCTCCTGAGGATTGCTAGTGTGAGCCATCAGTACAGGGATGGGACTTCTTTCCATTGCAAAGCAACATAATGTTACAGAAAGTTAAAAAGCACTAAAGAGCCAGGCACCAGGGACTCATGTCTGTAATCCTAGCCACTAAGGAGACTGAGATCTAAGAATCACAGTTTGAAGCCAGCTCAGGCAGGGAAGTCCATAAGACTCTTATCCCTAATTAATCACCAGAAAACCAGAAGTGGAACTATGACTCAATTGGTAGAACACTATCCTTGAGCAAAAGGAGCTGACGGGCAGCACCCAGGCCCAGAGTTCAAGCCCTAGAACTAGCAAAAAAAAAAAAAAAGAAAAGAAAAGAAACAGAAATTAACAGCAAACAAAAAAGGCCATTAACATAGTCACTATACTTTTTGAATATTCCTTTATATATTTAATATTCCTCCATATTTTTACATAATGATAATCACATGGAATATATTGTTTCATTCCTGGCTTTTTCATTTGACTTACAAGTATTATTCTGAGATGCTTACAGTCTTCATAATTATGCTTTGTGATGATTGCATAATATTCCACAAAGTAGATATGTCCCAAGTTAATTAATACTTCCTCTGTTTTAGGACATTTAATTTGCTTCTAATTTATCACTACCATAATATGCATGCATTTTATATTACTTTCTAATAATTTACTTTCAAAACGGAAACTACTGAGTTATAGAGGGCAAGTTTTTAAGTTATCTCTATGTTTTCTGTCTGTCTATGCTTTTTCAAAGAATATTTTGAAGTTGGGCACTGGTACTTACTCCTGTAATTCTTGTTACTCAGGAGGCTGAGATCTGAGGATTGTAGCTCAAGGCCAGCTATGATGCCCCTGAATACCATTTAGTTTAGAAAGCTAAAAGAGGGCTGGGAAGATGGCTTAGTGGTAGAGCGCTTGCCTTGCATGCACGAGGCCCTGGGTTCGATTCCTCAGCACTACATAAGCAAAAAGAAAAAGCCAGAAGTGGCGCTGTGGCTCAAGTGGTAGAGTGCTAGCCTTGAGCTGAAGAGCTGCGGGACATTGCCCAGGCCCAGCCCCATGACCGGACCCCCCCCCCCAAAAAAAAGGAAAGCTAAAAGACATTTCTTTTAATGAAGAAGAGACTAGCCAGAGCTGAGGAGAAGTGGTTGGAATGACTAGAACTGAGTTTGTCACTATAGCTTGTGCGCAAGTCTTACCTCCTTGAAATTTATAGAAGAGGTGAGAGTCCTAGAGAACAGGTGTGCAGTTGATAAACCTTAGCTAAAACACTAAGGCATGAGGCAGCAGGCATGATGTAGCCTTGCCACAGATCAGAAGATCAGGCTCTGATGTAGCTCACTTGCCCAGCATCTGTAAGGCCCTGGGTTTATCCCTAGCTCTAGAAAAGCCAAACTTGGAATGGTTTCTGGAAGAGAGCATAACTGAACAAAATAGATGGATGGATGGACAGATGGTGGGATGAACAGACAGGCAGGCAGGAAGACAGGCAAGCAGGCAGATGATAGAGAGGGAGAGAGACAGAAAGAGATAGGCTGTTATGTAGTGTAATTATTTTTATGGTGTTATAATCCAGGGTAAAGGACACCTCAGAGTAGAGGGACAATAGCTGCTGGAGCCAATGTGTTTACCAATACACCTGAGCGATACCTACCGACTCTAAAACACAAAGAACCCTGTATGAAAAAAGGGCTATGGAATAAAGTGACTTTCTACTAACATAACCCACTGGTTATCATAGGCTATAAAGGGATGAACAATTTCAACCATTCCTTTAGCTAGTCCATCTGATAGTGCACCAAAGCATATAGCACTTATTAAAAGGGTAGGGGTGAAGGTCAGGAGCAATGTGCTTACTTAGTATTGGCAAGGCCATGGGTTCAATCCTTTATACTACAAAAGCAAAAAGCCACAAAAAATAAAGCATTGAGAATAATGTTAGGTGGTATTGCCTTTCCTTTTTTGTGTGAGTTGATCTGTTTCTTTGCCTGGTTTTGTTTATTGTGGGGGATATGATCTGCATTAATATCTCCTTGAATCCAGTAATTGGGGTCGGCATATTTGTTAAATTCTTTGTACCTTCCAGGTTTACCCTCTGTGAATAATGGAGGTTGTAATCAGTTGAACTCCAAAGTACCAAAGGTTTTCAATTTTTATCTCCTTTGCAAATTTTCCCCCAAGAACACCATATTTGCTTTCCAGGACTTCGCTTGTGTTCTTTATTTCCTCTATGGAAAGACCCAGGTAAAGTTTAAATTACACTTAATTGATAGAGGCCAAGGAGGAAGATAGAAAAATTTAATTAGTTTTCCTGCAAAGTAATGTGTATTAATCTGACTTTCTACACAAGAGACTAACACATCTTCACTTAAGGTGCCCACGAAACAGTCTGTTTAAATATACAGGGTCTGAGTCATCCTCTTAGCTTCTTTTCTGTCTAGACAGAGAAGAGAATCAAATCCCTTTTAAATTATAAAATTGTTCTGTGCTTGGATATCACACTTGTCTCCTGAGGACTCACAGGACTTCATAAAATCTTAATGCTTGGTTATTCAGGAGGTACAGAACAGCCAGTGCAGTGCCCACTGCTGCTCATCCTCTGTTCGCCTCTTCCTTCAGCTCCAACCTGGCAAGAGCCATGCAGATCACCTGTCACCTTAAGCACTCAGGAAGCTCAGCTCCTTCTGCTTTTAAGGATTTCTTCCAAGTGCCAGGTCTTTGCTTGGCCTACATGGTTGGACTTAGAAGTGTGTGCGTTGAGGGTGGCCAACGGCCACTTGGGGTAGGGGTTGATGGACAAATGCCCTGGTCCCAAGCCTTGGTTGGAGGATTCTAATCTTCATGCAAGGTTCTAATACCCTCTGCTATCATTGGATATGGTGTGAGTTCATGTGTTGGAAGCCAGGTCTGGTGGTGTTGGGAACTGGTAGAGAACTCTTTCATGGGGGCTAAGGGATGGTGGCTAACTTATTGGATGCAGTGTTCTTTTGTGACTCTGAGTTAGTTCTTAAAGAGAGTAAGTTGTGTTAAGAGCACATGTGACATATCAGTTGCTCTCTGGATCCCTGTCCTGACATGTGGCCACTCTCACATGTTTTGCTACTGATTATTTTCTCACCAGAGATCAAATTGTTGTGGCTGACTTATCTTGGATTTATAGTCTCCCAAACACCACTAATCTTTTTGGTACATATGGCTAAACGTCAGGTATCTCCTTATAGCAAAGGAAAATGGAATGGTATTCTCCTCTAGTTAGTCATGCACAACAGTAACCAGCTCAATCAAGCACCTTGTGTGTGTGTGTGTGTGTGTGTGTGTGTGTGTGTGTGTGTGTGTGTATGCTAATTCGGGGGTTTGAATTCAGGGCCGGGGTGCTGTTCCCTTAGCTTTGGACTCAAGGTCAGAACTCACCACTTAAGCCACAGCTCTAGTTTCAGCTGTTTGCTAATTAGTTGCAGGTAAGAGTCTCATTGACTTTCCTCCCCCGGATGGCTTTGAACCATGAACCATGATCCTTGCATCTCAGCCTTCTGAGTACTTAGGATTCCAGGCATGAGCCACTGGTGCGTGGCTTTATCCATACTCCCTACTTCTTCGTCTCAGTCATTCTGTTTTTCTCTCTACTTCTGGTATCACCTTCCAAATAAAATAGCTGAGCTTATGCCCCAGTCTCTACTGCAGGGGAAATCAAATAAAGAACAGTGATTGTTAACTTGGTAGATTTATATAGGTCAATCTTTAACATAAGCTCACATTGATTAGCACTTGCCCACAACTCTTCATTCACCAACACCTCTGAGAGCCTCCTGTGTGCAAGGTAAGGAGTTTAGGTATTGAGTAGAACAGCCAAACTCTCTGCCCTTGTGAACTTTCCACACATCTCTTCTCAACCTCATAGTCATCTCACATGAATTAGATGTTATTTTTACCCTCACCTCATGTTTAACTAATGCACTTGAGCATGCTTAGCTTTTTGAGAATATGAGGATAAGACACCTTTACTTTTTCTAAACACTGCAAACTTTTTCCTATAGACAGGAGTGTCTCCAATTTCATGAACTTTTAGCAACTTTTTTATGATTAGACAATAGCATTCCTGTTTGGTGACACAACTCCCATTCATTAAAAAAACTTCTGCCTCATGATAATGTGTAGGTTTCCTGCTCTCTTCTGCGACTATTGTTGGCAACACTGCTGAGCTACAGAAATCCTGATATGGGGTAACTGCTGTCAGGGGGCTGGGCTCTACCCTAGAGATTAAAAGCCTCCGGGGCTGGGTTCTGGTGCCTCACACCTGTCATCCTAGCTACTCAGGGCTGAGATCTGAGGACCACAGTTCAAATCCAGCCTGAGCAAGAAACTTCACAAGACTCTTATCTCCAATTAACCAGAAAAAACTCTCAGTGAAGGTATGAGTCTGGTGGTAGAGTGCCAGCTTTGAGGGGAAAAGGCCAAGCAAGAACATGAGGCCCTGAATTAAAGCCCCTGTACCAGTGTCAACAAACACAAACGAAAATATTATGAAACCTGTATTATGTGTGAAACCTGTGTGTGTGTGTGTGTGTGTGTGTGTGTGTGTGTGTGTGTGTGTTTGCAGGATGCAGGAAATAATATGGCTGATACAGAGATTTAAAGGTATTATGACTATAAATACTAGTATTGTAATAGAGTTTGCATATTCATGGGGAATAATGTAGAGATCTTTCTTCAATAAATTCTTTTTGTTGCAAAAAAAGATCGAACTAAAGGAATTCTACAGCTTCAAGTCTTTAGAAGAGTTCTGATATTATTCATTCTTAGCAAATATAATGCATATGTCATTTATCCTTTTACATAGGGGGAAGGTAGTTGAAGAAGAATGAGGGAAGATAGAGCCATCTTGCACACATTTACTTTTTAGTTATTATTAGCATATATGTAACTGCACACATGACAGGGTCCAGTCGGGGTTCAGTGTATGTTTGCAATGGGGGGGGTGATCAGATCAGGGTAACTGGCATATTTATATATATGTATATATGTATATATACATATATATATATATCCACAGCCCTTGATCATTTCTTTAGGCAGTGAACATTCAAAATCGTCTGTACTTTGTACTTCTGTATTTTTGTACGCTCAATTAGTTGTTGTCCACTATAGCTGAACTCATTTATTTATAATCAGCTTAAACATTGCATTATCTTCTTAGAAGGGTTTTGCTGGCAGATTTTTTTCTATTTGTTCTGCTTTACCTTGGCTAGGAATGGAAAATGTCTTTGAAATCTCAGTTACGTTTTTGGAAAGCTGTGTTGGGAGGGATTCAAAGGCCACAAGCAAGTAGAACAGAAAGTAGATGGTGAGATTCAAAGTCAGCCAATGGTTTAGTAGGGGAGAGCTGCATTTCTGTTGAACGAGGCTGAAAAGCAAGCCTTAACACAGGAGCCAGAATCAAACTACTGCAAGTATTTTATGAAAAATTTCAATCAGAGTAGCAGTGTATAATAAAGCTCCATGTACCAATTTCCAGACTGCTTAATTTATTTCCATACCAATATGATTCATTCTATGTTTCATTTAAATGTTTTCAAATATTTTGTTTTTCTTCTTTTTTGCCCTTCCTGGGGCTTAAACTCAGGGCCTGGCCTCTGTCCCTGAGCTTCTTTTACTCAAGGCTAGTACTCTACCACTTGAGCCACAGAGCCACTTCCACCTTTTTCTGAATAGTTTATTGGCCATAAGAGACTTACAGACTTCTTTTCTGGACTGGCTTCGAAATGAGATCCTCAGATCTCAGCCTCTTGAGTAGCAAGGATTACAGCCATAAGCCGGGCTGTTTCCAAACATTTTTGTTGGAATATTTTGTAGCGATCTTACTGACATCACATGAAGTCATTTGTAAATCTATTGTTTTTTGGCTATTGGGTAAGGACTTAAAGAAAACAGGGAAACTATAGCTTCCTTATTCTACTTTGTCTTTCTTATTACAAATTTGTAGGATGCCAGTCATTGGTTAATCCTAGGAATCTCTATTTCTCTCCACACTGTCCCTGAACTTCTTTTGTTCAAGACTAGCACTCTACTACTTGAGCCACAGCTCCATTTCCAGCTTTTTGGTGGATAATTGGAGTACAGAGTCTCATGGACTTTTCTGCTTGTGCTAGCTTCAAACCTTGATCCTCAGATCTCAGCTTCCTGGGTAGCTAGGATTAAAAGCATGAGCCACCAGCACCAGGTGATGTTTTTTATATTTTTGTTTTTATTTTTATTACTTGTTCAAGGTTCACCATCATGTGCCTATACCTGTGTCATCAGGGAGCTGGGAGAGGAGATGCATGAAGGGAAATAGGACTTTACTTTCCCCAAATCTTGTAAATAACTTCCAAGTAAGAAGGATGTTCATGCCCTGGTAGACAAAATAGTAGATACACATAATAGAGATTGCATTGTGCCTCTGTAACCATCAAGTGGCTGGCCACTTCTCAGAATTGCTACTTACCTTTCCTAATTCGCATTCTTTTATAACATTGGAAAAACACTGATAGACATTAAGCTTTGCTTTAAAGTGATATTGTTTCTTCCTGCATGGAAGGCTATTTTCTTCTTGGAAGGCTTATTAGCAATTACATATGTAACTCTTTGCACACTTTCTTTTGATACATTCTCTTGGGAAAAATTACACCAAGAAATTATTAATGTACAGGAAAACAACAGTTGAAATTCCCAGAGGATAACAGAGGCATTGAATATCTTTACATATTTTAAAACATCACCAATATAACTTGAGGGTGGTAGGGATGGGGTAAGCATATTAAAATAATAATTTGCCCTGTTGAGCAACTTAAAAAATTGATCAATGAATGTCTTTATATTATACCAGAAGAATAATGTTGTCGACTATAGAATTCCCAGTAGCAAGATGGAGATAAGATTCTTGGTTCTGTCTGCCAAGATCATAACATAAGGAAAATTTACAACATTTCCTTGTATGAGAAAAGAGGTGCATCATTTTTTGTTTATTTTCTTATTTTATACCAAATATTCACCACTGTTTATATTTTATGTTATCCTGTTTCTAATTTTCTTCCTCATCCCCAGACATCATAAGCAATAATCACAATCTAATTTATTTCATTGTCTTTCTTGCCTTTAAAAAACTTTATTTTTGTTTGTTTATTTATTTATTGAGACTGGGTCTTGTTGTGTAGCCGAGGCTGGTCTGGGCTACCTCCAAAGGCTGATTAGATTTTTGGTGTGTGCCACTATGCCTGCTTATGATGTAATTTGTAATTAATTTATTATTTTCAGGATCTCATGTTTGCCAAGAAAGCATTCTATGACTGAGACTTGCTTCATTTTTTTGCACTGTTACTTTTTAAAAAATATTTGTTTAGTGCATAGTAGTTGTACAAGGATAAGTTTCATTGTGGTAATTCCACACATGCATACTATATCCTGATCAACTTCACCCCCTTTACTACTCTCCTTTATCCCACGCCCCTCCCCCCTCTTTTAAAGTAATTTCAGCAGGCTCCATTGTTCTTTTTTTCATACATTAAATAAACTACTTCAACTATATTCTCCCTTATCACAATATAATTTCTAATATCAGCTGTTTTGAAGATGAAAATGATTGCAGTACATTAATTCATCAACTGTCAATTGATGTGTGCTCATTGGTGCTGGAATACCTGTTATGGAGTGAAGGGAATGGATACAAGGTGAAGGCCTCAGAAATGGGCTGCAGGAGAAGTCCATGGACTTTACAGAGGGAAAAGATTTCATTACTTTCTTGGAGAGACCAAGGAAGGCTTGCTGGGGTCAGTGGCATTTCAGCTGAGCTTTCAAAACTTGAGGAGATCCTGACACATAGAAAGAGTAGGTGGAGTGTGTGTGTGTGTGTGTGTGTGTGTGTGTGTGTGTGTGTGTGTGTGTGTTTGTGTGTGTGTGTGTGTGTGTGTGTGTGTGTGTGTGTGTGTGTGTGTGTGTGTGTGTGCTGATGCTAGGGCTTGAACTCAGGGCCTGGGTGCTGTTCCTGAGCTTTTTGCCTGAGACCTACACCGTACCACTTGAGCCACAGCTCCACTTCTGGCTCTTCTCTTCTCTTCTCTTCTCTTCTCTTCTCTTCTCTTCTCTTCTCTTCTCTTCTCTTCTCTTCTCTTCTCTTCTCTTCTCTTCTCTTCTCTTCTCTTCTCTTCTCTCCTCTCCTCTCCTCTCCACTCCTCTCCTCTCCTCTCCTCTCCACTCCTCTCCTCTCTTTCTTACTCTCTTTCTCTCTTTCCTTCCTTCTTTTCTTTCTTTCTCTCTTTCTCTCTCTCTCTCTTTCTCTCTCTCTTTCTTTCTTTCTTTTGTTTCTTCCGTTATTAATTGGAGATGAAAATCTCATACTTTCCTGCCTGGGCTGGCTTTGAACAGTGATCCTCAGATCTCAGCCTCCTGAGTAGCTAGGATTAGGTATGAGCCAGCGGTACCTGGCGTAAGAGCAGTTAAAATGTCTTGAATATGGAGGAAGCACAGGAAGGTGGCAGGGATTGTCTAGTTTGACGGTATGTATGATGAGGTGAGGGGAAGAGAAGAGAATAAAGAAAGATAGAAGCAAAGAGAAAAGAGGTCAGATAGACACAAACACCCATACATACCCATACACACACAGTAAGGGAGACAGAGAGACATAGAAAAGGATCAGAGAGAAAAGAGACAGACACACATATTTAGAGAAAGAGAAAGAGAGAAATTCTGAGAGAAAAGAGGACACACACACATGGAGAAAAAGAGAGAGAGAGAGTTTCTTGGTGAGTTTTCAACAAAAAAACCCATTTCAGTTCATTAGCAAAGCCTGTAAAGAAAAATGCTTCTGAGTTTGTAAGAAAGACCACAGCATCAGCCACTGTCACACAAGACCTTTCTAGTTGGCAGCATCTTGTGGGTGTGAGCAGTTCCTCCTGGCCCCAACTCTATGGAGCAGGCATCCTCAGGGGGCCCAGAGCTCTTCCTGCTTGAGAAGTGAGCCCTTGGGACTGCGCTCACTGGCTGTACCAGCAGATTGTACTGTAGTGTCTGAACTTGCAACATCTCCTTCCTGGTTAGTGCTCTCTGGCTTTCCTTCCTCATTAATCAGAATGAAGACAGTTCTGCCAGAGGTCAGATGCAGGTATATAAAGGTGGCTCATATAGCCTCATCTGGGTCATGAAGCTTCCAGTGTCAGGCAGGTCACACATGCACACTAAGTTGTGTGTAGATGGAGATAAAGCTCATTACGCATTAAGATATAAAGACCTTGGTTCTGGGAGTGAGACTAGAAAATTGAGGTGGCAGCAAACTTGGAGCGATTTCATACATCTGGAAAGCAATGCCTTTGTCAATACAAGCCTTACGTTGTTGGTTTTGAACAAGTTTTGCAGAGTAGAAAACAGAAAAGCAAGATTACTCCTTTTTTTGACAGGCAGAAATCTTTTATTTATCATCTGCAAGTAGAGGTAGGTGTGTAGGCCAGATAGGGCATGTATATCAACTATCTGCTTACAGATATTTTATTGAAGGGTAGTCAGTTCTCTTTTGCCACCCTCTTTCCTGACAAGCTCCTCTCCTAACACTGTAGATAATCAGATGACTGTTTTGCTAGTTAGATCTTAGAGTAAACATCTTCAAACACAGGCTGCTACTTCCCTTGAAGTTTTCAATGACAGACACTGTAAGGAAACTCTGCTCCTGTTGCAGTATCTCATCACTCCCATGTCCCCCCTCAGCCCTCACTCTCCAGCCTTCATCCAACTTTTACCAAGCACAGCAGTACAAGATTACTTCTGAGAAGGTCAGTATCCTGGAATCTGAGGGGTTTCTGGCTGCATGGATGCTCACAGAGATGGACCAGGTCAGAACCAGTATGATTTAACCTGGGTGTCCCTAGAGGAAAGCTGCTTGAGTTTTGGCTGGAAGAGAAAGAAGAGCATGGAAGTACCAAAAACAATAGAGGTGAGCCTTTTCCTGTGTATCTATCCAAAGGTGAACTTCTGCTCCCAGCTTCCCTCAGTTGCTCCAAACTGTCTCTCCTCTTCTCTCTCTCTTTCTTCATTGATGAGATGGCTCCAACAAAGGATTCATTGTTGGCTTTTGACTCTCTTTTAGAGACCACCTTGCCCAATGGCTGCTAATTTTTCTCCAGGAAATAAGCAGACTTTAGAAAAAAATGATGAGTATTATTGAATATTTTATATTTCTTCTTAGGATGCTGGTAGGTAACAATGCTTAGCTAATAATAATGTCAGCCTATGTGAGAGGCATTGGTCTAGCCCAACCCTGTCATCATGGAAAAAGAAGCAGTTTAGCTGAAGGTCCTTGGGACAGCCAGTAAGTGGCAGAGGTGAGCAAAGGTCCTGGGTTCTCTTGTTTTTCTACTTTGTTATCATTTCCACTGCAATAAAGACAACCACACATTTTGATTTTGAACGTCTGCATATTGTAATTGCTCGAATCATTCTCTTTCTTTATTTGTTTGTGGGTCTCATTTGGTACAAGTTGACATGAGTTGGGGTGTTGCTATTGCAGGCAGGAATTGGAAGTCACGAGTAGCCACCTTTTACATTTTTTATATTTCAAAGTGTCTCCGGTGATTTCCACTTATTTGATGGAAGAGGCTTAGAGATATGGCAGAGTACTTTGTCTCGACCAGTAAAAGGCCAACAGCAGCTCACAGAATCTTGCTTGGCTTTCCTAACATTTCCCAAAAACCTTGCAAAAAATCATTCAGTGATTGGATCCAGTGTAGAACTTCCACAATGAGCAGCTATCTTTCTTGAAATGGATCACACTTATCAATGGTATGTGAGATGATCTTAAGGAGAATAAAGGTCAGATCTTTTGTTTTAATAAGAGGAATAGATATTCCTTTTAAAGTATGGAAAAATAACATGATAAAAATATAGTCAACACTTCATTGTGTTGTGACACTTCATTGCTTAGACTGGAGTGAAGTAAAAATGCCAGCCAAGGTAAAGAAAATTATTAAATACATAAAAGAACAGATGACACCTAAATTTGGCAAACTGTAACAGTGATTCATGACATACTTGTCCATAGATGAGAAAAGACTTATAATGGCCATGTGTAACATCTGTGAATGGAGCCCTTCTAGCAGGTCACACAGCTTGAGAATACTACAAGGGAACCACAGTGGGCATAAGTAGTGAGGTCTTCCCTCCCTCCCTCCTTCCCTCCCTTCCTTCCTTCCTTCTTTCCTTCCTTCCTTCCTTCCTTCCTTCCTTCCTACCTTCCTTCCTTCCTTCTTCTGTCCCCCCTTCCCTCTTTCTTTCTTTCTTTCTTTCTTTTCTTTCTTTCTTTCTTTCTTTCTTTCTTTCTTTCTTTCTTTCTTTCTTTCTTTCTTTCTTTCTTTCTTTCTTTCTTTCTTTCTTTCTTTCTTTCTTTCTCTTCCGTCTTTCCTTTCTTTTTCTTCCTTCTTTCTAGGCAGGTACTCTATCACTTGATACATACTTCTACTTCCAGCTTTTTGCTAGTTAGTTGGAGATTAGGGTCCCACAGAATTTTCTGTCCTGGATTTCATTGAGTCTAAGTCCTCAGATCTTGGGCTCCTGAGAAGCTGGGATTACAGGCATGAGCTACCAGTAGCTGGCTCCACTCTCATTTCTGTCAGTCAGGGAGATTCTCGCTCATCTTAGACAGTAAGCATGAGCTGGAGGTTTCCACAGGTGTATTCACGATTCTCTTGTTAGTTTCAGTGTGGTCCCAGTTTTTCTCTTGTCCTTGAATCATCCCCTTATATGATTAAGTTCAGAAAAGAGAGGAAGGTAGATTTCCTCCGAGTCTCCCATGTTTCTCTGAGTGGGCAGCATATATGCACTTTTTTATTCAGCCCTGCCTCCAATGAGTGTATACACACACACACACACACACACACACACACACACACACACACACACACACACACACACACACACACACACACACACACCCCTATGATCTAGATTCTTTACTTTTCTGAAAGGACCCCTGGCCTCTTAGGGATCTTTTTCCAAGGCAATTCATCTCTATGTGGGCCCTAGGTGGCCTGAGGATGTTATTTTCCCTTCTCACCGAGCTGTACCTTTCTGCTCTCTTTCTTTTCCTAGCTTTTTGTGGATGCACCTATGGGAACTGCTGCTGAGTACTACTCCATGTCATCACACCCTGTGAGTGCTAGGGACTGTGCTAGGGACAGAGTGGGGGCTGGCAGCAGAAGTGCACTTGCACACCCCTCTCCATCTTGTCCTATTTGTTTCAAAGCTCTTCTCCTCCAGCCTGGCTTCTTTTTTCTCCTACCCTGCCCTAAAGGGTGCATGGGTCTCTGCTCTCCTGGAGCATGCATCTCAGTTGGTACTAGCCATGCAGAAGGTAGAACAGATAAGTCATGACAAATAACACTCATAGCACTGAACTTTTGTGAAAGAAGAGGAAGAGGCTGAAAAACTACAAATCACTCTGTGATTTGTAAATCTCATCTCATACAGGCCATTGATGGCTCACATCTATAATCCTAGCTACTCAGGAGGCTGAGATATGAGCATCATGGTTTGAAGCCAGCCCGGACAGGAAAGTCCATGACATTCTTATCTTCAATTTGCCACCAAACAAAACAAGAAACAACAAAAACAACAAAAAACTCTGGAGGTAAAGCTGTGGCTCAAGTGGTAGATCCCTAGCCTTGAAAACCAAAGCTCAGGAACAATGCAATGCTCAGACCCTCAGTTGAAGCCTTAGGTTTGGCAGACACACACACACACACACACACACACACACACACACACACACACATACACACACAACTCTAAAACCTCTTGTCCTAGTTATAGCTCATTTTTCTTTTTTGGTCCAGTTGTGGGGCCTGAACTCTGGGACTGGGTGCTGTCCCTCAGCTCTTCAGCTCAAGGCTAGCGCTCTACCACTTGCACCACTTCTGGCTTTTTTCTTTTATGCTTATGTGGTGCTGAGGAATTGAACCCAGGGCCTCAGGCATGCAAGGCAAGCGCTCTACCACTGAGCCATCTTCCCAGCCCCTTATAGCTCATTTTTCAAATTGTTGTAGATTCCTAAAATGCAATTTTTAAGAAAATGCTGTGGTAATTGGATGGCCTCTGGATACTTATTTTCAGGGTTCTAAAGTGGAGGGAATAATCCAGAGGATTTGGAGTTACTATAGGAGTACGCTTCTAATTTTTTTGTTTTTGTTTGTTTTGGTGGGTTTCTTTTTGTGTGTGTGTGCTGTTACTGTGGCTTGAACTCAGATCCTGAATGCTCTTACCTTCTTTACTCAAGGTTGGCACTATACCATTTGAGCTGCCCTTCCCTTTCCAGTTTTTTGGTGGTTAATTGGAGGGAAGGATCTCACAGACTTTCCTTCCTGGATGGCTTTGCATTGTGTTCCTCATCTCTCAACCTCCTTAGTAGCTAAGATTACCAGTGTGACCCACCAACACCAGGCATCTAATTTTTTTTTTTGAGATAGAAATCGAATAAGGAAGTAATCATTAACTTTCCTTTTTAAGATAGTATTGCATGTAAGTCCAAGTCTAATTAGGAGATAGGGTCTTTCTTCCTCTCTAGGCTTCTTCCTGAACTATAATTGGCCTATTTTAGACTTTCCATTGTAGCTTCAATGGCAGGCAATTACCACTACATTTTGCTACTATCTATTGAGAAGGAATCTTGTAAATCTTTCTGCCCAGGCTGACCTGGAAGTTTGATCCTCCCAATATCAGCCTCCCATGTAGTTTAGGATAAGAGGCCCGTGCCACAACAACAAGCTATGGGTTGAGAAGGGGGTATGATCCACTTTTCACCATCCCCCACTATCAGCCTTCCAAGTAGCTAGAATAACAGTTGTGAGCCCCAACACGTGGCAACATTGCCTTTTTCTCATGGCAACCAAATGCCACCTGACCATTCCTGGATAATGCTCAACCAAGATAACATTTTGGACTGAAACCATCTAAGTAGGCATATCTCTCACTCTTGTCCTCACTCCTTTACTACGTCAACGGAAAGTTCATATCAGTACCCTGAAGATGATCTTGGGGTCATTGGATCCAGCTGTCTTCCTGATGCAACTGCATTCTATTATATCTTTTTTTTCCTTCAAATTCATTATTAGTCCCCCCATCCCCTTCTCTCGGCCTGGGTGCTGTCCCTGAGCACTTTTTGCTCAAGGCTTGCTCTCTACCACTTTGAGCCACAGTGCTGGTGGTTAATTGAAGATGAGTCTCATGGACTTCCTTGCAGGGCTGGCTTTGAGTCACAATACTCAGACCTCAGCCTCCTGAGTTGCTAGGATTATAGGCGTGAACCACCAGCTCCTGGCTTACTTCATCTCAAACTTGCTTAGTAAAACTGGTGGCCAAGCCTAGACTGGGAGGGACTCCTTGAGCTAGAGATTTTTATCTTTAAATTTTGGTTTCAGGATGAGCTTGGTTCATTTTTTGTTCAGTGGCAAGTGGATATATGGATTTGCCATGATTTTCAAGTTTTGGTGTAAGCCTAAAGAATGATTATTTTATGGGATGTGGCAATCCAATCCCGAGTCCTGAGCTGGTAAATAGAGAGACATTCCGAGCAGCCCACACATTCCCTGGGAAAAATGACTATATGCCAGCCAGCTTTGAAACTGCAAGACAGAACATGGTCTGTAATACTTCTGGACAACCAACACAAGGCTTGGGATTGCTCATTTTTCAAGGATGATTGTGAGCCACAGCAGCTGCACTGGCTCAAGTTCACTGGGCGTATTTCATTGCACAGGAAGCTGCTGGTGACTACTGCTGACAGGAGAAAGCAAACCCAGCATAGGGGCTTCCCCCAGGGGGATTGGCTCATTTTTTTTGTCTTCCAGATGTTTGAACTCCTCAGCTGGAAGTATTTTCTTATTAACTACTAAAGTACCATTGACATATTTAAAATCCTAACCCCCCTCTCTCTGTGTATGTGTGTGTGTGTGTGTGTGTGTGTGTGTGTGTGTGTGTGTGTGTGAAGAATTTTCTCACTCCAAGTGTTTTATTTACTAATACTGCTTTGGGAAGTACTAGTTTAGTACTAGATAGTTTATTTTACTTTGGGATGAAAGTCTGTATTGTTATCAATTTTATCTACTGTTGAGTCATCCTATACTGTAGTGTAAAAGGCCAAATGCTTATTTTATGGGATGTTTTATGTATCTAGAATTTTTTTCTCTAAATGAGATTCAAGGGACAATATCTGAGTTAGGAATGGAACTTTGGCATCTAACCAAAGATCCAGGTAAATCAAATGGAGACAAGTACAAACTCAGAATTCAATGGGTTATACATTTACAAAACAGCATGGAGTTTATTCCTGCCTGAGATTGAAGTTGGGTACATGCACACATACACACATATATGTATGTGTATACATCTATATGTGTGTTTATATATACACATATGTGTGTGTATACATTTTTTTACCAGTCCTGTCAGGCCCTTGGTGCTGTCCTTGAGCTTTTGTGCTCAAGGTTAGTGCTCTACTACTTGAGCCATACCTCTACTTACAGTGTTTTTGGGTTTATTTTATTTTATTTTTTAAACAGATTTTTATGTTTAAAAAATCTCCCTGGGACTTTCCTGGCCTGGACTGGCTTTGAACCATGATCTTCAGATCTCAGCCTCCTGAGTAGTTAGGATTACAGATGTGAGCCACTGGCACCCAGATGAAGTTGGGTATTTTAAAATGAAGAACAGCCTGAAAACATCATCCAACCTATTCTTGGTTCTAAGCACACAGTTCCTAAGTTTTTTCCATGCTGGAGAGCTCAGTGGCCTGTGAGTTTCAGGAGCGGCTGTGTATGGGCAGAGATTGCCCTTTATCAGAGGTTAACTGCTGGAAACCAAACTTTTGGAGGGAGATCCAGCCGTGACTCTGGCCACAGGCTCAGCACTCAGGAATCATGTCCACACTGCAGCAGCAAGAAGAGAGAGCTCCCTTCACGTTCTCCAGCATAGACACTAGAGAAGATGGGATTGTGGTGCTGATTGAAGTAGTGCTTTGTGTTGGAAAGACAGAGGGACCCGAGAGCCTTCATTTTATCATCCATAGCACAGCAAAGGTCAGTGTAGGGAATCACAAGTTTTTTGGCAAGATTAAATGAGATATTCCACACCAAGTATATAGCACTTAACATATAGAGCACATTCAAACTTGTTATTATCAATGAAGGAACATACAGTTGAATGTGGTAACTTTCTCAGTGTTGTATCTTTCCTTTAATTTTCCAGTTTAGAAGCCACTGTGGTTCTTGAAATATTTCAAGGGTGGTGAGTGCACAGGCTACACCAAGCATGCTGGATTAGTGTTAAACAGTGTCCTTGCTTGAAGAAGGTAACACTTCAGGCAACCTTTTTTTTTTCTGATGGGGGACTGGGATTTGAACTCAGAGCCTCTTGCTCTCCCTTAGTTTTTTTTGCTCAAGATCGGTGTCCTACCAGGCACACTTCCACTTCTGGCTTTTTTGTTGGCTAATTGGAGATAAAAGAGTTTATTAAACTTTCTTGCCTGGGTTGGCTTTGAACTGTGATTCTCAGATTTCAGCCTCCTGAGTAGCTAGGTGTACAGGTGTGAGCCACCAGCACCCAGTCAGATTTAGTTTTTAAAGAATAAGGAATGATATTGGAAAACATGTATTTGAGTATATATTAGGAGTAAATTTACCACCATTCATGAGAACCTCTGATGTCAGTAAAGTGAAGCCCAGCTGTGGTTGGCAGAAGTTAAAAATATTGTGATTTAAAAAGACTCAAAATGAAAATGTATGGCTCTATTGCTAGATAAAGGGCCCTCATAAGTTACCACCTCTGTGATCCTCAGCAACCAAGACTTTTCCTGTCTTGTTATAGCTGTCCCAAGGTACAAGTTGGCTGCATGGTCTCCAGCCTTTATGTCTACATTTCAGTAAGAAGAAATGAGGCAAAAGGAAAAGACAAAGAAAGACAGTCACCTTCCATTAAAGAGATCTTCCTAGAGGTTTCACATGATATTTACTCCAAATTGTCACAGTGGTTACATTTGGCAATGGTTGGTGGCTGTGAAAGATGTATCAAGTGGCCATGCTTTTGGCTAAAAAATGGAAGATTAAAAATTACTTTTCACCTTCTTAGAGATGGGGAAAGTCAAACCCCAAACTTGGCACATGCTGGGCAGGATCTCATAAAATAGGAGATTGTCTTATTGCAAGGAAGGAAAAGTGGACATTGGTGTTATTACAATAGAGTCCCTGTCTTTGTTTGATAGCAGGTACAGTCAGCTCATTACACCAATATACTCAATATATATTTCTACCTTTCTAGGATGGGGGGGGGACGATAACAAAGAATAGGATGCCTCTATTTAGAGAGTATTTATTGATGTGTGTGTGTGTGTGTGCGTGTGTGTGTGTGTGTGTGCGTGTGTGTGTGTGTGTGTGCGTGTGTGTGTGTGTGTGTGCGTGCCAGGTCAAAGCCACTGCTCCACTTCTGGCTTTTTTGTGTGTGGTTATTTGGATATAAGAGTCTCATGAACTTTCCTGTCTGAGATGGCTCTGAACCACATTTTTTAGACCCCAGCTTTCTGAGTAGCAAGGATTACAGGCATGAGCTATTGGCTTCTGAATATTGCTTGCTTGCTTGCTTGCTTGCTTTATTTATTTATTTATTTATTTTTGTCGGTCGTGGGGCTTGAACTCTGGGCCTGGGCACTGTCGCTCAGCTCTTCAGCTCAAGGCAAGCGATCTACCACTTGAGCTACAGCGCCACTTCCAGTTTTCTGGTGGTTTACTGGAGATAGGAGTCTCACGGTCTTTCTTGCCCGGGCTGGCTTTGAACCGCGATCCTCAGATCTCAGCCTCCTGAGTAGCTAGGATTACAGGGGTGAGCCACCAGCGCCCGGCTTGCTTTATTTATTTATTTGTTACAAACTAGATACATTAAAATTAGTAGCTCAAAGGGTAGAGCACCTATCTAGCAAGAGCAAAGTCCTAGTTCAAATCCAGTACCAAGAAAGAAAGAAAGGAAGGAAGGAAGGAAAGAAGGAAGGAAGGAAGAAAAGAAAGAAAGAAAGAAAGAAAGAAAGAAAGATAGAAAGAAAGAAAGAAAGAAAGAAAGAAAGAAAGAAACAAAGAAAGAAAGAAAGAAAGAAAGAAAGAAAGAAAGAAAGAAAGAAAGAAAGAAAAAAGAAAGAGGTATTACATTTAGAGATCTAAGCACCTGGTTCAAGATGAGCTGGAGACAGGACTGCAGGACTGGAGCCCCATCAGACAGCTCTATTCCTTTCCTTCCTTTTCCACCAGTAGGCTGTTGGTGTGGGCAGATGGCAAGGCTTGGCACAGCCATCCTTCACTGGCCACACGGCGATGAGGCCATCCAACATCCAATGTGTACCACACACATTGCTCTGGGAATAAAGAATCCCGGAGCAATGGCCTAGCAAAATGCTTCTCTCATCTTGTGGCAGGTCAGGCACATCTGGCCAAGAGTTCAAGGAGCTGGGACATTTGCTTGAACAAACTTCCCTTGGAATGCTAAAGGTAAAAAACAAATGAAGGTTTTATTAAGACTATTTTGTTTATGTGCCATTCATGCAAAATGACTCATCTTCCAGGATGCAGTGATCAATCCTTTTCTTGCCCTATGATTCTCCCTTCACTCTCAAATAAGTTTGTTATGAGACTGCCATCTTTCTTTTGGTTTTCATGGAGAAATGACAGAGAAAGAACATCATCAATTTTGGTGAACTTCATTCTGCTTAAACCCAGCATGGGCTCTATCCTGTGAAGAAGACAGAAAATCCCAAATCCACTCACACATGGGAGTAGTTAGTAAATATCAGGCTTATTGAAAGCAGCCCATGTTTCCTGATGATTCTTTTGAGAACCAGTACCAGGATGTTATAGGGCCCTATGCAGAAAAAAAGGCAGAAAGACAAAGGAGTTGGCTCCCAGTAACAGAGGAAACAGGACAATAGTGCTTTTCTCATGACAGTTGTTTGGTCCAGTACAACCCACTTCATTTATGGATTGGAAATGTATGATTGCCATTTGGCTGTGGACCAAAGAATTGTGCTATAGTTAAGAGTAGCACAAAGCATAGGAAGAAACACAGGTATTAGAGTTCCACACTGGGTGGTTGGTAGCAGGGGCGGTCTATTGTTGACTAGGCTTGTGGCTTTAGGTTGATCTTTTGGTTTATTCTTGCACATATTTTATTTATTTATTTTAAAATTTTATTTTATTGTAAAGGTGATGTACAGAAGAGGTAAAATTATATAAATAAGTTAATAAGTACATATCTTTTCAAATAGTGTTACTCCTTCCCTAATTTTCTCCCATTTTCCCGTCCCCCTTCCCCTCTCCCTTGTAAAGTTCATTTCCAACATAGTGCCTTGTGAGTATCAACTGTTGCATTGGTCACCCTTTGTTTCACCATTTCTGAGATTGCCCTTCCCTTCCCAGAATCAGATAAACTTATATATAAGACAAAGGGTACTGAAATTAGAAACTGTGACCATGGGGACTAAACTAGAGGAGAAGAAAATCGAAAGGAATAACTGCAAACAATAGATTAAAAAAGAAAAAAAGACAAAAAAGAAAACAACCACCCCCCCAAAAAAACACGCGCGCTTACACACATACACACACACACACACACACACACACACACACACACACACACACACACGAAAACCTATCCATATCGTGGAGATCATTTTGATCTCTTTTTTCAGGCCTGGGTTGAACTCAGGCTTTGGATACTATTCCTGAAAGTGTTTGTTCTAGACTAGTACTCTACCACTTGAGCCAAAGCTCTACTTATGCCTTTTTGGTGGTAATTGGAAGTAAGTCTCATGGCTTTTTTGTCAGGCTGGATTCAAACCATGATCCTCAGATCTCAGCTTTGTGAGTAGCTAGGATCACAGGTATGAGCCACCAGTGTTCCCCATTTGGTTGATTTTTTTTTTTTGCCAATCCTGGGGTTTGACTCAGGGTCTGGGCACTGTCCTTAAGCCTCTCTCTGCTCAAGGCTAGCATTCTACTACTTGATCCATAGCACTACTTCTAGCTTTTTTCTGTTTATGTGGTACTGAGGAATTGAAACCAGGGCTTCAAGCATGCTAGTCAAACACTCTACCACTAAGCCACATTCTTAGCCCCCTATTCAGTTGATTTTTAAGCATTAATCTCTTCATCTATGAAGGGTCGGTTAGACCTGAGGAGAGTATAGGAGACATATCTATAAATTGCCTAAAATACATACCTCATTTATATAAGCTGAAGTTGTGAAGTGTCACAATAATGTACTTCATTAAACAGAGCTCAGTGTATATATTGGACTATTTGATTAGAGATCATCATTAAATATTTTGGGTCAAACCACTCTAAAACTCAGTCCTTACAACACAGGATTCTTGAGGCTGGCAGTACTTAGCACAGATGGACAGATGGATAGCTTATTGTTGCTCCAGAGGCTGTGAATTCAACTTACTCAGGCTGCATGCACTGGGAACTTGGCTGGGGCAGAAACAGAATGGTGTAACTGCCCTATCTGCCGCCTCTGTTGTGATGACAAGAGTCTCTGGGGGCTGGCCAGGTGTCTTTTCCTGTCTGTGTGGTCTCTCCAGCAGGATGGCCCACTTTACAATGGTGACAGAGCTCCCAGGGAGAACAGAAGTACCTGCCAGGCTTTTGGAGGACTCAGGCCTGGCACGGAACCAGCGTCATATCTGCTTTCTTTTCTGGCCAGAGAACATCTCACCTAGCTCACAGTCAAGGGAAACAGACCATAAGCTCCATATTTTCATGAGAAGAGAAGCAAGAGTTTGTGGTTAACATTTATTGATGAATTTCATGGTATAGCATTTATTACCTCTGTCTTAGCTCTGTCTTGACCACCAGCAGCACATATAAGCAAATTTAGGCAGAAAGATAGGATGGTGATTACTTGCTGGGTGCTGTATCTGCAGTAATAAAATCTCCAAAGACCCAACATGCAGTCCTGAATGTTGAAATCTTTGAGAGTTAACATCTCAAAAGCCACAATTCCCTTTTAAAAGAGAACATAGTAGAAGGAAAAATTCTGGGAAAGAGATTGGCAAGGTGGGAAAGTACCAGGGCAAAACATCAGTTTAAAAATGCATTTGTCAGCTGGGCACTGGTGGCTCATGCCTGTAATCCTAGCTACTCAAGAGGCTGAGATCTGAGGCTCATGATTTGAAACAAGCCCAGGGAGGAAAGGCAATTACCAAATTCCAGAAGTGGAGCTATGGATCAAGTGGTAGAGCACTAAACTTGAACAAAAAAGCTCAGGAGCTATGACCAGGCCCTGAGTTCAAGCCCCAGGACCAGCAAAAAATGTATTTGTTTCCATTGTCATTTACTCCTGCTGACCAGGAGCTTTTAATGCATGAAACCTACATTTGCCAAAAGAAGCCATCTTCAGTCAGTTTCCAGATATGCTGATGGAATTGGTGTTGGGAGTTCAGGTCCTAGTTGACCTTCTTTCTGCCACTGGAAGTGAGGCTCTTCTGAAGCCTGAGATGACTTAAGATGTTGTAGGTGTGGTGAAAATATGCCCTGCCATAGCTGTCAACTGCTCTTGCTAAAGACTGAGTTTGTCCATTTCAGATGACTGCAGTGACAAAGCTGACCATGCACCATTGCTCCGCTCAGTGACATACATTATACATGTCTCGCTCTTTCTCTCTCTCTCTCTTTCTGCTTTTTTTTTTGTCTCAGCAAGGCAAAATTTACTTCTGCAGAAGTGTGCACCAGCATCCAAAAAATCTGGTAAGCAAGTACACAGCAGGCATACTGCCCCTTTGCGTGGATTGGTTGAGCTTAGGACCGCAATGTGCTTGTGAATGACTAGTTTGAATAGGGTGAAATGTATCTACACAGAGTGACTTTGAAATAAGATTAACAGTGCACAAGTAATCTGAAAATATGCCCACACCCTCTGCTATTTACATCTCTTTTTGACCTATTTTTTTATGAATTAGGTCCACCTGCCCACCTCTACCATATTTGTATGTATTATATTCCCGAGTATTCAAACTTGGGAATGTAGATATATTACTTTTGCCTATTTTATAGTGTAAAATGGCCTAGACAATGTTTGGTAATGTTTTGTATTTTAAGGATGATCTTTTTTTTTCAGAATTCTGTTTTCAGGATTTAAGATGTTAAGGATTTTGATCATTCAGCATTTCAACACTCAGGGTTTGAGACTGTGTCTTTCAGGATTATGGCCCAAGTCCTCAGTAGAATGATAGGGGTGTGATTACTTTAGAAAAACTACCTCAACTTCCCTGCTTCCTTGCTTCCTTCCTTCCTTTCTCTCATTCCTCCTTTCCTCCCTTCTTTCCCTCCTTTTCTCCCTCCCTTCTTTCCTTCCCTCCCTCCCTCCTCTCTATTTCTTTCTGAGACAATAATCTTGCTATATAGTTTAGTGTGTTTTTTATGCTTTAATTCTGTAAGTTTATTTATTTATTTATTTTTTATTGTGAAAATATTGTACAGAAGGGTTACAATTACATGGGCAAGATAATGAGTACATTTCTTATCAAGCATTGTAGCCTCCTCCTTTGTTTCCCCTTCCCATCCCTTCCCATCCTCCCCCCACCACCCCCCATCTAATCCTTCCTGGCCCCCCTCTCCCCGCACCAAAGTTGTAAAGTTCATTTTCGACATAACGACTTGTACACTCATTGTTGCAATGGGTCCACCTGTATCCCTATTTAAACGATTTGTTTTTCCCCTTCCCCACCACAAATTATACCAACATCAAATACAGTGAAAGCAGGGGTTATACTGTGGGGGAGGGACATACCATCTTCTCACTTCTGCCTCCAAGTGCAAGGATTATAGACATTCATCACCATTCTCAACTTCTCTCTAAAAGCTGTGTAAATGCCACCTACTCCATGACAGAACTGAGATTTTAGACTTGAGACACCCAGTCACCTTTCTGTATGGAAAATTCTCACTTTCGGATCTTTGAGAATCAGTTCTGGAGCTCTGTGCCCCTCCCAGCATCTCCAATAACATTTGAAAAGTGATTTACATTTCCCCAGTGCGTGTCAGCTTGACAAATATTTATAGATGTTTGGCATTGACCAAACTTTGAAAACAAATATGAATTAGACAAGGAGTGCCTTGTCTAAAAATGTTTGTAACCCAGGGGGCTGGTTCTGCAATAGCACCAAGGGCTGAGGGTACTTGCCAAGAAGGGAATAATGTATTCATTATGCATGGGAAGGGACTTCACTAGCTTGGCTAGTGTGCTTGGTCCTCAAGGATGGAAGCAACCCTGTCTGGGAGGCTGGGGAAAGGGTGTGGAGGGAAGGGAAGCATGGGTGTCAATTTGGCCAAAGACTAGATATTCAGAACTGGAGCGTGGTTCAAATAGTACACTTGCCCAGAAATGACATTCTACAAGGCAGAAGAAAAGCTTCTAAGAACACGAAAAAGTTCTGCTGTGTGTTAAATGCCTCTGTGTGGAGCCCCTGAGCTAGCTGGGGCTCATTGGTGCAGAGAGCTTGGATATCCCTCTGTACATAAATGACTACCTCAGTCTCCACACAAAGTGATCCTTGGACCAGAAGTATTGACAGTCTCTGAGAGTTGGCTAGGAAGGCCCTCTTTATCAGAATTTGCACCTTAAAAATTCTTTTGTTAAGGATGGTGCTGGGGATTGAACTCAGGGCATGCACACTTGTCCCTTAGCTTTTTTTTCCCCCTAAAGGCTAGCTGTAGTGGATCTACAGCTTCACCTCCAGATTTTTGGTGGTTAATTGGAGATGAGTCTCATAGACTTTTGTATCTGGTTGGTTTTGAACTGTGATCCTCAGATCTCGGCCTCCGAGTAGCTGGGAATACAGGTGTGAGTCCTTGGCACCTGGCTAGAACTTGGACTTTTATGAGTAGCTGGGGATACAGGTGTGAGTCCTTGGCACCTGGCTAGAACTTGGATTTTTATAATGTTGACTGATCTACAAGCACTTTAAAGATTGACACCCAGTGTTCCATGGCTTTAGCCAGGTCCATAGTGTTGGGTGAGCAGACATGTTTAGGTATTGTTCAGGAGTAGGACTGTAGCCACAATACTGAGGCTAGACTGCAGGGAGAGGAAGGGGGTTGTGAAAACTGAAGCCACTGTAACACAGCATTTAGGAGTCCATTGTTCTTAGTGTCCGTGTGTCCATGTGTCCGTGTGTGTGTGTGTGTGTGTATGTGTGTGTGTGTATGTGTGTGTGTGTATGTGTGGCACTCACCATGTGGAGCTGAGCCTTTGTTCTGAAACACAGCTTTAACTTTGAATTTTTTGTTTTCTCATGGTACTGGTGTTTGAACTCAGGTCTTGTGCTAGGTAAGTTGGTGCTCTACCATTTGAACCATGTCTCCAGTTTTACTTTTTGCTGGCTTATTTGGAGATGGAGTCTAGTGAACTTTTCAGCCTGGACTGGCTTCCAACGACTATCCTCCAGATTTCAGTCTCCTGAGTAGCTAGGATAACAGGAACAAGCCACTGGTACCTGGCTTAACGTTGAATGTTAACAATTGTTTCCACCTGCCTTTGGTTCCCTTTGCTTGAGAGTGTCTCCTTCCTTGAATTTAATAATGATTAAATTATTAGCTGTATTCACAGAGAATTGTATACATAAAAAAATTGAACTCATCAAGACTCAGTCTGTTGAATAAGCACTCAATATATGGAAACTTTTTATTGTTACTCTTAGAACAACAGGGATTTGATTTTCTTGAAGTGCTTTGCAAATGATGAGCCTTTTGAACCCACTCTTTCAATGGTTCTTAGGCAACAAATGCAATAATTCTTTGCTCCTATCCAAGATCTGCTATTTTATTGGTTTCACTGTAGTCCAATGTAATTCAATTCATTTTGCTCAATTCAACTCATTAGGAAAAGCTTTTTGATTATAAAACACTTCAGAAAGTATCCACAATTCGATTTTGTTTTTACCATAATATAGAAGGTTAGGTTTCATTCATCCATGTTCATATAACAGTAAAGTGAACTTGAGAAAAATTTAATTATTTCCAAATATCACACCATTATTAAGGATCTGTGTGATTTCAAGACTCAAGGCCATAACCCCACCCACTTATTATTCATCATCCAAATTTTCAATATACCACATCAACAAATTATCTTTCCTTCTATTCTCAGTCTTCTAGTGGTACAGTTTACAGTTCGTAATACTATGCAACTTGTCTCAAATGGGCAAAACTAAGCCAGGTATAGTGGTTCATGTCTATAATCCTAGCTACTAAGGAGGCTGAGATCTGATGATCATGGTACATAGCCAGACAGGGCAAGGAAGTCTTGTAAGACTCTTACCTTTAACTATTTTTTCGCTCAAGGTTTGCCACTCTGCCTCAATCTCTACCACTCTGGTATAGTGGCAGCTTTAAGCAAAAAGGCTAAAGGTCAGTGCCCAGGCCCTGAGTTCAAGCCTCAATATCTACACACACACACACACACACACACACACACACACACACACACACACACACACACACACACACAGAGGCACACACACAGGCACCTACATAAACATACAGAGGCAGGTTTAGCAGGCTCAATGACATAGAAGTTTGGACACTTGACATCTTGGCTGCTTTATTCACAGCATCTGATATTTATCACTGTAGAATAAATATGAAAATGCTCTGTGAAACATAATATCCCTTGTGCAGCCAGGTCATTGCTTCATATAATCTGGGAACAATCTTCCCTTTTCATGTGAATTGGCTGTGGTGGCTAATTCCTGGATTGCATTTTGTTTTATAGCATTTACAAAGCTTTTTTAACCCTGGGTTTGCTTCAGAATGCTAGAGCAATTATACTAATGGTGATAATGCTTGTTAACCAGGCTTTATATCTGTAGATACATTTGAGGCAGCATTATATCCATGATTCTCCACACTATTCTACTTGGAAGTATGGGTAATTTTGAGCTGAAGGTCACTCAAAATCAATGAATGGGAGAAAGAAGCCTTCTCGGAGCTTCACTTATCTTCCAAAAGCAGAGCATTTGCCAGAAATGAGAATGGCTATAAATCCTTTGTCCTGGAGTGTTTTGTGGCCATGAAGAAGATGGAAGATCAGCCTAGAGATGGACCTACATGAACTTTCCTCAGTAACCCTTATTTTCCGTTAATCTCTCCACATATTTGCTTCCCCACAATTCACTACCCCTTAAGGCTCAAAACCCTTCTCCTTTGATTTGTTACTCATCTACAAGATTTAGTACTCTTTGTTAAAATAGTACACAAACCTCTGATTCTGCCCACCTCTTTGGAGCTTTCATTTTACTTCTGTGAGGCAACTCATGTGAGGATCTAAAATAACTCTAACAGCTGAATGCTGGTGGCTCACACCTGTAATCCTAGCTACTCAGGAGGCTGAGATCCGAGGATTGGGATTTGAAGGCGGCCCAGGCAGGAAAGTTGATGAATCGCTTATTTTAAGTTAACTGCCAAAAAAGCTGGAAGCAGAGTGTGGCTCAAGTGGTAGAGTGCTAGCCTTGACCACAAAAGCTCAGGGACAGCTCCCCAGACCTGAGTTCAAGCCCCCAAACATTCACACAGACAGACTTATGCACACACACACTCATGTACACACACACACACACACACACACACACACACACACACAAACTATAACACTATAACAGAGCTAGAAAAATCTCCACTTTGGTATTATTCACTTTGCTGGGGGGGGGAGAGAGAGAGAGAGAGAGAGAGAGAGAGAGAGAGAGAGAGAGAGAGAGAGAGAGAGAGAGAGAGAGAGAGAGAGAGGCAGCCGCTGAGAGCCAGTGGCTCATGCCTGTAACCCTAACTACTTCTCAACTGATTCTATCTCTTCGGAGTTTTCATTTTACTTCAGTGAAGCAACTCATCTAGGCATATAAAATAACCATAAAAGTTGGGTGGCTGTAGCTCATGCCTGTCATCCTAGCTACTCAGGAGGCTGAAATCTGAGGATCACAGTTTGAAGCCAGCCCAGGCAGGAAAGTCCGTAAGACTCATCTCTAATTAACCACAGAAAAGCTGGAAGTGGGGCTATGTCATAAGTAGTAAAGTGCTAGCCTTGAGCCAAACAGCTCAGGGGTAGCTCCCATGCCTTGATTTTTAAAAAGGGGAAGAAAGAGAAGAGGAAAAGGGAGAGGAAGAGAGACAATACAAGGATACACTTTAAACTTCCCCGTGTCCCACTTTCTTTGTCTAGGCTCCACTTCCTAGTAGCCCATATAAATATGAACTCATCAATGGGTTAACCCATTATCAATAGGTCCTCATGGTTAGTGTTCTCACAATCACTTTCCAACAGCACCAGCAGCTGGGTACTAAGCCACAGGAGCCCATGGGAACATTTATATCCAACGCATAACACTAAGTAAAATTTGTGTTTCAAATCCCTTGGAGTAGTCACTCCAGCTCAATATACTAGGACAGGCCATGGTGATCCACACATCACTGTGTTGTTTTAAAAGGCAACTGGGCTTTGCGACTGGCAGGTCAACAGCCTAAAAACAGATCATTTACAAGAAATAACTGAATACAACTGAATCACTGAAGACAGCAGTCTTTTGAGTGTCCTGCAGCCCAAGATGCCATCCCATCAGCTTTAGTGTTGCATGGAGCTTACAGATAGCTGCTTTACTCAGGGTACTTGAAGCCCTACCCTGGAGGAAAATCCCACTCATTGAATTTAAATATACATATATTAAAAACTCTGCCAATTAGATAGTGATGCAATAGATGAGTTTCATTTTCTATTTTCTTCAGTAAGTTATTTCATCTGTGATGGGTAAAAACTTCAACAACCCTGCTCCAAATTTCCACTTTGGTATTATTACTCACTTGGCCTTTAGCCTGAAGTGACAAAATTTTAGGTTAATTGACAAATTGCCCTAAATACCATCCCTGTATATCCTGGACTCATAGAACCTGGGTTAGGCAGCTCTTGTCAGATCTTCAAGTTCAGTATTCACTGTGGTGTGAAATCTTAAGCTAGCTCACAGGAAACAAGTCAGTCATTTCCCTTCATGCAGCTTGGAGGGGATTTGCTAAAGACAGTATTCCTGAAAGGAAGATAAAAATGTCACAGGGGCCTCGGGGCTGGAACAAGCATCATCCACAAATATGACAGTTTGGTTCACCCTTGGCACATGGTAGGAGGTGACTTGCTTGAGCCAATGAGATGTGAACAGGAAGTGATGGTACAGAAGCTTGAACAGCCAGACATGCCCCACCACATTCCCCTTTTCCTTCTGTGGTGGTGGAGAATCACATATAGAATGTAACTCACTATCAGTCTGCAACCTGGAGTGACGAACAATTTCCAGTCCTGTGTACCCAACCTGTATTAAACACATACTGTAAGAAATGTATATCTGTTGTGTTGCTTGAGCTTAACAGTCGCTAGTGCTACTTATCCTATTCTGTGTCAGTCACCGAAAATCAAACTTGCCAGGGTGAATTCATTTCAGCTCATCCACACTAAGTGATTTGATGAAATCACATTTTCTTATCTTCTGAGGCATATACAAAGTGTGTTGGACAGCATACTTTCCAATATTTTCCTGGCTGACCAGAGGTTTTATTGACAAGAAATTGATTTGATTTTTGGCTCTTCTCATTTTTCTTTCTTATGTGAGCCTTTTTGCAGAAACAGGTGATTGTGTAGAGCCGATGTATTGTCCCCTGGACAGAAGAAAGCACCAGACAGCCATTCCTTCACACCATAATGATGTCCCACATGCCTCTAGATGAACCCTCAGCCCTCCTTCCCATACTACTTACTCTTCCCTTTCCTTTAAACCACAAACACTGTATTTGGAGGTACTTCACTTAACTAGGATAAACTTCACATATTAATAGATGTAATCTCCTCTATAAAGCCTTCTATCAATATTTTTAGTAATTGTGTTGGAGCATGAGATGAAATTCTTATGACCCATTGTGCCCACTGAAGCTTCCATTGGAATAGTAACAGAAGCAATGCTAACAGAATCAAAGAAAAAATGGTGTGCTGATAAGCTCTTAGCCCAATGTATTACCCCCCTCCCATGATCCAACTGGTTAGAGAAAGGACAGTGATTATTCTATCTGACAATCCGATTGTTTGCCTTTGAAAATGATAGGAGGAAGAATTGAAGTCACAAATAATACCTTTCCTGCTGCCCAGGTATAAATGAGTTATTTATGACCCCTGCTGTTTGTTAGGTTTGAATTTTTAGTTTTTCTCTGCACTGTGGATTAAAACATAGAGAGGTTTGTCATAGAAGACGGAAAAACTATAAGCCACCCCACATACCTGCAGACATCTGCAGGCAGCCATATTATCTGTTCCCTTCAAAGAAATCTCCTGGAGAGACTGCAAGCTTATTAAAATAGAATTGTTATGTTGAAAACTTTTAGAGTATATTATCTATTTATATATCTATGTATCTATTTATCATACATTAAATACTATGCATATCTTCCACCATATCCTTCAATATATTGTGTTTGGTAAGGATGCAGTTATTATTAATTCATTATTTGAATGAATTCTGTATCACTCGTACAGCAGCATTTGGCCCATAGCAATACACTTGAATGAATGAATGAATGAAGTATGGGGGAATAAATGAGTGAAATATGGGTGTTGCTGGTTGTTTTTTTGGCCTGACAGCAAGCCTAAAGAGGAAGAACAATTCTAGATGATGCATGGCAAAGCCAAGCAAGACATTATGACATGTGACAATTACATAGCAGAGATAGAAGGGAAAACAATCATGAAGGAAGAGGATGTAGAATCATTGTGAGACCAACTAGGGCTACTTTTTAGAATTCCAAGATATGGTTTGAATAAGAAATATCCCCAGGCTCATGTGTTAAAGGCTTGGTCTATGGCAGCCACTGTGAGAAGTAGTAGAAATATTAGGAAGTGGGGTCTAGTTGGAGGAATTAGATCTCTAAGGGTCATGACTTTAAAAGCTATTCCTGGTTTCGGGTCCTTTCCCCTCTCCATCTGCCTCCTACTTACCATTAGGTGGGGCCACTTGCTGAGCCTTAGGCTCCCATCACAATGAGCTGTGTTACCTTGCATGGGACCTAGTAGCAATGGACACAAATGGCCATGGGCCATTTGTCACAGTGATGAAAAGCTGACTAGCCCAAAAAGAATGGCACCAGAGAAAGGGGCTCATAGCTGTGACTTCCTGATTATGGTAGGGCAGGCTAGAGAAAGCCTCTGATGCGGCAAGCAGAGCTGAAAGCATTTCTGGTGGGAGCTCAGAAGACCAGCATGCTGGTAGGAATGCTTGACAGTCAAGGCTATGAGATGGAAACTAGGACTCTACTGAAAATTAGACCAAAAGCCATTTGTATTACATTGTGGCCAAGAATTTGTCTACATTTTGTCCATGCTCTGGGACTTTGTGGGAAGATGAATTTTCAGGTGATAGAATAGTTTGTTTGAGGACTGGGTGTTGCTAATGCTTTTAGATAGATTTTTATCCCAGAGTACATACATAGCCTCCCAAGGGAACTACTTTGAGGCTATTATTATATCCTTTTAAAAAAGAAGAAACTGAGGCTCTAAATGTCCTGTCACTTGCTCCATTACACTGTAGGGCAAATTGTAGAACTCAGTCTTTAACATTAAGCTATTCTGACCTACACAGCCATGGACCCAGTGCCTGAATTATAATAACCTCCACGAAGAATTTATGAGTGAGTGATTTTGATTCTCAGTCACCTCTGTCAGCTGCCAGAAAGGAAATCTTTGGAAAAAGGATAAGAAAGTTGATCACTATTGAGAGAAGAAGAGGACATAATCATTTATAGATTATCAGTGAGTGGCAATTTCCTGGCCTTCAAAAATCCTCTCTCAACAGCCTTATGACGTTGGTGGGCATTCTTAGTTCTGAATTCACAATTGAGAGTATTAAGGTTCCAAGAAATCTCTTCATATCACAGAAAGGCGTTTGTGGCTTAGAACCTGTACTATTTCTAGTATTGTAACCAGATGACATTATGCTTATTGATAACATTATGATTAAGATGACATTATGTATGCTTCTGTTAGGTCCAGAATAGTTACATTTAGATGATAGCATATAAAGGCCATGTAAATATTAAGAACATTCAAGATGATGAATGGATAATTCAATTTCAAAACAGTACTTGGGCAAGCTTGAGAATAATGTATTGCAATCCAAGATGGTGATATTGCGGGAAAATGCTTGCTTGGATGATTTAACACTTTATCCACTAAAAGGAAGATGTTTTTGAGGCTTCAGTTCATAATTATATTACTGTAAACATTACTGTGTTTTTAAGATTTTCCTTTCCCTGTCGGGCATTGGTGGCTCATACCTGTAATCCTTGCTACTCAGGATGCTGAGATCTGAGGATTGCAGTTCAAAGCCAGCCCAAGCAGAAAAGTCCATGAGACTCTTATCTCCAATAAATCACCAGAAAAAAAACCTAGAAGTGGCGCTGTGGCTCAAGCAGTAGAGCACTTGCCTTGAACTGAAGAGCGCAGGGACAGCGCCCAAGCCCAAAGTTCAAGCCCCAAGACCAAAAAAAAAAAAAAAAAGATTTCCCTTTCCCTGAGTAATTAGTTTAATATTGTATATGTGGAAGATAAAAAAATCAAATAACTTTTGGTTTCCTCTTAAAAATTACGAACAGTCCATTTTATTGGTGTCAGAAAGCCTTTCTCATTCTATCCATATATTATCCAATTTCAAGATCTTTAAAGTTAGCAGGTAACAGGAAGGTGTTTACCATAGTGATGAATTACACAAAGACACATTTATTTGCTTTGAGGTTTTGTGTGTGTGTGTGTGTGTGTGTGTGTGTGTGTGTGTGTGTGTGTGTGTGTGTGTGTGTGTGTGTGTGTTTGTGTGTATGTGCTGGTCCTGGGGCTTGAACTCAGGAACTGGGCACTGTCCTTGAACTTTTTTGCTCAAGGCTAGTGTTCTACTATTTGAGCACTACAGCTTCATTTCCAGCGTGTTAGTAGATAATTGGAGATAAGAGTCTCACAAACTTTCCTGCACAGGCTGGCTTTGAGCTGCAATCTTCAGATCTCAGCCTCCTAAGTAGATAGGATTACAGTTCTGAGCCACCATTGAGTAGTTTGCTTTGCTTTAGTTTTTAAAGACATCCAGGGGAGGATAAAGAAAGTAAATATGTGATTTCTTATTGCAGTCCTTACTCTCAAAGTAGGTCTTGATTTCAGAACCCTGTCTTTGTTGATTGTACCTACACATTTCAGCATCCCTCCAAAGGGGGCCTCTAACTCTCTGTCCATCAAATCAAGTCAGTTACTGGAGCTGGAGCCCAAGCCCAGGAATGTCCAAAGGATGTCTCTCTCCAGGCATTCTAGAACAGGTGATTCTTTCCTTCTGTCACTGTCAAATGCTGCAACACAGCTGGTACTTTGAACAGTGAGATACCATTTGCCTTTAGCTCCTCTGTGCTTGGGTCTGGGACCCACACTACTTGGATGGTGGTTCCCTCTAAATGAAATTGCATTTTTAAGACATCATGTTTCATGAGTGATATGGGGGGGCTTCATGGACAGCACAGGTGAGCATTGGGTGATGAGCTCTTCCTACAACTTTTTACAGCTTTCCAGTTACTTTGTTCCTATTGAAATAGTGTATCTATTACCTTTAAAAACTCTACAAGGTAAAATTCATGTACAACAAACTGCCTCTACTAAAAGGATACAAAACAAGTATGTTTTCTTTTTGACAAATGAACATACCCATACCAGTACAATCCACAGATAGTACATGCTCAACATTTTTGTGTGTGTGCAGGTACCAGTGTTTGAACTTAGGGCCTTGTACTCTCAGTTAACATTTCTGGCACAAGGCTGAAGCTGTTCTACTTGAAGCTATACTACTACATACTTCCAATTCCAGCATTTTGGTTAATTGGAGATAAAGAGTCTCATGCATTTTCCTTTGTATGGGCTGGCTTCAAACTGCAATCTTCAATTCTCAGCTTTCTGAGTAGCTAGGATTATAGGTATGAACCACCAGCACCTGGCTCTCCCAACCTTTTGCATTCTGCCATCCACCTGTACCTCTAGTCCCAGACAACCACTGATCTCTTTTCTGTCTTTTTTCTGTCAGATTAGGTGACATTTTCTTTTCTTTTTTTAAAATATTTTTCCCCTTGAATGCAGGGCCTAGGTTAGTGCTCTACCACTTGAGTCACAGCTCACTTCTTGCTTTTTTGTAGTAGTTTAGTGTATGTAAGAGTCTCACAGACTTTCCTGCATTGCCTGGCTTCAAATTGCAATCCTCAGATCTTAGCCTCCTGATTATAGGCATGAGCCACCGGTGCCTGGCTTAGGTGACGTTTACTAAAACTTTAGCTTCAAATGGAGCTCTTCTGCATCTGTCTTCTTTCACTTAGGATAATAATGTGGAGATGAAGTCTAACATTTTCTTTTAGTTCATCTCTTTTGTTTCTTTTTTCTTCATTCTTCCTTTCCCATTGTCTTTGGGTTATTCAAACATGGACTTAGAATTCTATTTGAAATTACCCCTGGCTTTTAAACTTCATCTTGTATTATCTTTTAGTGGATTAGCTGATTAGAATATACATGTGGACAGGAAGGTTATCAGTTTATTGTCACTTAGTTCTAATCCTACCCCCATCTCCCTCACCCTTGTGGTACTGCAATTTGTATTTCTCCCAGTTGGTGCAATGTTAGGCTTTGCCAATAGAGGGCACTAGAGGGATGCAAGTCCTAAGGCAAAGGGAAGAACTTTTTCTGCTGGTTGGGTTCTTTTTCCTCTTATGGCATACATGGCTGCCAGCCTAACAGCACACAGAAAGTTCAGAGGTATTCAGTCTCTAGAGGCTTCCTCTCCAAGAGACCATTTCTTGCTGCCTAGTTCAGTCCCCCCTGGCACACTAGTAGGCCATGTCCTGTGGACCAGATCCAGTTTGCTTACATCCTCTAGTGATTTTCTGGGCCATCCATGCAGGCTTATTTCCTTGCCTCTGCAAGGCTGTGGGTTTCTGTGTTGGCTGTGGCCTTTCCAGTAATGTCCTAGTCTCAGCCTAGGAGAGAGAAAGAAGCACTCTTCCAGGTATGTAGTAATCCATTGTATAATCTCTGGTCTTAGAGTAGCTGCTTACTGGGCTTGCTCTTTATCAAAATCTGCTATTATGTATTTAAGAAATCAAGCAGGGTTGGGAAGGTGGCTCAGTGGTAGCGTGCTTGCCTTGCGTGCATGAGGCCCTGGGTTCGATTCCTCAGTACCACATAAGCAGGAAAAACCCGAAGTGGTGCTGTGGCTCACATGGTAGAGTGCTAGGCTAGCCTTGAGCTGAAGAACTGAGGGACAGCACCCAGGCCCAGAGTTCAAGCCCCACAACCGACAAAAAATAAAAAGAAGTCAAGCAGCCAGGTATGGCATGCATATGTAGGTAACCCCAGCTACTTGGTAGGCAGAGATCAGGAGGAGAGACCTCATCTCAAACAGTAAGCTAAACTTGGCAGCACGAACCTGTCACCTCGCTGTGTGAAAGGTTGTTGGTAAAAGGATAATGAGAGGGGCTTCTCTGAGCAAATGAAACACCCTACCTGAAAAGTAAATAGATAAAAGAAGTTGGAGTTGGGGGGGGGGTGAGATTCAAGTAGTAGAACACCTACCTATCTGGATTTCAAACCACAGTTACCATCAAGAAAAAAAAATTACCAATTTTTTAGCGAACTCCTTCTGCAATGATTTCTGTCTGCTGACTAGATCCTGATTCATAGAGTGCCCTTAGCAACTTATAAGTAGGAAAGCATTTACCACAGAGGTACAAACAATAGGATCCCTTTACCACTTTGCTTCTTTTGATTTTTAAATTCAATTTATTTCTTTTTCTGCATTTCGAAAGGTTGTACAAAGGGGTTCTTGCGTCTCTGGATGCTTCCTGTTTGGAGGCCCCCTTCCGTCATTCTCCCATATCCGATCAATTCCCTTCTTCTATGCTCATGTCACACTTCTCATTTCCTTTATTTCCTATGTACATTGAATAACCCTGCTGTATTAGTTGCACATCCTTTTTTATTCCTCCATTACCTTCCCAATACTCCCCCACTGCCACACGTACAACTTTATTTCTGGTATATATTGGTATTCATTATGTTAAACTGGTCAATCAATTGTTCAAAAGGTTTATTCCATGGAGATTCACTCCTGTAGATACTATAATTAACCCAACTATGTATATAAGTATATGCTTCTACATGTGATGGAATGAGATACCACATTTTGGATCTAAGATCTATCATTATCCTTCTTTATATTGTAATTTTCGCATATAGTGCTTCTACCTTCATTACAGACACAACAAGGGTGAGCCAATGTTGTACATATTTGGCAGAAGACAATAAGGAAAGTAACAGTCCTTTACATTACTCAGGTATCTTGTATTTATTTTGCATTTATTTTATGCCAGGCCCTGGTGGCTTATGCCTGTAATCCTAACTATGCAGGAGGTTGAAATCTGAGGGTTGAAGTTTGAAGCCAGCACAGGCCAGGAAGTCTGTGAGATTTTTTATCTCCAGTTAGCCAGCAAAAAGCTTCAAGTGAAGGTGTAGATCAAGTGGTAGAGTCCTAGCCTGGAGTTTAGAGCAGCCTTGAGCTTAAGCCACAGTGCTGGCACACAAAGACACACAGACATTCACAGGTACACACATACACATACAACCCCAAATATAACCCCTCCTCTCCCCCTCACCTCTCATTTCTGAATACCTTAGTCCTCCATGGAGATTTTAGCTTCCCCCAGCATCATTTCTCTGAAGACTGGAGAACCTTCTTTAGCATTTATAAGTGAGTTTAGTCTTCTGAATTTGGCTTCATGCCACCCTTACCCTAGAATGATGCTTTCACTGGATATAGAGCTCTGGGTTGCTATGGTCATGACTTCCTTGGCTTCTGATGAGAAATTTTAAATCATTGAAGTTGTTTATTTCTCTGCATGTGTATCACTTTTCTCTAGCTGCTTGCAATAGTTTTCTTTTTGGTATTTTTTAGTAGTTTTATTCTGATGTGCTTAGGAAAAGTTTTTTTTTAGTATTGGTGGTGTTTGCAATTTGCTGATCTCCATGGATGCATCTTCCATCAGATCTGTGAGGGCTCCTAGCCGAGATGCACCTGGATGGGTCTTCCATCAGATCTGTGAGGGCTCCTAGCTGAGATGCAAAGCACACTGTGGTCCTAGTACTGCCCAGCCATGAAGCAAAAGAATGGGAGGATGCTCACTGGAAGTGATGGCAGCCATTCTTTCTTAAATGATTTTCTGCTCCATTCTTTCTATCCTGTTTCTGGAGGCTAGTCATATTGAGAATGTCCTTCAAATCCATAAGATATTTTAAATTCTTTTCAATGTTTATCTCTTTGTTCTTCAAATTGATCAACTTTTTTCTCCTCCCTCCCTCTCCCTCCCTCCCTCCCTCCCTCCCTCCCTTCCTTCCTTCCTTTCTCTTTCTCCCCCTCTTTTACTCTGTTTCTCTCTCTTTCTTATTGGTGTCTTTAACGTATCTATTGGTACATTAAGTACATTAGAAAATCTTATGTATTTAATATTCTTTTTTTACATTTATATTCATTTATTTTTATGCTTTTTATTCTTTTTTGAAATTTTATTGATTTAAATTTTGTTTATTGCAAGGGCGATGAATGGTGATTACAGATACATAAGTAAGGTATTGAGTACATTTCTTTTTTTAAATTTCTTTTTTTAATTGAAAATTTGACTTTAATATACCAGTTAATTAATTCTATTAAGTTTCTTAAGAAAATTACAATAGAAAAACAAACCTTTATTTTACCTCTTAGAATACAGAATACCAATTACAACAAAATCAAATGCTGTCCAGATATTAAGGCCCCGTATTGATCAAGTAAAGCACACACTGAATGTAAACAACACAACCCTAAGGAAAGTGTAGCATTGGCACTTGATCATTGGACAGATCACTTCTTTAAAATTGGCTTATATCAGCTATGGGAACAGAGGATTTCATTGTTGCCACACATGTTTACAGTGTATCATAGTCATTTTTATACCCTTTATCATCTTTTTAAACAGTGCTACTTCCTCCCTCATTTTCGCCCACTTACCCTTCCCCATATGCTTTTTATTCTTCTGCGAAGATTTCTTTCACTATGAGTCTATTTTCCTTGACCTTTTTGGGCATAGTTAACAATAATAGTTACTAATAGATGGGCCCTAGTCCAAATCACAGTTCCATCTCTACTCCTCCCTATTTATTTGTTTACTTATGTATTATGTTTAAGTAGTTATACAAAGGGGTTTCAACTTAACCTGTCAGTTCATGAGTACACTGTATCTTGACTTTTCCTTCTATCAAGCACCCCCCACACCCCCACCGTTTCTCCCAACGCCACCCATCGCCTCAGGGGGCCTGGTTCCATGTTCACGTATCTGCATTGAGTATTAGTAGTCCTCCATTTTTAAGTTGAAATACTTTCAGTCCATCCTGTTGTGAGTGAATCTAAAGCTAGTCTGTGACTAGGCAGAGTTGATATACAATGGGCTGCCCTCCTTTGATTTTCCTCTTTCTGCACAGAAAGAACACTCATTTTCTCTCAGAGGCCACTGGATGTCAATGGCATGATTGCAGTGCACCCATCGACCAGAGTCATAAAGTGGGGGGAACTTATCTGGTGCTGATCCATTCTTCTAAATTTCAGCAGCCTGGCAAATTCTGCCAGCCTTTGTTTTACTCTGTAGAGGTTCCAGGTAGTATTTTAGTATTGATGTCCAAGAGTTCATATTAGTTATTTGCAGAATGCTTAGTCTGCTGGGAAATCATGCCACCTTTGCAGAGGTGTGGGTCCCTTACCCACTGCTTTTCATTATCTTGGTAGTGGGTATGAATCTTGGTTCATAAACACAGGTGAATGAGCACTTGAGTATCTATTTTCTCTAATTCAATTTTTATTTTGGTGAGGACTCCCCAGACTCAGACTTGTTCTTCAGTCCCAAGTCATGTAACAAGCACAAATATGGGCACAAACAGGCCACTGTGGCATCTTCCCTCGTCTCTATGGATTGGGTCCTGTCAGATCGTTTGGCTCTTGGCTGCTCCCAACCACATAGGAATTGTTACCTAGGTTTCAGAGGCTGGCACAAACAAGCTGCCATTTCTTTTCCCTGGCCCTTCACTTCCCTAATGGCACCAGTGTGAGGAAGACTCCAGTGGCACCCTGGTCCCCTCCTTTGGACCCCCTCCCAGGCTGCTAACTCCCTTTCATTTCTTTATCCTCTTTTCTTCTGAGAGCCAGTGGGGAGATTTGGATCTAGTCTAGAACAAATACTACCACTGAGTTTCTTCACTCTTTTTTTTTCTTGTGGTGTCTATTAAGAAAAAAGAAATTAGACTTTTGGAACATCAGAAGCAGAAAGACATAGTTGCTACTTTTGTGTTCACCACAGCAAATGTTTCCCCTGAGGCTCTGAGCTCAGGGCTGGCCAACAGCTTACATAAGGCTTATCGGGGAGGTTGAGGCAGAGAAATCTCAGGAAGAAATGTCCCATAGATGAATATATCCTAAGTATTATTTAGCCAAGGAGAACGCCTTCTTCGTTCATGGCTCCCCCCGGTCTGTATTTCAATATGTGGTACATGGTGTTTATTGAATATGTTTATTAAAGGAGTAAGCTAATTTTCTATGTAGTATATAGAAGCCTCATAACTTATAACCGCCATTCTCTGAACTAGCAAGGGGGATAATGATTCCGATGTCACGGTATTGTCATAAAATTAAATGAGATTATGCACCCTTTGCAGATAGTTTCCTAATTGTAACATTTTATTGCTGTTATTATAAATGTTCATTGAGCCGAGATAGAGCTTGGCATCTTTGTCTAAACTCTGGGTGATTCTAGGCAGACTCAGTCAACTGGAAACATGCATTTATCTCTCTCCCAGAGAAACCATACTATTTCAATGTATTTTTTCCTCCCCAAATTATTTATTTTCCTGATGACAGTTTTTTTAATGACAGTTTTTAATGTCAGTTTGCTTGATGTGAATCTATTTTGGTTTTGATTCATCCTAGCATGGAGAAACCAGTGTAGTACTGAGAAAGGGTGATGATATCTCACCCCATTTTTAAAGCACCCTTTGGCAATTTGCCTACTTTAATTAGAATGTAAACTGAGTTCGAATCACATGACATGTGAAGGTACACTGGTGATGGATTTTTGTGAATTCATAAAACAATTCTCTCCATAATGCCCGATAAAGTAAAGATGGATTGAGATATACTTCTTTTTTTAATATGTTTTTTATTGTAAAAATAGTGTTACAGAGGGGTTACAGTTACATGAGTGAGGTAATGAGTACATTTCCTATTAAGCATTGTTACCTCCTCCTTTGTTTTCCCCCTACCATCCCTTCCCTCCCACTTCCACAACTCCTCCCTCCCTCCCCCCCAAAGTTATCAAGTTTGTTTTCAACATAGTGTCTTGTATATCTCATTGTATCCCGATTTAAGCATTTTGTTTTTTCCCTTCCCCTCCTCAAATTAGAAAAGTGTATATACAAGATGCAGGGCACTGACATCAAATACATTGAAAACGGGTTACATAGTACATTGTAAGTATGTTAAAACAATAGCAAGATAGAAAAAAAACAACTTGTGTCCCTATCTTGGGGTTCATTTCGCTTATCATCATCTTACGTGGTCATATGCACATAGCTTTTGACCTTTCCTGCTTGTCCTAGACATAGACTAATTATTGCAAATAAGGGAAACCATGGGGCCTATGTTTCTTTGGGCTTGGCTTACTTCACTTAATGTAATTTTTTCCAAGCCTTTCCATTTCCTAACAAATGGGGCAATGTCATTCTTTCTGATGGAGGCATAGAATTCCATTGTGTATATATACCACATTTTCTTGATCCATTCATCTACTGAGGGGCATCTGGGTTGGTTCCATATCTTACCTATAGTAAATAATGCTGCAGTAAACATAGTTGTGCGGATAGCTTTAGTATGTTCTTGTTTGTGATTGTTTGGGTAAATGCTCAAAAGTGGGATTGCTGGGTCATAGGGGAGCTCTATTTGGAGTCTTTTGAGGAACCTCCGTACTGCTTTCCAAAGTGGTTGAACAAGTTTACACTTCCACCCACAATGCAGGGTTCCCTTCTGTCCATATCCCCTCCAGCATCTGTTTTTGGTATGTGAAAAGGGCATCACTCTTCCCCCAAAAAACCTCAGCTCTGGCACTTGGCACCTTCCAAGCTCACACGATGAGGAAGATTGCACAACCGCTTTTTTCTCTTTTTCTTTTCAAGAATATTGCACTTGTTGGGCACCAGTGGCTTGCACCTATAATCTTAAATACTCAGGAGGCTAAGTTTGAAGTCAGCCTAGGCAGGGACGCCCATGATTTTTTAATATATTTATTGTAAAGATGTACAGAGGGGTTACAGTTACCTAAGTCTGGTCATAAGTACATTTCTTCCTCTATCATTTTCTCTTTGTTTCCCCTCCCCACCAAAGTTGTATAGTTCATTTCCAACATAGTGTCTGAGTATCACTGCTGAATTGTTTTACCCTTTGCCCCACTGTTTCTATGATTCCACTTCCCCTCCCCAAATCAGATAAATTTATATACAAGACAAAGGGTACAGAAATCAACAACATTACAAAAGGGAATAAACCAAAAGGGGGAGGGAAGACCTGCAAACAGTACAATACAAAACCTCATGTTTTATCTCCAATTAACCACCAACAAGCTAGAAGGGGAGCTATGGATCAAGTGGTAGAGTGCCCGCCTTGAGTGGTAAACTAAAGAACAGTGCCCAGGCCCCAAATTCAAGCCCAAATACCAACCAACCAACCAACCACCCTCCCCTCCCCCCCCAACACACACATGGGATTTCACACTGTGGCAGACATGCCATCTCAGACTAAAGCTTGGGATTCAGTCACTGGAGTAAGATTACTGTGAGGATTTGAGGGATGAGCAACTATGAGTGATATTGTCTATTGGTTGGGTAGGCAAATAAGCAACTTTAATGCATGCTTCCTTTATAAAGTCTTCACCGCTTAATGTGTTGTTCACCACTTAATGTGTTGTTGCCTTCTGAAACTCAGGACAGAGCTGCAAGCCAGCCAGAGTCAGAGACCAATGTGAGTGGAGTCATAGGAACTCAACATGCAGACACAGAGAGAGGTTCGAAAGAGGGAGGAGGAGGGAGAGACACCATACCAACAGAGTAATGAGTTCAACTCAGTATCCCCTCCAGTGAATGTGGGATTCCCATGCAGAGTGAGCTGGCCATGAAGATCACCACCCAATGGTGGGCTCTGTAGACTCAGGTTCTGCTGTTCTTCATTGCACAGAGAGTGACTACAACATTTAAACACACACAGTCTTTGCACCTCATGGACTTCATGCACAAACCAAGTGTGGTACCTTCAAGTTCTGTGGGAAAAATGACCATCTATTCCAGAGCTGGAGGAAACTAAATGGGCTGGAGCTAGGAGATGACCCGTATATCTCTTACCCGTGTAGCAAGAGCAATTTCCAATGTAAATGATCTTTGCTTGGTGCTTACAACTTCTTAGTTTGGGACAGCTTTACTCCTCCTACCCACTTAATCTCTAACTTGGTGCTTTTCCTATGGCTCGAACTCAGGGACTGGGTGCTGTTCCTGAGCTTTGTTACTCTAGGTTTTTACTCTAGGCTAGCATTCTGCCACTTGAGACACAGTTTTATTTTCAGATTTTTTTTTTTGTAGTTAGCTCGAAGTTTGGAGAGTCTCATAAACTTTCCTTCCTAGGCTGGCTTCCAAACATGACCCTCAGATCTCACCTCCTGAGTAGCTAGGATTACAGGCATGCACCACTGACACCTGATAGCTCTCATTTTCTTCATCCAATGAAGAGCAGGAATGCCCGTTATCAAATGAAGAGTATGCAATATGAGCCAATGTGGTTTTTATTTAGCACATATAGTTAATTTTCTTGCCTAAGTTTTCCACATCCTCAGAGTCAACTAAATGACAATCAAAACCATTAGAAAAAATATTAGCAAAAATGTCCGTATTGAATAGACCTTATTCATTCATTATTATTTCCAAAATACAATATTCAACTATTCATATATCATTTAGATTGTGTTAGGTATTATAAGTAACTGAAAAATGATTTAAAGCAGTCAGGAAGATACAGTGATATGTAAATATCATGGCATTTTCTGTAAGGAACTTGAGCCTCCCAGAATTTTGGATCCCAAGGGGTTCTTGGAGCCTCTCACTCTGTAGATACTGAGAGATGACTGAAAATGGAACTTACCAGATTGCTGTCAGATTAAAGTACTAGAATCCTTCATTATTTGGATTTCAGATTTTCTGCTTGTATTTTGCTCTGCCTGTCACAATCCTTATTTGGTTTAAATGCATTTTTTTAAATGTGAATTTTCCCTACACACAAAAGAGATAGAAGTTGGCAAATGTACCCGACATGCCTGTAGAACACTTTCAGCTTTGTTCAGTGATTAGATAAGCGGAGAGGTCCATGAAATTTCCATTTCAATCAAGTTTTCCATTAACAAAGAGACTGACTCATTTCCTAGTTTAAGTTCTGGGAGACTGCAGCCGGTTACCACGTGATGGGTAGCAGGAAGGAATTCGTCCTATGACAATAGAGAATCTGCATTCAATTTTCAAGCCAATATCTTTTTAGAAGTCTGATGTTATTAAGGTGGAAATAGCCCAAAGAGTAATTGGGCTCCAGCTATTGCCTTGACAGTCCTGGGCTCATGATAGAGTTAACCAGTGACAGAATAATGTCCCTCATACAAGAAGATATGTCTTTTGAGAGGAGAAACAAGCTCAGGGCACTGGAGAGCTGTTGAGATTTGGGGAGGGAGGAGTCACAGGTAAAGATAATTGAACACATGGTCTTGAATTTTTCCTCCAGGCTCAGCTTTCTCTGGGAATTTGTCCAACGGATACTGTTCTCATTAACATATATGTGTGTGTGCACCTGTGTGTGTGCACCTGTGTGTGTGTGTGTGCGCGCGCACATGTGTTTGGGGAGAGCAAGGCAGCACTGTTTTCATTTTACAGTCTTCAATTGAAGTGGAGAAAAAAATTTTTTTTGGCTTATCTGAGAGAAGAGAGAAATTCATAGAAACTCTATAAACCACTAATGGATACTGGAATAGAATCAAATAGATAAAATATCGGGAGCACAAAAGCAGTTTCCTGAGTGCAGACAGTTTATCTGGCTCCACATGTACCCCACCTCCAACCTTCATAACTCCTGTGAATCTAGCTCAGCAGTTTCACTTGGTTTGGCCTATGTAGCACTAATGAGAGCAGCAAAGGAACTTGAGCAGGCCAGCAGGGCAAAGACCTCCCTTCCATATGGATTCTGCATTCTTCCACATGGCCTGAGAAGTTCAGTATGTGGGCCCTAGATATCATATCACCTTGGCCTTGAACAGCCCCCCCGTTTGGGCTCCTGGGAATCACATCAAAGCCCATTGCCCCTGGAAAACTTGCACATGAACAATGAATTCATTGGACCCCAGTGAGCCACAATGGACACCCAGTTGGAGGGGCTGAAGGATACGTGGAGAGCTCATGGCTGCAGGGAGCCTCTGATTGGATCTTGGGTCTGATATGGCCCACAGGCCATCCAAGGATCTTGAGAGTCGCAGAGCTCTCTGCTAGAGACACCTTATTAATCCTATACAATGCTAGGCTCTCGAAACCCCTCCGGTCTAGCGGGACCGCTGCTTATCTTCAATAAATCTTTGACAAGTTCGTTCTCTCTCTGTGTCCATGGACTCATTCTTTGAGACCTTAGGTGTTGCGATTTTTCAGTATTACTATCAAGTATGATATCATCAGATGGTGGAACTTCTTGTTCTCGAAGCAGTCACTTTCAGAGGGCCAGCTGCTATCTAAAGACCCTGTGGAGGGAGGGAGAGAGAGAGATGGGGGGGAGAGAGAATGAGGGAACAATTTGCCTGAGCCCCTGGGAACCCACAGAATAATCTGAAGTAAAAACATTAAATTTGAGGTGTGTGCGTGCGTGTGTGTGTGTGTGTGTGTGTGTGTGTGTGTGTGTGTGTGTGTGTGTGTCCTGGGGCTTGGACTCAGGGCCTGGGGAGTGTCCCTGAGCTTTTTTGCTCAAGGCTAGCGCTCTTAACGCTCTACCATTTGAACCACAGCTCCATTTCTAGCCTTTCCATCCCTTTTTATAGTTCATTGGAGATCAGAGTCAAGGACTTTTCCATCCAGGTTGGCTTTGAACTCTGGTCCTCATATCTCAGCCTCCTAAGTAGGTAGGATTACAGGTATGAGCCATTGGTGCCTGGATGAAGGTCATTGTTTAATTCAGACAACTGAATTTACCTTGGGTGTCATCAGTTAATGGACTTCGTCTCCCAGGCCCACACCATGGTCCACTGCTGCCATTGTGTCTGTAAAACAATATGCACCTCCTGGACTAATGTACCCTCATACCCTCTCACTGTTTCCTGTCCCTTCTGCTCCAAGTCCACCCCCACAATGGTCCACGGCATCTCCTATCTATATTTCTAGCTGGTTTACTACACAGTCTCTCAGAATCTTCTGTCTATCAAGTGTCTTCTACTTCCTACTTCCCTCTGCTCTGCTTTTTAGGCTGTGGGAACTTTGTGTCTGTGGCCAATTATGTGGAGGGAGATGGTGATTAATTACCTCTTTATCTCGGAGAAGGACTCTGGGACTGTTCTCAGGGCATACTTCTTTTCTCATTCACAAGTTCAGATAAGACCAGTGCTAATGGTCAGGTGGAAATAAGATTCCTCATCCAGACAAGAACCTACTGGTCATTAAAATGGAGTGAGAGGCCGGCCGCTGGTGGCTCACGCCTGTAATCCTAGCTACTCAGGAGGCTGAGATCTGAGGATCGCAGTTCAAAGCCAGCCCGGGCAGGAAAGACTGTGAGACTCCTATCTCCAATAAACCACCAGAAAACCGGAAGTGGCCCTGTAGCTCAAGTGGTAGAGCGCTCGCCTTGAGCTGAAGAGCTGAGGGACAGCGCTCAGGCCCAGAGTTCAAGCCCCACGACCGACAAAAATAAAATAAAATAAAATAAAATGGAGTGAGAGGGCTATAGTACACTAAAGCCTGGTTATATGGCTTGAGATAGGCTAAGACCTGGTCATCTGGACTCTTGGAGATTGTTTTAGGTGGCAGTATTCTGAGGAGAGCAAATTTGGGTTACCGATTGTGAGGCTTACAGGAGCAAGATCAAGGACAGTCTGTGAGAGCTGGCTTATGTGTGTGTGCTCAGGACCTTAGCTCAGTGCTTGTGAACTGTGGCTGTATGCAACTGGGTTCTTCGGAAGGCCAAGAATTCAAATCGATTGTTTTGTTTGTGGGCCATCTAAATACACATGTGCATGCAACACTTTGTGCCTCCTGTCTGCATGTTTGGAATGGCTTGCTTCTCTGCCCTGCAACCATGAAATAAAATTCAGTCCAAAGAGAATTGAAACAGAGGTCTGAAGGAGAGATGAAAGTCAGAAAGATTGTTTTTATTGTGAAAATAACGTACAGAGGGGTTACAATTACATGAGCAAGGTAATGAGTACATTTCTTATCAAGCATTGTTGCCTCCTCCTTTGTTTCCACTTACCATCCCTTCCCATCAACCCCCCCCTCCTCCACCCCCAAGCAAAGTTGTAAAGTTTGTTTTTTGATATAACGTCTTGTATATCTCATTATTGCAATGGGTCCACATGCATCCCTATTTAAACAATTTGTTTTTTCCCTTCCCCTGCACAAATTATACCAGCATCAAATGCAGTGAAAACAAGGGTTATACCATGGGGGAGGGACATACAAAGCAACAAAGAAATTGTCTTATAAATATATTGGAAACAATAGCAAGAAAGAAAAACCATTTGAGTCTTAATCTTGGGGTTCATTTTGCTTAACATCAACTTATCTGACCGTTTCTGCTTGTCTCAGACATATACTAGTTATTGCAAATAAAGGAAACCATGGGGCCTATGTTTCTTTGGGCCTAGCTTACTTCACTTAATATAATTTTTTCCAAGTCTTTCCATTTCCTAACAAATGGGGCAATGCCATTCTTTCTGTTGGAGGCATAGAATTCCATTGTGTATATATACCACATTTTCTTGATCCATTCATCTACTGAGGGGCATCTGGGTTAGTTCCATATCTTAGCTACGGTAAATAAGGCTGCAATAAACATAGCTGTGCTGGTAGCTTTAGTATTGTCTCGTTTGTGATCATTTGGGTAAATGCCCAAAAGTGGTATTGCTGGGTCATAGGGGAGCTCTATGTGGAGTATTTTGAAGAACCTCCATACTACTTTCCAAAGCAGTTGAACAAATTTACACTCCCATCGACAATGAAGTAGGGTTCCCTTCTGGCCACATCCCCTCCAGCATCTGTTGTTATTAGAGTTCTTGATTCTAGCCATTCTAACTGGGGTGAGGTGGTATCTCAATGTTGTTTTGATTTTCATTTCTTTTATGGCTAGGGAGGTTGAGCATTTCTTCATGTGTCTATTGGCCATCTTTCTTTCCTCTTCAGAAAAGTTTCTCTTTAAGTCTTTAGCCCACTTATTTATTGGGCGGTTGTTCCTTTGAGGATTTGTTGTTGGGGGATTTATTCTTTTGAGTTCCAGGTATATTTTAGATATGAGACCCTTGTCTGTTGTATGCCTAGTTAAGATTTTCTCCCAATCCATGGGCTTTCTATTGATCTTGCTAGCTATTTCCTTTGCCATGCAGAAGCTCTGCAATTTCATGCAATCCCATTTGTCCAGCCTTTCTTCGATTTGTTGTGTTTCTGGGTCTCTATTAAGAAAACTTCGGGTTGTTTCTAACATATTTATGAGATGATTTCTTTGTTGCTTTGTATGTCCCTCCTCCATGGTATAACCCCTGTTTTCACTGTATTTGATGTTGGTATAATTTGTGGAGGGGAAGGGAAAAAACAAATTGTTTAAATAGGGATACAGGTGGACCCATTGGAACAATGAGGTGTACATGACATTATGTCAAAAACTGAACTTTACAACTTTGGTGGGGGGGGGAGGGAGGAGGGCTGGGAGGGCAGAGATGGCAAGGGGAAACAAAGGAGGAGGCAACAATGCTTGATAATAAATACACTCATTACCTTGCTTATGTAATTATAACCCCTCTGTGTGGTATTTTCACAATAAAAAACTTATTATTAATGATAATAAAAGAAAATTTCAGCCTGTGTCAAGGCGACCTAGGGATACTCCTATTCCATCCTGTAATATTTTCAGGGAGTCTGCTTTGACTCCAAGGTCTTTGATCCATTTGGAGTTGATTCTGGTGCAGGGTGATATATAAGGATCTAGCTTTACTTTTCTACAAGTGATTAACCAATTTTGCCAGCACCATTTACTGAAGAGGCTGTCTTTCTTCCATTCTATTTTTTAGCTCCCTTATCAAAGATTTGATGGCTATAGGTCTGTGGGTACATTTCTAGTTTTCAGTTCTATTCCATTGGTCCTGAGGTCTGTTCTTTTGCCAGTACCAAGCTGTTTTGATTACTATGGCTTTGTAGTAGAGTTTCAAATTTGGTATTGATATTCCTCCAGCACTGTTCTTTCTGTTAAGGATCGTTTTTGCTATTCAGGGTCTTCTATTGTTCCATATGAATTTTTGGATTGCCTCTTCTATTTCCTTGAAGAATGAGGTTGGACCCAGATGCCCCTCAGTAGATGAATGGATCAAGAAAATGTGGTATATATACACAATGGAATTCTATGCCTCCATCAGAAAGAATGACATTTCCCCATTTGTTAGGAAATGGAAAGGCTTGGAAAAAATTATATTAAGTGAAGTAAGCCAGGCCCAAAGAAACATAGGTCCCATGGTTTCCCTTATTTGCAATATCTAGTATAGGTATGAGTCAAGCGGAAAAGGTCAGATAATGTGATGTTAGGAAAACGAACCCTTAAATATGTATTTTAATGTTTTCGTTTCTTTCATGCATGTGTTTCTAACGCATTTATAAGATTATTTCTTTGTTGCTTTGTATGTCCCTCCCCCACAGTGTAACCCCCGCTTTCACTATATTTGATGTCAGTATAACATGTGGAGGAGAGGGGGACAAACAAGTCGTTTAAGGATTCAGGTGGACCTGTTGCAACAATGAGAATTACAAAATGTCATGTCAAAACCAGCTTTACAATGTCGGTCTGGGGGGGGGGTGGGAGGTATGATTGGGTGGGGGGGAAGGGGGAGGCTGGGAAGGGAGGTGAAGGATAAACAAAGGAGGAGGCTGCAATGCTTGGTAAGAAATGTATGCATTATCCTGCCCATGTAATTGTAACCCCTCTGTACAGTATGTTCTCAAATAAAAAAAAAAAGAATGAGGTTGGAATATTGATAAGTATCACATTGAATTTGTAGATAGCCTTGGGAAGTATTGCCATTTTCATGATGTTGATCCTTCCAATCCAGGAGCATGGGAGTTTTTTGCCACTTTCTAAGTTCTGTTTTGATTTCCTTTTTCAGGTTTTTAAAGTTTTCATCATAAAGGTCCTTCACTTCTTTGGTTAAGTTAATTCCTAGGTATTTTATTTTTTATGGGGCTATTATGAGTGTAGTTGCTTTCCTGATTTCAGCCATACTTTTCTTATTGTTGGCATACATAAAAGCCATTGATTTTTGAGGGTTAATTTTATACCTGTTACTTTGTCAAAGTTTTGAATTAGCTTGAGTCTGTGGGATTCTTTAAATACAAGATCACATCATCTGCAAAGAGGGAGAGTTTTACTTCATCTTTCCCTATTTGGATCCCTTTTATGTTTGCATCTTATCTTATTACTGTAGCTAGGCATTCTAGTACTAAATTGAAGAGAAGTGGAGAGAGTGAACATCCTTGTCTCGCTCCTGAGTTTAGAGGAAATGGCTTTAGTTTTTCCACCATTAAGTATAATGCTGGTTGTAGCTTTGTCATATACAGCCTTCATTGTATTGGGGAATGTTCCCCGTATTCCTAGTTTTTCCAGAGCCTTTATCATAAAGGGGTGTTAGATCCTGTCAAATGTTTTTTCTGCATCTATTGAGATAACCATGTGGTTCTTATCCTTGCTCTTGTTGATGTGATGAATTATATTAATTGATTTGTGTATATCAAACCAGCTTTGCATCCCTGAAATGAATCCTGTTTGATTGTGGTGTATGATTTTTTGGATGAATTGTTGAAATCGATTGGCCAAAATTTTGTTGAGAAGTTTTGCATCAAAGAAATGGGTCTATAGTTTCCTTTCTTTGATGAGTCCCTGCCTGGTTTTGGGATGAGGGTTATGATGGCTTCATAGAATGAGTTTGGTAGTGAACTTTCTCTTTCAATTTCATTGAAGAGTTGAAGGAGTATTGGTGTGAGCTCTGCTTTGAAGGCCTTGTAGAATTCTGCTGTAAATCCATCTGGTCCTGGATTTTCTTAGATGGGAGGTCTCTTATTACTGTTTCTATTTCAATGCTTGATATGGGCCTGTTAAGATGGTTTAACTCATCTTGGTTTAGTTTTGGCATGTCCATATTTGCTAGGAAAAAGCCCATTTCTGCCAAGTTCTTAAACTTATTAGCATAAAGGTTTGAGAAGTATTCCCTTATAATGTTCTGAATCTTGGTTGTTTCTGTGGTGGTGTTTCCATTCTCATCTCTGAGTTTGTTTATTTGGGTGTTCTCTTCTTTTTCTGATCAGATTTGCTAAGAGTCTGTCAATTTTGTTAATTTTTTCAAAGAACCAACTCTTTGTTTTGTTGATTCTTTCTATGGCTTTTTTGGATTCTAATTTGTTTAATTCTGATTTAATTTTAATTATTTCTTTCCATCTACTGGATTGGGGTTTATCTTGCTGCTCTTTTTCAAGGAGGTTCAGATGTCTCATTAAATTGTTGGTTTCAGATCTCTCCAATTTGTTGATGTAGGAACTCAGAGTTATAAATTTGCCTCTGAGTACTGCCTTTGCTGTGTCCCAGAGGAGCTGGTAATTTGTGTGTTAATTTTTGTTGAATATCATGAATATGTGAATTTCCTTTCTAATTTCTTCCATGACCTACTGGTGATTCAGCAGTGTGTTGTTCAGCCTCCATGTGTTACAGGACTTTCTTTGGTGGTTCTTGGTGTTGAGTTCTAATTTTCTTCTCTTGTGGTCTGAGAGAATGCAAGGTATAACTTCAATTTTTCTGAATTTGGACAAGTTTGCTTTGTGACCTAAAATGCGGTCTATTTTGGAAATTTGTTTTTATTGTCTTAAAGTAGTTATACAAAGGGGCCGCCATTCAACAAATCAGCTTGTAAGTACAATGCTTCTTGATCGACATCAACTCCTTCATCATTCTTGTCCATCTTGCCCCTCAATTTTCTTTTTCATGGACATACATTGAACATTCTGACTACATTCTCAGAGAGATCCTAAAAAAGTGTTTGGTGGCAATCTAAACTCTCTGTCCATTTGCTGTGACTTCAATGCTTATCTCCCAGAATTCATGTGTTGGTAATCTATCCCTTAGACTTCAGACTCCTATGTTCATGACACAGGTAGGCAGGGCCTTTGGAAGGTTATTGGCATTAAATGGAGTCATGTGGAGGGCTTCATGATTACCATGAGGGAGAAAGACCCAAGTTAGCATACGTGCTTGGTTGATCTTGCCTTGTGATGCCATCCACAATGTTATAATACAGCAAGAAGCTCAAACCAGAAGCCAGAGTCACATGCCTTGGGCTTTCCAGCCTCCAGAACTATATGTTAAATAAACCTCTATGTCTTGTAAATTTCTTGGTCTTGAGTATTTTGTTACAGTAACAGAAAGTGCTAAAACACTATTGCCACCTCTTCTATTGCATACAGTGGCTACTAACCCATACGCGGCCTGCTGTCTAAAGACCAGGCATTAATGGGCCTTACAACTTGTTATATTCCCCTTGCTATTTTTTTAGAAAATGGCACTGGGGTTTGAACTCAAGGTCTTGTGCATGCCAGGCAGGTACTCTGTCATTTGAGGGTCATCTCACTAACCTCTTCCTCTTCTTCCTTCCTTCCTTCCCTCCTCCTCCTCCTCCTCCTTGCTTTAATTATTAGGTACCTAGCTTCAGACACTCACCTTTCTTCCTATCGCTTCCTGGGTAGTTAGGATCACAAGCAAATGCCAACATACTCAGTGTATTTGTTGAGATGAGATCCTGCTAACTCTGTGTCCTAGCTAGTCTCAAATCATAATCATCATGCCAATTTTTATCTCCTTAGGAGCAAGAATTAAAGGCATGCACTACTTTATTGGGCCTTGATTAAACATGACTGGAAGACCACAGAGCATTGGAAAAAAGAGAGGAATAGCTGCTCATTGGGGCCTCAAGCTAGAAAGGAAGGTGCATTTTGTTGTCAGGGTAGGGCTGCTACAATTCAACTTCTTTGGGTCCCACCACTGTGCATGTACTAGGCCCTCAGCCTTGCTCAAGTTGCTCCTTCTGATATGGCTAAAGCTTCTTAAGGTAATAGTTTTTATCAGACTCTTCTGGGAATTAAAGGAAGAAGAGGATTGCTAATCATTTCTCTATCCTTTGGGTTAGTTCTTTTGGGGGGTGGAATCCCAAGAATGTATTTGTGGCTTGGACTGTCCTACTGACAAATGTAGAAAGAAGCTCAAAATATCTCAAACCAGCACCCAAGCACGGGAAGAATCTTCCTTCCCTGCCTTCCCACAGACTCACATAAAAGCGTTTCTTTCATGCTATGTACATCTTTTTAAAGCAAATAACCTCAATGAAGGTACTCTAGATAGTAAAAAAAAAAATCAAAGGCTCTGTTCCCATGCCATTAAAACAAAGATTGAAAACTCCAAACTGCTCAGTTAATTACGGAGAGAATAAGGAAATAGAGTAACATTTGGGAAGTAAGGGCATGGGCTGTAAAGCATAGGGAAGATACAGAACCAGAGAGAGGATGATAATGAATGCAGCAGGAACACAGGAGAAAGCAGGAGATCTGACAGCTTTGAGCAGGGTTTAGGGGTGGGGAGAAGACCCAGTGAATGGTGCTTATTTTTATAAGCTGCTTCCTTTTGACACAGCTTACTGTTCATTTATGCCTTGGGATTTAAGTTTCCTGTTTCCTGATCTCTTGAAATTCTAATTAACTGATTAACCAGGATCTGTTCTATAATTGCTCTTTATTCTCAGTCTTCTGAGGGACAGTCTGGAAGGAAGTGGCTCCAATGGGGTATGAGTGCAAAACATTCCCCTGGCCAGATGGAAGTAGGGGGTGACCACTGAAGCAGCTATTAGGTAGTGCTTTGTCTGCTGCCATTACAGGATGTGTGTGTGTGTGTGTGTGTGTGTGTGTGTGTGTGTGTGTGTGTGTGTGTGTGTGTGTGTGTGTGTGTGTGTGAATGTTTTTTGAGTTCTTGCTGCTTGCTAGGAACTCTTATATCTACTTTAATCTTTCTTTTTCAGTCATTACAGAAGCCTTGTGAGCATCTAAGTGCTCATGTAGCGAATCAGTGGCTGAGTAGGTTTTTTTAAAAAATTAATTGTGAAAATATGGTACAGAGGGGTTACAATTACATGAGCAAGGTAATGAGTACATTTCTTATCAAGCATTGTAGCCTCCTCCTTTGTTTCCCCATCCCATCCCTTCCCATCTTCCTCCCCTTTCCCCCCTCCCTGGCTGAGTAGATTTTGTAACCATGTAATCTGACAAATAATCAAAACTTTTCCTGATCCCCAATACTCTCTCCAAGATGAATGTGAACACAAACTTCAAAGAATGCTTACTATGGCCAACTTGCAATACACTTAAAAATGCAAAAAGGATGAAACATGCAATTATCCAGCATCCGAATTAATCCCTATTAGTACAATCATTTTTGGCTGCTTGCTTTCCTTTGATGTTAATGCTTTTTAAAACAACTTCCTTCTCCATATAATATTATTAAAATTTATGACTATCTTAAAATATGCTAGCTAGAATCATACATTATTTTAGTACAATGAAGCAAACTATGAAATAAACTGAATTATGAAGCCAAAAGTTGCAATTGCCTGAATTTGACTTTGGGAAATTCTCTCTCCACCCACTCTCCTTTCTCTTTCTCTGTATGTCTCTCCTTCCCCTAACTCTCTTCTTCCATCTCTCTTTCTTTCCTTCCCATTCTCCTTCTCAGCTTCCCTCCTTCCCTCCTTTCTTCTCTCTGTGTTTGCATGCTTGTGTGTGTAACACAGTTGGCCAGAAATTAACTTCAAATTAACTTCAACTTGTTCTGTCTTTTCATAAGTTTATGATTCTGCAGTCTTATGGCCTGAAAAAGAAAAAAGGATCTGAATTTCCATGAGAAACATTGGTTGCTAATACTTCTCATTGGTAGAAGAGACCCATAATAGTTTTACAGAGAATAAACTGGAAAATTAACATTTCACAGAAGCCATTCATGGTTTTCTGATAGCTAGGCAGAGGAATATAATTTCTGGGATTTTTACCTTAGAGGAATAAAAGTTACACAGCAAAGATGTTTATATTTTACATTGTCTGTAACAGTAATGAATCAGCAGTAACCTTAGTATCAAATAGAAGATGACTAAATTAAAAACCACATATTATTTTTAATGATGCAATGTAGATTGAACATTCTTAATCTGAAAATCCAGAAATCTAAAATGTTGCAAAAATCTTTGTCATGATGTCACAAGTGTCATTTGCTGATAGTTTTCAATGTAAGAAATCTTTGTTTCATGCACAAAATTATATTAAAATATTGCAGAAGTCAAAGGTGGTAACATGCCTGCAATCCCAGAAGTTGGGTGGCTGAAACAGAAGAATGGTGAATTCCAGGCCAGTCTGGAATACACAGGTGAGACTTTAACTCATGTATGTATATATGTATATAAGTATATATGCATGTATGTGTATACTATATACTAATGTATATGTATATTATATATAATATATGATATATGTATATTTATAATTATATATGCATTTATATTTTTCTGGATACATGGTATATATATGAAACAGATATGTTTAAACTTGTGTTCTATCTCCCAAATATCTCATGTATGTGCTAATACTCACAAATTTATAAAAAGGCTGAAATCCAAAAGCACTATTTAGCCATTAAATATGCTAGCCAGATGAAATACGTCAATAGACAAAGATTAATTGAATACTAATGATTATAAAATTGATGCATGCAATGTTTACTGTGTGCTCTGTTCTAGCCACATGCTTCAATATTTAATCATCCCCTTAACTTTGGTGGTCAGTATTATTAGTATTTTCCTTATCTAAGTTAAATTGTTAGTATTCTCCTTACGTTAGTTAAACACACACACACACACACACACACACACACACACACACACACACACACACACACACACAACTCAGACTCGAGATATTTCTTGTCCAAGTCTGAAAACTAGGAGGTAATAGAAGGAGCAATATTGTGCATCCCCAGAGTAGATGATTTCATTAATTGTCTCATTATGAGGTTGCTATACTGCATATAGTATACTCATATAGTCTCCTCATATACTGTCATGTGCTAATATATCCTTGAATACTCTGCATCTAGCTGTTAGTTTAATGTGGATTCTAGAGTGCATGACTAGCTCGGGCTTAAGAATTCACCCATTCATCTTTATAATTGCAGTTGGCTGCTTTATGACTTAACTGAGTTCTTCTCTTGACATTGCCCTCATTATGGGATGACCTCTCTCTAACTACTCTTTGCAGCCCAGTTTTTGCCTCTAACCATTTCTGTTTCCTTCACTTCTCCTGAGGGATGTTCTATCTACCCTCTCTTGGACCTCCAGCATGGAGTATGACTCAAGTTTTGCTAATCAAGGCAATAAAAATACATTTATGAGTAATTTACCATCTTTTCAGGTGTGTGTGTGTGTGTGTGTGTGTGTGTGTGTGTGTGTGTGTGTGTATGAGTGTGTGTGTTTTGTATGGGTCATGGTGCTTGAACTCAAGGCTCAGGTTCCATTTTGTTCCAAGCTATGGCTATACCACTTTAGTGATAGCCTCTCTTCCAGTTTTTTGATGGTTTATTGAAGATAAGAGTCTTATGGATTTTCTTTCCCTGGGTTGGTTTCCAACCTTGTTCCTCAGATCTCAGACTCCTAAGTAGCTAGAATTAAAGCTCAGATTTTTTTTTTTTCAGTCAGTCATGGGGCCTGAACTCTGGGCCTGGGCACTGTTCCTCAGCTCTTCAGCTCAAGGCTAGCACTCTGCCACTCAAGCCACAGTGCCTTTTCTGCTTATGTGGTACTGAGGAATTGAACCTAGGGCCTCATGCATGCAAGGCAAGCACTCTACCACTGAGCCGCCTTCCCAGCCCCTCAGATTTGCTTTTAAGATATTATTTTTTAAATTTATTTTTCAGTTGTGGGTTTGAACACAGGGACTGTGTGCCATCCCTAGGATCTTTTGCTCGAGGCTATCACTCTACTGCTTTCTGGTGGTAAATTGGAAATAAGAGGCTCATGGATTTTCCTGCCTGAGCTGGCTTTTGAACTATGATCCTCAGAGCTCAGCCTCCTGAATAGTTAGGATCACAGGTGTGAGCCCCTAGTGCCCAATTTATATATGTATTTTCTTTTCTTTTCTTTTCTTTTTTGGGTCCGGTCATGGGGCCTGAACTCTGGGCCTGGGCGCTGTCCTTCAGCTCTTCAGCTCAAGGCTAGTGCTCTACCACTTGAGCCACAGCACCACTTCCGGCTTTTTTCTTTTTGCTTATGTGGTGCTGAGGAATTGAACCCAGGGCCTCGAGCATGCAAGGCAAGTGCTCTACCACTGAGCTACCTTCCCAGCCCTATATATGTATTTTCTATAACTAAAAGTACAGAGAAGGAAGAAGGAAGGCAAGAGACTTGGCATCAGTGTATGACAGGGATGGTGGTCTGGAAATGTCTATGTGGGTTTTTGCCCATTTCTCTTTTGTTTCTGGAATCCCCTGAGCCTGTGTTACCTTCTACTTAGAATAGGAAAGTGTTCAGACATCTAAAACCTTTATTCTGGGAGGCAGACCTAATAGTAATTCCAGTTTCCTTAGGCAGGGAAATTTCTTGATGAGGTGCCTTTCAAGGGGATGGAAGGTGATGGAGAAACTCAGTTAAAAAAAATGGGACTCTGTGGGAATGAATAACTATGTCAATCTTCTGAGATTTATCTCACAGCTTTGTCCTGGAGTCACCTCTCTTCCTGAAAGGAAGCGCTGGGCAACAGTCATAAAGCAAGGCTTTTTTTTTTTTTTTTTTTTTATCTTCACTGCATCCAGTCCACTTCTAGAGATGCATAAACATTCACGACAGTATCCATCGGGGCTTGCACATGCTTGCGCTGTGTGCCGTCGCCCCGGGGGAAATAGAAATCCAAGGTTGCAATTTAGCTGTTTTCAGCTGAATATTATCTTCCCTAGTCAAGAGGCATCAGATTGGCGAAGCTGCTGTGCTGCTTCTTCCCTGATTAAATCAGAATCTCAGTAGAACAAATCAATCTGCTTTCCCTCTCCATTTAAATCACCATGGCTTTGATTTTGATCTTATTACGGCTCACCTGAATACTGGCAGGAACCTTGTAAGGGTTCTCCCTGGCCTGGTCACTTTCTACCTTGCATCTACCTCTCCACTTTGCTGCACAGTGATTTTCCTAAAATGAGCATGTGCTATTGAAAATCCCTTTATACCGAGTCATTTAATGACTTCCTATTTATTCGGTATCCAAAGGCCCGATCAAAGCATAGAGAATCCTTCATGATCCCTGCCTACATTTTTTGCATCATCACTTGTCACTTTTTTGGGTGATCTAACTATTTCTACCATAGTCACCTTTGTTTCCCGGATGAAGGAGACTCTCCTTTGCTATCTGAGTCTCTGCTGAGGAAATTTCATCTAGAGTGTCCTTCAGCAAAGGCTTTTTTTTTAATCAGTGCTCTGTGGAACTTTGTTTTTTTTTCCCTTCAGTCTCAGGTAACCCTGACAATTTTTTTTTGTGCCAGTAATGGGGCTTGAACACAGGACCTGTATCCTGCCCCTTAGGTTTTTGCTCAAGACAGGTACTCTACCACTTGAGCCCTACCTGTGCTTCTGGCTTTTTGCTGGTTAATTGGAGATAAGAATTGCATTTTTTTCTGCCCAGAATGGCAGAAGAATCCTGAGTAGCTAGATTATAGGGATGAGCCATTGGCTCCAGGACCCTGAATTTTTTCATCTTGGGTAGATTCTTTGTGGTAGACCACAAGAAGCCACTCTTGCAGAAAGTTAACCAAAGGAGTTACAAAGCTGGCTGGGTTGTTAGAAGGACTAGGGAGGAAACAAACTCCAACTCATTTTCCAGTAGTAATAGCTGCAGCTCCCAGAGGCACACCATTGTCCAATCCTGCTAAGAAAGATGCTTCCGTAGTCCCAGACCCATGGCAGCTGCTACCACTCATTTCCATGAGTGAGCACCCAGCATCCTTCTCTGTCTTCTCAAATAGTTAAGACACAAATCCAGGTCTTGTATAGATGTGTTTGACTGGCAGAAACAAAGACATGCTCTTGTGTTCTCTAAGTGAGTGAGAAGTGAGATAGGAATATCTCCTTTCTTGATTTTATCTTTAAAAAATATCTTCAACTGTGTGCTGGTGGCTCACGCCTGTAATCCTCGCTACTCAGGAGGCTGAGATCTGAGGATTACAGTTCAAAGCCAGCCTGGGCAGGTAAGTCCGCAAGACTCTTATCTCCAATTAACCACCAGAAAACTGGAGTGCCACTGTAGCTCAAGTGGTAGAGCACTTGCCTTTAGAAGCTAACAAGTTCAGGGACAGTGCCCAGGCCCAGAGTTCAAGTCCCATGACTGACAAAACAGCAACAGCAACAAAACAACAACAAAACAACAACAACAATCAAAACAAAAAAAACCCTTTCAAGTAGTTTCAATTTAATGCATCTATTTGTGTGTACAACACATCATGTGTGTGTATGTGCGTGTGCGTGTGCGTGTGCGTGTGTGTGTGTGTGTGTGTGTGTGTGTGTGTGTGTGTGTGTGTGTGTGTGCTGGTCTTGGGGCTTGAACTCAAAGCCTGGGCACTGTTCCTGAATATTATTTTGCTCAAGGCTGGCACTCTACCACTTGTGGAGCCACTAGCTCCACTTCCACTGTTTTGGTGATTAATTGGAGATAATAGTCTTATGGAGTTTTCTGCCCAGGCTAGCTTCAAGCCATGATCCTCAGATCTCAGCCTCCTGAATAGCTAGGATTACAGACATGAGCCACCAGTGTCCAGCTGTATGATGCATCTTGATTAGTGGTACCCCTTCCATCCTTTTCCTTCCCCATCCCATCTAGTCTATCTTCTCTCTTGAAGTTTTCTGTTCTCATTTGCATTTGAGTGTTGTGACTACTCTCTTCCTTCATCCACAGCCCCTCTTCTCAACCTCTACCACTCTCAGGCAAGATATGCTTTAGTGTTCTCACATTCATTTAGATAAACTGTCTGCAAATTGTTCAAAAAGATTGCAGCAGGGAAGCCAGACCCAACATATATCATACATACTTCAGTCAGTTTGGATGTGTGTATACGTTCCAGGGTTGACTTTGAGGCAACAGGATTCAGAATTGGCTATCTATCTCTATCTTGGGAAGGTGTTTAAAGCACAGAAGGTATTAAGAATGACTGTGTAACTAAACCATTTAAAAACAACTCTTGTGTTTTGTTATTATTATCTATATTCAGATTTCTCTTCAGATTTGCATCCCGATGAACTCATCTTAACTTGAAAATGTCCCAGGTGGAAAACACACATTATTTTCTGAAGGGACTGCACAATCTAACAGCAACACAACACACAACAGTGAGCATTGTTCTTTTCACCCTTGCCTACTGGGTTGGGAGCTGTAGGTATCTGTCACTGCCTGGTTCATAATATTGTACTATAGCTCCATAGCCCAGGAAAAGATCAAATTTCAAAACTTGAAGAGACATATCCCTTTTGCTCCAAAGCATGTTGAAAAATTGTAAATTACTTCATCCTAAATTGAGGACCATCTGCACTTATGTGCTTTTCTTACTAAACGGTGGACTCAACTTGAAGAGATGTCTTACTGGCTTCTGTATCTATGGTCTTCTGTCAAGGCCCCTGATGTATCAGTCATTATTTGGCAATTGCTAAAAGAATAGAACTGCAAAGATTCCTTGCCTGAAATGATCAATGGTATGCAAGGTTATCCAGCCTTGAAAACTATATTTAATTGATATGATCTGAAAAGTATTATGCCACAAACGAAATAACTTAAGCTTCAGGAGGTCAAACTTTCAATGCTGCTTCAATTTGACTTCTTAGGAGCAAGATTATAGATTTAGTGTCCATATTCTATGCTACTTGTACACTGCAGACCATAATATATGGGATGGGACATCAGCAAATAATGGGGTAGGGAAGGTTGCTTATTGTGCCCTTGGCCTTCATTCTCAGCTGTAATCACCCATATCTTGGTTTGTTATCAAAAAGGATTGCCACAACTTTATGTCTCTAATGCCCACAGCTATCTTGTGTGGTTTTATTATATCTATAAAATAGCATAAGCCAGAGGTTGGAAATGACAGCCTCAGGGCCCAAATAAGATGCAGCCTGTTTGTAAATAAAGTTTTATTTGCAGCATAGCCACACACATTCATTTCTGCATTGCCTTTAGCTTCTTTTGTGTATTGTCTATGGCTATGTTGGCAGAGTTTTATGTGTGTTTTGGCCTGCAACACCTAAAATAGCATCTGGCCCTTTATAAAAGACTTTATTAGGTCCTGGTCTAGGTCTGTGGAACACAGGAATTAGGTCAAGGCTTCAAGCCAACTCTTAAACATAGGTGCTACTCTTAAAAATGTGTGGGGCCAGCCAGACACTGGTGGCTCATGCCTATAATCCTAGCTACTCAGAAGGCTGAGGATTGTGGTACGAAGCCAGCCGAAGCAGAAAAGTCCCTGTGAGCCTCTTATCTCCAATAAACTACTCAAAAAAGCTGGAAATGATGCTGCAGCTCAAAGAGTACTTGCCTTGAGCACAAAGAGACTCAGGGACAGTGCCCAGGCCCAAAGTTCAAGTCCCACAACCAACCAAAACAATGTATGGGGCTAATTGAAAATTAATTTCTGTAACTGTGGTGTTGCTCCTGGCTGTTCAGCCTTTTTACTGAGTGGTCTGGAGATGGTTCCTGCATTCAAGGTTCATGAGTGTCTGTGTATACAGAACACCATTCCTGATGGTTTAATTTAGAACTGTTTAGGGCAAAAAAAAATTCTGGTATTTATTACTGTGCAACAACCACTTCAAACTTAGTAGCTTAAAAGAAATACCTAGTTGTACTTCGTGTGTGTGTGTGTGTGTGTGTGTGTGTGTGTGTGTGTGTGTGTGTGTGTGTGTTTGAGGTAGGAATTTGGGGGCAAGACCTCCAGGCAATGTTTGTATTCTATGTGGCATTTACACAGGCTGCTTGTGGTCACTGTTAGGAAGGTGGAAAGGTGGTGGAAAGGTGGATAGATGGTGGAAGATTGTTTTATATACATTTCTGATACCATCATGGGAATGGTTAGAAGGCTCAGCTCAGCTGAAACTGCCAGCTAGAACACCTATCTTACCCATACCACATAGACTCCCCATTGAGGAAGCCTTAGACTAGTCAAGAGACTCATAGCTGTTCAAGACTCTCCAAGTCTTCCAAGAAAACAAAGTAGAGATTGCCAGGTTGTTGGGATCTAGACTTGTTTTTGCTGTTTTATTGATCAATGAAGCCATAAACCTACTTAGATTGACGAAGTAACATAAAGTTTCTATCTCCCAGTGGGGGGCATACCAAAGAATTCATGGTCATTTTTAATTTGCCAAAGAGATTAGGAACTTCGTAAAACACACAAAGACAAATATGGAGAGTGTGATAAGGAGAGCTGGAGAAGGAACACCAGGTTACCTTGAGGCAGCTTGAGACAGGGAGAAAAGTGGGCCAGATGTTTGAGAATGCAAAGCATTGACTCTTGGCACCACAAAGGAGAGATCATGCTTTGGAAATAAAACATCAGGTGTGCTACAGTAGAAAGAACATCGAAGGGGGCTGGGAAGGTGGCTCAGTGGTAGAGCACTTGCCTTGCATGCCTGAGGTCCTGGGTTCGATTCCTCAGCACCACATAAGCAAAAAGAAAAATAAAGAACATCGAAGAAGATGAGGAAAAAGATGAGACTATGGTGTTGATACAGTGCAGATATGGTAAAGGTGCTTTTAATGTAAATAGAATCCCCACCCACTGTGCATTTATGTCTTTAAGTTTTAAGCTGAATTCCACACTAAAGGCATTGTGTAGGCAGCCATTTAAGGAGGAAAAGGAAGATTCTAACTTGCTTTCTAAGGAACAACTCTAGTGACAGTGCAGAAGGCCTGGAAGTGTGTGTGTGTGTGTATGTGTGTGTGTGTGTGTGTGTGTGTGTGTGTGTGTGTGTGTGTGTGTGTGTGTGTGTGTGTGTGTAATATTTGCTCTAACATTAATAATTAACACTGGAGCTTATCATCTGTCTATCTACTTACCTATCTACTTATTTTTTCTGCATTTTGACAGGTTGTATAAGGTGGTTACAATTTAACATGTCCATCTAAGTGTGTATTGCTTCTTGATCAAAGTCATCCCTTCCATCCTTCTCCCCCGATCTTGGCTGACCCTCATTTCACATTTCCCACCTTCTTGATCACATGTGTATATTGAGTATTCTAATTAATATTCTTCCCCAGTTCCCCTTTTTATCCATTTACCCCCCCCCTCCATTAGCCCTTCTTACAATTTTGTTTCATCTTCCCAATATTCATTTTATTCAGCTTCCTGTAATTGTTTGAAAGGTTTACCCCCATAGAGCTTCAATCCTGCATGTACTATACCTTAGTCAATAAAACTGTGTATATAAGCATATGCTTCAGTGTGTATTTTCATGGGAGGTTGTGTTTTGGGTCTGAGACCCATCTATGAGAGAAAACATGCATCTTTGTCTTTCTGGGCCTGGTTTACTTTGCTCAGCATGGTATTTTTCAGATCCATCCATTTCTCTACAAATGATATAATTTCCTTCTTCCTGATGGCTGCATGGAATTCCATTATAGCCACATATGAATGCATATACATACACACTGATTACATATACATAAATAAATAGAATGTGGTTACATATATATACTTATGCATGCACATGTGCATATATAAATATATAGATATAAAGATGTATAAAATATAAAACATATAAATATACATAAATATATACATGTAAATATGCGTAATCACATTTTTTGATCTCTGCATCTGTTGTGGGGCACATGGACTCTTTCTACCATTTGACTATTGTGAACTGTGCTGCAATGGGACATGTGTGTAGATGCCCTGATTTCATCCAGCATGTAATCATTTGGATAAATGCCTGAGTGTTATTGCTAGAGTATATGGTAACTCTGTATTTACTTTTTTTTTGATGAATATCCATACTGATTTCCCTACTTGCACTGCAGAAACACTTCTTACTACATTGATGTATCTAGCACTCTAGGGCTCCACTGTCCATCTTTTTGTTTTACAAGGACTCACTATTGGTAATCTTTGGTTTATTCTTCAAAAGCTCCTATTCTGAAGACATGAAGAATAATGATAAACCTGAAGACAGCAACTTGGCAAAAGCTTACCCTTTCATTTATAATGAATGCTATTTACTTCCCAGTAACTCCTACTCAAAATTTACGCCATAAAGATAACCAAGTGTTCCATTTATCTACTTACCTGCATGGAAAGGCGAACAGCACTGATTAATTTTCTAAAAGTTTCCACTTCTGAAATGTTTTTTGTTTGTGTGTTATATTTTAAGCCCTTTGACCCATGCTGGAAGATGGAGGCTCAGGCCTGTCATCTTAGCAACTCAGCCAGCCTGGGTGGCAAAGTCCATGAGACTCTTAGCTCTAAAAAGCTGGGAGTAGAGCAGTGGCCAAGTGGTAGAGTGATGGCCTTGAGCAAAATAATCTCAGGGACAGCATGTAGGCCTTGCATTCAAGTCAGGACTGGCACACACACACACACACACACACACACACACACACACACACACACACAAATGTGTATTGATCAGTTGAAAGAAAAGTAGTAAAACATATCTGTCTACTCTTCTATGTACTGCAAACAAAGTACAAAATTTGATTTGAAATAAAGCTTAGAACAGTCTTCCCCAAGGACAGAGGTATGGATAAAGCTTCATCAAAGCTAGGCAAGGAAAGAAGGTTTGGGAACCATTCAACAAAGAGAATGAAGATGGAGGAGGATGGGTTCCAATACAAGGACAGGGAGATTCTAGAATGGACAATCAAGAAAGAATAAGAATTTGGGCAAATGCATGAGATTCTGAGCAGTGAGAGATCATGTAGAGATCAATAACAGAAGACGTTGGGTCATTCTTGCCCTCCTTGTCTTACAAATGATGGACATAGCAAAAGAGGGAGAAGAGGAGCCATGTGCTGGTGGTTTACACCTGAAAGCCTAACTGCTCAGGAGTCTGAGATTTGAGGACCATGATTGGAAACCATCCTGGGCATGAGATAGATTCTTATCTCCAATTAACCATCAAGTAGACATGTGGCTCAAGTGGTAGAGTGCCGGTTGGAGTAAAAAAGCTAAGGGACAGTGCTCTGAATTTAAGTTCCAGTTCTGGCATGCATACCACACACACATTCTCTCTCTCTCACACACACACACACACACACACACACACACACACACACACACAAAGAGAGGGCTGCATCATCAGTTTGACTCTAGGGGGTAGATCCTTTGTTTTGGAAATAATTGAGGACTCCCCTCTGGGAGCTCAGCTAAAGCTGAAGGAAGAGGATAGGGCAAACAAATCCTTCTCAGGGTCAGATGAGAGACAGAAGGTGTAAACAAAGTTCTTTCTCTTTTCTCAAAGTCATCTCAACTTATCACGAGGACAATGTTGTGAAAAGGACATCTTGGAAAACTCCAACAATGTTTTTTTTTTCCCAGAAGATAAAGTAAATCCAATTTGTTGAGATGTTTCTGCTGTGCTTGAAGATAAATCACATTATTGCATTTTATCAGCAGATTGGTGGGCAGTTTAACAGCTTAAAACTGGCAAGAAAAAATGGAAAGGGCCTCTAGTATCTATGAAGAACACATTATTTTGTGCAGGTTTCTAGATGGTGTCAATCAGGCCTGTGTAGAGACACACCGTGTGTTTTTGTAAATTGGGACAGCTTGATAGGGAGGGTTGGCAGAGCATGGAGAGGGAGAAGGTAGATTGTGCAGTCATCAGCAGGGTAGGGAGGCTTTCTCTCCTTGGGCTGATGCTATCCTGATATAAGTGCTTGTGTGTAGAGGAATACAAAGTCATGTGGTACATTTAATGTAGTGCCTAGAATTAAAAAGTCTATTTAACATAACCAAGTGGTCCAGAATGTTGGCCATTCTGTCTGGTTCCTGCTTAGATCTTCCATTTATGATACAGGGTGATCTTGATTCCCCTACGTGTTAAATGAGGCTCATCATTGAGCAAGTTAGACAATACAGGAAAAGTACTCAGAGCAGTTTCTATTTCATAGCACACATGTAATGTTTCTATGATGGCTTATACGCCTTGGTGTGTGTGTGTGTGTATGTGTGTGTTTGAGAGGTATCCTTTAGAATCAGCTCTCTCCTGCTTGCTGTAATGACACAGAATTAAGGCATGGATTCTCCACCATTAAGTTGCAATCATGTAAGGATACAAGTGTGTCTGGGTGGAAGAAATATTGAATTCTGTAACAGACAACTAGGTCACTGAAATAGCCAAGGGCTATTGAAAGCCTGTGTATTCTCTTTTCCTAGAGAAATGAAGGCTGGTTCTAGGATAGCACAGTCACCAGTGAATGAAGGCTCACTTGGGACTCATATAACTGAGTTACAGAATTGTCTCTGTCACAGCAGAGCTGAGTGCCCTTGGCCTAATTGCTAGCACAGCAGACAGAAGGAGGCATACAGAGCCCTCTGGCTGGGGCCAGGCAGCCTTTATAGCTATTGCCACAATGTCCTGTATGATCTTCAAAATTTCTATAATGTTTATGGCTTTCTCTTCTTCACTAGGTGATTAGCTCCTCAGATATGAATAATCACAACAAAGAACATTCAATCAACATTTATTTCTTCTCTCTGATGGTAGTGTCTTTTAGCTCATATGGTATCTGGCACCTGGAGGAGACCTAAAAAACATTCAATGAACCTGAATGCTGGTGGCTCACACCTATTTCAAGTGACTCAGGAAGCTGAGATCTGAGGATCATGGTTTGAAGGTAGGAGAGTCTATGAGACTCTTATCTTCAATTAACAATCAAAAAGGCAAAAGCGGAGCTATGTCTCAAGCAGTAGAATGCTAGCCTTAAGCAAAAAGCTCAGTGACAGCACCCATACCCTGAGTTCAAGACCAGGACTGGTGCAAAAAAAAACGTTCAGTGAGAATAGATGGACCTTGTTTGAATCGAATCAGATATTCTGCTTAGTATTTTGTTTTTTGTTTTTTGTTTTTTTTTTGGTCCGGTTGTGGGGCCTGAACTCTGGGCCTGAGCACTGTCCCTCAGCACTTCAGCTCAAGGTTAGTGCCCTACCACTTGAGCCATAGCACCACTTCCAGCTTTTTTCTTTTTGCTTATGTGGTGCTGAGGAATCAAACCCAGGGCCTCAGGCATGCAAGGCAAGCGCTCTACCACTGAGCCAACTTCCCAGCCCTTCTGCTTAGCATTTTGGAGCTAATTTGCTGTTCCTCTCCAAGTCTTCACATTCCCAGTACACCTGACACATATTAGTCTTTCAGTGGATGTCATCTAACTGAAGCTTGAGGGTACAAAATAGCTTATGATATATGACTATTTTGAGATGTATCTGCCTATCTCCTTGTTTGTAGATGGAACCAGGTATATTTCTGCTTAGCTGTGATTTTGCTCAGGGCAGGTTTGCAGTGAGCTCATGTTTAAACAGGACATGATGGTCAACTCTTGCCTTCTGCCCACTTCCCCATCTTAATGAATAGTACCACCATTTCAACAGGGGTTCAGATAAAATACAGGAACTATTATTATATTGCTGTCTCAATGGTCAGCAGGTGCTCTAAGCTCTAAGCTCCCTGAGTGTGATTCCTTCTCACCCATTTTACAATTTCAGCCTTTGTCCATGATATCCTCACTTCTTGCACAGATATCAAAGTTGTCTCCCAATAGTCTTGGTGCTTTCAGAGAATCCCATCCATTCTTAGATCCTTCCAGAAAAATTAGGGATACAATAGAGTGGGGATTTTTTCAACCAAAAAATCAAGGGGTGGAGAGTAGAAAAAAATAGGGTATGAAGTGTGTGTGTGTGTGTGTGTGTGTGTGTGTGTGTGTGTGTGTGTGTGTGTGTTTAGAAGCCTAGGATACTGGAGAGGAATGGAAGTTTAAGAGAATAGAAATCCTAAAACAGGGAACAAGAGTAGAAACCACAAATCTGAGCAGACAGCCCTGGCAATTAGTCAGGAAGAAGGAGTTCATCAGGAAGGTGAGTGTAGAAAGGGGCATCCATCTTTGTAAGCTCTGAATAAACCTTTAGCTGCAATGGCTTGTCTATTCATTAAGCCTGGAGTGTTTAACTGAGTAACTAATAGTAAACGTTTCCCTACATGTGAGCAATACAATATAACCTTGTTGGTGGATATTAAGAACACAATAATAGGTTTTTTTTTAATAAAAAGAATTCAAGGAGTGCTGGTGGTTCAAGTGCTGGTGGCTCATGCCTGTAAACCTACTCAGGAAGCTGAGACCTTAGGATGGCAGTTGGAAGCTAGCCCTGTCAGGAAAGTCTGTGAGACTCTTATCTACAATTAACCACCAAAAGGCCAGAAGTGGAGCTGTGGCTCGAGAGGTAGAATGCTAGCCTTGAACTTTTTAAAAAGCTCAGGGATAGCACACAAGCTCTGAGTTCAAGTTCCAGTATTGGCACATAGACCAACCTCAAAAGAATGAGTTTAGGTATTGACATTTTATCTTAGCTTCCTGGACATACTTAATCATTCTCTTTTCAGCAAACCCTCAATCCTGGGTGTGGAGGTTGAATAAAAATTTTGTACTTTTTGGGCTGGGAAAGTGGCTCAGTGTTAGAGCGCTTGCCTTGCAATGCATGAGGCCCTGGGTTCGATTCCTCAGCACCACATAAGCAAAAAGAAAAAAGCCGGAAGTGGCGCTGTGGCTCAGGTGGTAGAGCGCTAGCCTTGAGCTGAAGAGCTGAAGAACAGTGCCCAGGCCCAGAGTTCAGGCCCCACAACCGGACCCCCCCAAATTTGTACTTTATTCATGTGAAGACTGAACACAGGACTTCCCCCAGAGAGAGAAGCCTGGGGGATATTTACTAAGGCTAAAATTGCATCACAGGTGACTGGATATTCTTATTTATTTATCTATTTTTATTTTTTTGGTTGGTCTTGGGGCTTGAATTCCGGCCTGGGTGCTGCCCCTGCAGTTTTCAGCTCACGGTGAACACTCTACTGCTTGATCCACAGTACCACTTCCAGTTTTCTAGTGGGTCATTGGAGATAAGAGTCTCATAGACTCTCCTGCCTGGGCTGGCTTTGAACCATGATCCTCAGATCTCAGCCTCCTGAGTAGCTAGGATTACAGGCATGAGCCACTGGCACCCGGCTCCTTTTTATTTTTAATTTTGTGTGACAGTATTGGGGCTTAAACTCAGGGTCTGGTCTCCATGCTTCAGCTACCACTCCATTTGAACCATAGTCCCACTTGTAAATTTTTAGTAGTTAATTGGATATGTAAGAATCACACAGTTTCCTGCCTGGGTTGGCTTTGAATCCAGATTCTCAGATCTCAGCCTCCAGAATAGCTTGGACTACAGTAGTGAGCCACCAATGGTAGGCAACTGGCTCTTCTTATAATATCTTTGCTACAAATGGGCAGCACTGAATTTCTGCAGCTTCTTCTTATGCTGTTCTATGCACAGATTCCCCAAACCCTTCCAGTTGTAGATAATGTGTCAGCCCAGTCCTTTTACAATGAAAATGAAATACCAGGAAAATCTAGGACTCCCCAGCTCCAGACCTCAGCTTAATGTGGATAAACCTCGGGCCAAACGTGAACTTCCAGTTTTGAGAGTATATTTAGTTGAGAGGTGTGTTTTATTTGGCTCCCTGAGCTAAATTGGCATCTGTACAAATAAAAAATGTGAAAAACCATAGCTGCAGGCTTAGAAGAGTTCCAGTAAGAAGGAAAGAGGGAATTTATGTTATAAAACCACAGGGTTCAGCTATTCTGCCTTTTTAGGATTATTCTCCCATTTTTTTTGGGGGGGGTGGTCTTTCCTAGAGGTGCCAGAGCCAGTGAGTGATATTTTCTAAGCCATTTGCATGGAGCCACAAGGACATCTTTTTTTGGTATTGTTACTTGCTCTTGTCATCTTTTTTTGGTATTGTTACTCTCTCTAAATCAATGCACACAATTTATCCAGGTTAATAAGAAAAGTAATTGCTCATCCTTTCTCCTTTGAATAATGATTATGCCTGCTCTTTCTTTCTCCTGGCTTCTTGTGAGAACCTGGGAGCTAAATGTGCAATGCCATTTTATTTTATTTTTTTAATTTATTGTTTTTGTGCAGCCACACACAACTGGGGCTTGAACTCAAGGCCTCATACTCTTCCTTGGACTCTTTTTCACTCAAGGCTGGCACTCTACCACTTGTGCTCCACCTCTAGCTTACAATCTCATTTTAATGGGTACTTCTGGAACATGGACCAGGCCACCCTGTATGGATTAAAGAAAAGCCTTAAACACCTGAGAATAAACTTAGGTATTAGATTAAAAACACCTCCCAGAGTTGTGTGCCTGGAGGTATATCTCCATAGGTATGAAGATGACCACCTTTTGTATTTTCTCGGGTAGAATTGCTGCATTGCTTGAATCTCCAAGTTGAATGTGATTTGGAAGTTATCTTGTAGAAGGAAATATACTTTGCAGACATTTTTCCCTCCTTTTTTTTTTTGGTCCCCAGCTTTTAGATTTGAAGACAAAATGAAACAAAGCAAAACCGACAACAAGGAGGCCTTATTGGTTTGTTTTCATTACTCACCATAAAGTCATAGTACCATGATAGTACACCGGTCATGAGGGAAATCAGCCTTCTACCTTAAAAAAGGCAGAAGAAAGCTGTTGGCTACATCATGTCTGAGCTGTGTTATAGTTTTTAGGCTCATCAGTTTTTCTCTAACACTGGGCCTCCAAGGCCAACTGGGACCCTAGAAGATGAAGCTGAGCCCTGAAAGCCAGCCTGCAGAGGAGCGAGGGAGAACTCTTTGGTATGCATGCTTTGTAGCCTTTCCTCTCCATAGAGACCAGTAGCTACCATTCCCAGCAGGGCTCGGGGTTGCTTGGATGTGCTGCATACTTTTGTTCTGTAAACAGACAAGAACACATGAGCAAACCTGCTTGCCTGCATCTGAACCAAGTCTCCTCTTCAGCTCCTAGATCCTGCTCCATCTGTGACCTCATTACCCCTTGATTTCTGATCAGGATTGACCAATTTCAGAAGAAGCCAGTCTGACACACACACAGAGTAAACCTGCAGATTGTGGAGAGTTGATTCAGCTGCCTTCTAATTTCTGCCCTCCCCACCCCATTTCTTTCAAAACCAGGACATTTGCAAAGGCAGTGCCGTGAGAAACAGCCAAACTAGACATCTTTCAAGTATGCCCTTTGTAAATCATGGCCATCTGTAATCACAATGCAGGGAGGACACTGGGCACAAGTGACTGCCTGCTCTCAGAGCTCGGTCCCAGGAGGCTGCTAGCAAAGGAGAAAAGATACTCCAGTGCTTGTTGGCAAGGGCAGACAAATGGCTGTTGAGTTTGTTGAGATGTGGGGCTGATCCCAGCAGCTGTTCAGGCCCTCAGAGGGCTGTTCAGAATGTGCTGGAACCCTCCAGCCAAGCTGTTCTCCTGCTACTGCTGCTGGCATTTAAAAAGCTGCCCGCCTGCCTGCCTTGTAATTTTGCAATACGTGACCCATCACGAAGGACTTCTGTCCACCTGCACTCATTTCATTCTTAAGGAAGTCCACGTGATGTGTGTATTATTGGTAGTCACTGCCTTTCAACTGAAAAGAGACTCACAGAAAGAATCAATATCTACAGGGTCAACAATTACAGGGTCATATGCATATGTATAGATACATATACACAAATGTATATACACACATAAATATGTTAATTAAAGTAAGGTATATGCAAGGGTGAATTCCTATGTTGTAACTGCTTTGAACAATCAATTTACAGCTTAACAAAATGAATACTAGGAAGCTAGAACTTAAGGTGTTGGGGTAGGGATTGAGGATAAATGGTGGTGGGTAGATGATTGGAGACAGGAAGGGTGGGTGATTGCATTCATTATAGTCAATGTACATATGTGAAAATGGAACTAGGAAAACTGAGGACATGGGTGGGCCTGGAAGCGTTCAGGAATTAGGATGGAAGGAATGATGTTGATCAAGATGCAATATACTCATCAATTGACATGTTGAAGTCCCTCTGTATAACTACTTAAAAGATAACAAAGAATAAAATAAAATTGGAAACCAAAAAATAAATGGCATGCCCCAAAGCAAGGTGAGTAAGTGGCCACTGTCCCACACTCTGGTCCCGTCTTCCAATCCATTTGGTTAGCTCATTGTCCTTGTCCTTTCTTGTGTATGAATATGTGGTTCTAAACCATGAGTGTGCATCAGGCTTAGGTGGAATGCTTGTTGAAGCACAGGGTGTGCACTAGTCACCTCCAGACTTTCTGATGTTCTAAGTGGGCCAGATAATTTCCACTTTAGTAAGTTCCCAAGCCAGGCTCGAGTGACCTGTTACCTATAATCTTAGCTACTCAGGGGGCTGAGATCTAAGAATCACAGTTCAAACCAGCCTGGGCAGGCAAATATCTAAGCCCCTTATCTTCAGTTAATCAGCCCCAAACTGGAAATAGGTGTGTGGTTCAAGTGATAGAGCTTTGGTCTTGAGCAAAAAGCCAATGGAGAGTGGAAGATCCTTGAGTTTGACCACAGTACTGGTGCACACACAATCTCCACTCCACCAAGAAAACAAAATCAAAAACAAAAAACATACTTAAGTTCGTATGAGGTTGGTACCACACTTGTACATCTGTACATTTATAACTTATCTTCTTCTTTTTTGTGTGTAGAATTGGCAGCCAGTATTATTTACTTTAGAGATGAAGAAAGGAAAGAACACATCTCAAACCTGTGAATATATAGGAGGGTATGAGAGGGTGAAGATCTGAGGAACTGCATGTGAGGAGGTGGAGAGGTAGGATATGTGGAGGGGATTTATTAGAAACGTGAGGACTCATATTATAGGGGGAAACAAATCACAGGGGGAGACAAATGTATGCATAACCACCTCTGATCATCCTCATCTTTTAGACTAGAAAATAAATACTTTGTCTTGCAGAAAGGAGAGTTGGAGAAGAGATGAGAACACTATTTGTGGATCAGAGAAGGCAGATGCCAGAATTCTGCTACAGAGTCCTGAAATGGTGAGTAGACCCTGGAGAAGAAATAGTAAAATATCTTACTGGAGACAATCTCAGCAGGCAAGCAATGGAGACAGGCTTGGGCCTGAAGACCAGCCAGACAGCATGCTGGGTGACTCAAAGGCAATTCACATATACCAAAAATCTAGGACTACAGAGTGCTAGATATCTCTGCTTACTCTGTTAGATGACTTTGAGAACCCAGGATTCTACCACTTTTGTTGGTTTGACACTACATAAATCCCTTTGGAGATTATGTTGCTTTTAGATGAAATGGAGTCACCAAATAATGGTACAAGTGATATGCATTTGACACCTACATTGAGGATTGAGATCAAAGCTGAGGACACATATTACTTATGCAATGGAATGTATGGGACACATGGATGTGGTACTACAGAGATAAGTTCTTTCCTTCCTTCCTTCCTTCCTTCCTTCCTTCCTTCCTTTCCCTTTGTGTATATACTGGAGCTTGAACTCAGAGCCTGGGCACTTACTTTTTTTGCTCAAGAGTGGTGCTCTATCACTGGAGCCACACCTCTCTTTCTGGCTTTTGGGTGGATAATTGGAGATAAATGTCTTACATACTTTCTTGCCTGGGTTGGCATCTAACTGTCATCCTCAGATTTCAGCATCCTAAGTAGCTGGGATTGCAGACATGAGCACCAGTGTCCAGATAGTAATAACTTTTTTTTAAAATATAGGATCACCATAGCATGTAAGGAAGGTGTGAAGTAGTGGTTGAAAAATAAATTTAATGAATGTTATAGATAAATATATATGCAATTAATGATATTTATTTATTTTTATTTTTATTTATTTTTTGTTGTTGGTCGTGGGTCCTGAACTCTGGGCCTGGGCGCTGTCCCTCAGCTCTTCAGCTCAAGGCTAGCCCTCTTGAGCCACAGCGCCACTTCCGGCTTTTTCTGCTTTTGTGGTGCTGAGGAATCAAACCCAGGGCCTCATGCATGCAAGGCAAGCACTTTACCACTGAGCCACCTTCCCAGCCCTCTTCTTCTTCTTCTTTTTTTTAAATTGTGAAAATACCATACAGAGGGGTTACAATTACATGGGCAAGATGATGAGTACAGTTCTTATCAAGCATTGTTGCCTCCTCCTTTGTTTCCCCTTCCCATCATCTCCGCCCCCCCTGCCAAAGTTGTAAAGTTCGTTTTTCGACATAATGATTTTTACATCTCATTGTTGCTATGGGTCAACCTGTATCCCTACTTAAAACAAATCATTTAAATAGGGATATTTAAAATTTTTAAAAAAGATTTCTGTCAAATGCAGTTTTGCAATGACAGCATTTCCCAGGACTATATGAACCTGGGCTTACCGAGCAATTGCTAGATATTCATGTCACATGTTGCACCATTTCGTTCTTTCTGACAATTTTATATATCATTAAGGCCAAGATTGAGTCTTCTTCTCAAGCACTTAGCTGCCAAGCCCAGCCCATACTGCTCTGTTTTGAAAGATTCTCAGGTTTGCGCACTTGAAGGCTTTCCTACATGCATTATGTGATCTTGTCCTCTGACTCATTCCTGAGTTATTCACGTCTTCCCGGATTGACAGAAGCTCTGAAGGGTTCACTGAGTAAATGCTTGGAAAGGTCAGGAATTGTCTAGATTCCACTATTAAAAAATGAGTGTTTACTCTAAGGATTCAGATATATTGAAGTACTCTAAGTGTTCTGCAGACATTACTATAAGTGTGTGCAGTAGGATTATTATTATTATTATTATTATTATTATTTTATTTATGCCAGTACTGGGCTTAAATTCAGGGCCTGGGCACTATCCTTTAGGTTTTCCTGTTTAAGGCTGGTGTTTTTACAACTTGATTAACACTTTTACATCTGGCTTTTTGCTGGTTAATTAGAGGTAAGAGTCTCACAGATTTTCCTTTCTGGGCTGGCTTTGAATTGTGATCCTCAGATCTCAGCCTCCTGAGTAGTTAGGATTACAGGTGTAAGTCACTGATGCGAAGATATTATTATTATTATCTTCCTATTTTTGACACACTTAGCATGAGCACAGAGACCTGAAGAGGCTCATCAGGCAATGGAAAATAAAAAAAAGACACACCTGTAGCCGTAATTAGAGTAACAATAATTTGTCTGATCTCATTTAACTAAGCTTGTTAATTTTTTTTAAAATTAAAGACTGAAAGTTCACATCAGAACCTCAGTGAAGGTTGGGTTTTCTGTTACTTCTGCGTGGATTCTTCTGAAGTTAATGGTCTAGAAACCATTTGATGGTTGACCTTGTCATCTCTATGAATCATTTAGTACAAGGCTTTAGCAGGTAGTACAGTAACTGGAGCAGGTTCAACTATGTCCTGCCTCTCTCTCAGTGGCATTCCCCACAGAGCCAGGGACAGAATCCCCTCACAAAGAAGGTTCTTAGGGGATAATATTCCTGTCTGCATGGGCGTGTGTGTGTGTGTGTGTGTGTGTGTGTGTGTGTGTGTGTGTGTGTGTGTGTATGTGTGTTTGTCAAATCTCTTGCTGCTGTGTTTGAATTACCTCCTGTTTACCCCAATGGAGAACCATTGTAGGGTTAAGGGGATGATCAATCACATGGCACCCAGTCCTGCATAGATGAGACCTGGAGCAGGTTATTATTCATTATACATGTTCATAGCCTAGGGGGAGGAAGACACTGTGGCACACAGGAATGGAATTGGGATGCTGTCTAGAGTTCAGTTTGTGTTCTCTGTCGTTTAAAGGAATGAGGGGCAGGAAAGTGTTTAAAACATACAGAACAGGTTTATTTGAAAGTGAAAGAAACAGTTACTTGGACTCCTCATGCAAACGATCTTCAGGCCCTATATATATATATATATATATGTATATATATATGTATATATATGTGTATATATATATATAAAAACACACACACACATATATATATACATGTGTATGTGTATATATATATATATATATATATTTGTGTGTGTGCCTGTGTGTGTGTATTTTTTAAACCTCCTCTCTCTAAGGAAGCTGTCAGTAAACTGCATACCCCACCCCCCACTATTCAGGAATAAGTCTATGTGTTGTCCACTTCTTTGGCTGTGGAGACTGTATGTAGTCAATGGATGTGGGCCCCAATCCATGAAAAGAAATTGAGAGGGCAACTTGTCGTCAGGTTCTTCAAAGTCCTTCCAGTTTTACCAGATACCAAGGAAGCACTTAGTATTGAATTTTACTATCAGGTTTTGGAGTTGCCAGACAACCCACAGGAAGGCTCTCACTTTATCAGATTGTCTTTCATCATCACATCAGTAAACGTGATCGTTGTTCTCTTGATGACTGGCTGCCCTAGGCATGGGCATTCTTGAACACAGCAGGTCGACTTTTCAGATTCTTTCAAATAGTTTTCTGATTTCCCTCAGACTGAAATCAGAGATTATTGGTACTTGGGAGGAGAAAAAATGTGCAGTAAGTAAAAGGATGTGTTCATTATTCAGTCCTTGATCCTCACCTAGGTTCATGTTGTCTTCCTTATAAGATAACTCAAGTAAACTCTATGTAGTGGCTCAGATTACCCTGCATAGTTAGGGTTCTTTCAATTCCACAGAGAAGGAAAATGCAAGATCCTTCTTAAACATGAGAGGGTGGATTTGTTAACAGCCCATAGTCTGGCTTCAAAGAGAACAGGACATCTAGGCAGTTGGTCTTTTTGGAAGGAATGAGAAGCTGGAGCTGATGCTCACAGGCTTTTCAGACCCCATCAATCCTCCTCTTCCTCCAGGCATTCCATTTCTTTGTCTTTGTAGGTGGAGCTTATCTATCTATGTCCAGGCTGCCTGGTGAAAACAGTGGTAAGTGCACACACACCATCTGAGTTTTCATAGACTGTGCTGAGTCAGTCTCTTCATCTCAGATTGACATTTCCTAAAGAAGGCTGTGGGATTTGTTTGTCTTGGGTTACTCATAGACCAACAATCTGGAACCAAGATGTTATTAGTTAGGATGCTCCAGAGAAACAGAATAAGAAAACTCTAAGTACTGTGCCCTACTTTATATAAGCAGGAGCCCCAGGAGAGCCGGTGATACAATTCCAGTCTGAGTTTGAAAGCCAGACAATCATGAGAGCTGATGGTGTAAAGTCCAATCAAAAGCAGGAGCACCATGTTCCAGCACAGTCAGCCTGGGAGGCAGACTTTTCCCTTCCTCTGCCTTTTTGTTCTTTTCAGTCTTCAATTGATTGGGTAACGGTTACTTATACTAGGAAGGGCCATCTTTTGGCCCAGACCATTAATTCCCACTGATAATCTCCTCTGGTAACAACATAATAGCTGCACCTAGAAATTATATATATATATATATATATATATATATATATATGTATATAAATAATTTACATATATACGTATATACATAATGCATGTATATATAATATATGCATATATATGTATATAATATCTGGGTATCCTACCACTGATTAAGTTGAAATATTTAAACTAGCCACGACATAGGGAGCCTGGGTTACATATGACTAGCAGTCTATGTTACTGTTGTTTTGATGTGTTTGTTGTTGTTGTTGTTTGTTTCTTCTTTTGCAAGTAATGGGGCTGGAACTCAGAGCCTGGGCACTGTCCCTTAGCTTTTCTGCTCAAGGCTAGTACTCTATCAGTTGAGCCATAGCTCCATTTCTGGCCTTTTGTTGGTTAATGGAAGATAACAGTCTTAGGAACCTTTCTGTCCTGGATATCTCTGAACCACATTTCTTGGAATTCAGCCTCCTGAGTAGCTAGAATTACAGGTGTGAGCCACCAGCTCCCAGCTACTTTGCTTTTTATAAGTTCTTTCTTTCTTTCTTTCTTTCTTTCTTTCTTTCTTTCTTTCTTTCTTTCTTTCTTTCTTTCTTTCTTTCTTTCTTTCTTTCTTTTTCTTTCTTCCTTCCTTCCTTCCTTCCTTCCTTCCTTCCTTCCTTCCTTCCTTTCTCTTTCTTTCTTCCTTTTTTCTTTCTCTTCTCTCTTTTCCTCCCTGGGTCCCTCCCTCCTTCTTTCCTTCCCTCCTTGCTCTTTCTCCTTTTCTTTCTTGTACTAGAGCTTGAATTTAGAGCCTGGGTGTTATCCCTTAGTTTTTATTTGTCCAAGGCTGGTACTCTACCAGTTGAGCGATAGCTTTACTTCTGGCTTTTTGCTGCATAACTAGGAGTCTTACAAATTTTCCTGTCTGAGATTTTAGACTACTGAATAGCTAGAATTACAGGTGTGAGCCAGTGGTGCCTGGGTACCACTGCTTTCTATGGAAACACTTCTTAAGTAAAAAACTTTATTTTTAGGGCATTCGTGACATGATAGTCCATGCCATGTACTGCATGTCTCTTCTTTATGGCGGTAACACTGAGATTAGGTACATCACATATTCTCTCCCATCATCTCCATGGTATGAATTTGTGTGGCTTTGAATTTTATCTTGCATGTGGCTTGAATTAGATGAATTATTTAACCCTTATGAACTTCTCATTGATCAAGCAGGGCTCATAGGTAAGATTGTTGTAAGAATTAAATAACATTCTGTTTGCAAAGTGTTTGCACTTAGAATAGAAGGCACTCAATGAATAGTCACTATTATTATCCTCACTAATTTAATATTATTATTATTATTATTTCACGCAGCATGTTCTCACATCCACATTGACAAAGGCCATTCAAATAAATTGATACTTTGCTTTTGACTGAGGGTGACAAGAATATTACAAGCCAATAGGTGTTCTGACAGGTATGACCCTCACTTCTTAAAAGCATCAAATGCCTAATTATCTTTTCATGCTAACAATGATTGAGCTGTGGCAATGTTTTCTTTTTTCCTTTTTCTTTTTTCTTTTTCTTTTTCTTTTTTTGTGGTGACATCTACTACTCTAGCCTAGTGTTCTAGGGGGGAAAGATCACACAATGACACTTCGTTCTGTGAATTAGCTGTGAACCTGTAGGCAAACTAGAGCCTGTCACTTCTGTCACATAACTACATCTGGGTGAGAAGTATTAATTTGAGCTTCTGTGGACTTTCCTATTGTTTTCTTTTCTTTTCTTAAAATACAATTTAAGCAGCCTATAGGGCTAGAACAAAGAAAAACAAATGTGTTGAAATTTGTGACTCAATATAATATTGAAAGGCAATTAAAGAGAAGTATTTTATAATTTACTAGTTTAAGTATAAAAGACTTCTTTTGTATTTTTATTTGATTGTTAAGATGTTGTATGGAGGGGTTACAGTTACATGAGTAAGGCAATGAGTACATTACTTGTCGATCATTCTTACCCCTTCCCTTCCTTGTTGTTGTCCCACAATCCCTTCCCTCCCCCAGCTCCCACACTCCTATCTCCCTACCCCTCCTCACCGCCCAAAGTTGTAAAATTCATTTCCAATATACTGTTCACTAGGTAGCTTTGTTGCAATGGGTCATACTTGTTTCAGCATTTTGTTATTTCCCTTCCTCTCCCCAGATTAGACATATGTATATATACAAGATGAAGGATATAGAAATAGAGTACAGTGATAATAGAGGATATGCTGTAGGGGAAAGAACATACAAAGGAAACAACAACAACAAAAGATAATAAAATCACATGGTACATTTGAAACAATAACAATAAAGACCGATGTCTTGTGTCCATATCTTGGGGTTCATTTTACTTAGCATCAACTTATATGGTTATTTATACATGGGTTTTGAGCTTATCAGCTCATCTGATTAGATTATCCTATATGGATGCTAATTATTGCAAATAAGGGAAACCATGGGACTTAAATTTCTTTGGGACTGGGTAACTTCACTTAATATGATTTTTTTCCAAGTCTTTCTATTTCCTAACAAATTAGGCAGTGTCATTCTTTCTGATGGAAGCATAGAATCCATTGTATATATGTACCATATTTTCTTGATCCATTCATCTACTGAGGGGCATCTGGGTTGTTTCCATATCTTAGCTATATGCTGCAATAAACATAGTTGTACTGGTAGCTTTAGTATGGCCTTGTTTGTGATCCTTTGGGTAAATGCTCAGAAGTGGGATTGCTGGGTCATAGGGGAGTTCTAAGTGTAGACTTCTTTGTTTTTTAAAGGAGCATACCCAGGGAAAGCACATTTCTTTTTCCTATTTTATAATGTAGAGAATTTTGCTGCTTTTTGGCCTAGTTCATGCAGTTTTGTCTTAGTCACTTTTGCTTACTATGACAAAATACCTGAGACAATAACTTCATAGAAGAAGAATTGGTTTTAGCTCACAGTTAGGAAAGTTTCCTGAGTGGCTGGATGATTCGTTGCTTTTGAGATTGGGGTTGAAATCAGAATCATGGTAGGTATGCATGGCAGAGGAAACTTGTTCACCTCATGGTGGTCAGGAAGCAAAGAGAAAACATGTTTAGTGATCTAATATCCCATTCAATGACACATTTCTAGAGATCTCAGTAATGTAAGGCTTCACCTGTTTCCTGTTCTACCACTTTCTCAGAACATCTGAAGCTGACAACAAGAGCTCTTGCCAATCCACCTATCTAAACCACACATTTAACCAGCCTGCTGGGAGACTGTCCATGTGTACTGAGTCATAGTTTCCCTTAACCAGAACTTTTTTTTATTGTGAAAATACTGTACAGAGGGGTTACAATTACATGGGCAAGACAATGAGTACATTTCTTATCAAGCATTGTAGCCTCCTACTTGGCTAAAGATCTTGTTTTACTTCATTTAAGTTGAGTCATATTGGATTTTTCTATATTTCAGAAATAGGCAGAATTTAAATTTCCAAAATTGGTGTGTGTGTGTGTGTGTGTGTGTGTGTGTGTGTGTGTGTGTGTGTGTGTGTGTGTGTGTGTGTGTGTGTGTGTGTGTGTGTTTTAGGGTGAGAGCCAGGATATCTTATTGCCCACCTATCTTTGAACTTTTATTCTGGCTAAATTGAACATTTAAACTATATTTAGGAGGTAGAGCTATATTTGAGAGTATGGAAGAGATTGGAGAATATGAAGGGGAACAGGGAAATGAAAATAAGTTTGAGGTAGGAAAAAAAATCTCATAGGTATTTAAAACCTATGTTCTGTCTTTAATATATGAGTTAACATTTTCTCAATTTCCTCAAGATTATTATCTTAAATAACACACAATATTTATTATTAATGCACATGGATGTGGATATACTTCTGGGTCTGAGACAGAACATTTATGAAAGCCTCATGAATAAGAGCTAGGCCAGGCACCAGTGGCTCAGGTCTATAATAGTAACTACTCAGGAAGGTTGAAGACCTGAAGATTATAGTTCAAAGCCAGCACAGCTAGACCAAGCTGAGAGATTTGTATTCCCAGTTAGCCAGCAAAAATACACAAGTGGTAGAGTGCCAGCCTTGATTAAAAAATCCAAGTAGGAAGAAAAGACCCAGAGTTCAACCATGACCACCACCACCACCACTGCAGTAAGTGCTGGCATTCTCCATAGGGGTGTTACTACCTGTGAGTGACATCAGGAGCCATCTTCCAGAGCCATTTCCTCTAAGCAAACTACTCTGATAGCCCTCCAAATAGCTGATAAAGCTTTCTGAATTCTCTAAGTACTTAAATCATCAGAAAGCAGCACTCAAAGTTTGTGGTCTGGAATTAATTTGTGTCTCTGATCCATCTACTAAGTTATGAACTAATTAAAGACAAGGCCTTGCTCTTTCTCATTCCCATCTTCTCAGTGTTGCTAGATGCTAGGCTTACAACTGGGGCTCATGAAATGGTGAACTTGATTTGCCAAGCCAAGTTCTACATATGGCTTCTTCAGGTGCATTTGCCATTAGTGCTGTTAGCATATATTGCCCTAAGCCTAATGTAGAGTATTTGGACCACATAGCTGTCAGATCTTGACTGAACCATGGAATTCCAAGATGTTGTTGCTAAGGTGCTCATGGTTTGACATTTAGCTTATGGGTCTAATAGGAATGTTCACTTCTCTCTGTAGCAGTGGGGAAGCTGTATTTTTCTGGGCTGCTGACCTTTTTACCTCATATGGGAATTACGCCTGGGGATCTGCAGACTAAGGAGTAGGACTGTAGCCAGGTCAGCTTCTCTCTTAAAATAGTCATGAAAAAGAACTCCTAAGTGAAATAACTATGAAGAATGTGTTAGGGCTCGATAGAATAAACTAAGGAAGAAATGAATCTTTAGCTATAAGTAGAGTAAAAAAAAGGGCAATAGTGGAAATAATGCTTCTGGCTTGAGAGAGAGAGGAGGGGGGAGAGTGATTATGCATCTAGTTTTTCTGCTGTCTTTCCAGTAAAATGAGATCAATATATCCCCATCTAGGATGAGGTTTACAATTGATTCATATTCAAACACACCAAGAAGTTTCCTCAAAGGCTGATTTGAGGGCTTTCCTGAGTTTGCAATTTCCCTACAACTGTTCAGTGAGTGAAATCACTCCAGGAGGGTGAAGGTGGTGTGTGAAATGGTCAGCATTGTGAGCTGGGGATCTGGACAAAGAAATCAGTTACATGATGTTTGCACAAAGAGTTGCCTTCAAGTTAGAAGACAATTAATACAACACATTCAACAATTTTGTCAAGTGGAAATTTCAGTTTGACAACAGAAGAAATATTAATAATAATTACATTCTAGGTTCATCTCAGTTGCATGACCTGAGTAAGTTGCTTAGCCTCTGCCAGGCCCTTTTTCCCAATCTATAAAACAGGGAAGTAATAATTTTCATCAGGTTCTTGTGGGATCAATGGAGTAAAGGTGTATCATGTAGCAAGTCTCCAGGGAAAAGGTGACCATGGTGCTGGGAGTGAATGGTGGTGGCCATTTGAGAGACAGCAGTCTCCTAGTCATTATGTTTATTGTATTTTATATTCTTTCCTCTTAGGAACAGAATTATGGTATGAGTCTGAGCAATAATGTGATCACTAGAAACCACATTTTTCAGTCTGTCTTGTAGCTAGATATGAGCATGTTAGCATTTTGGGTAGAAAACTTAGAAAGGCTTCTTAAATAAGAGCTCTCCTATCTACCCTTCCTTGCTTCTTTCTGCCTCTATCCTGGCATTCAGAGGTGAGGGCAATTGCTTTGGAAGCCATTTGAACCCTGAGGTGACTTTCAAATGGAAGCAACACTCTCAAGATGACAGAAAGGTTAAGTAGATGTAAGGCTGAGTTTCTTATCTATGTTGGAATACTGTAGAAGACAGAACTTCTTTTAGGCTAGACAATTGCCTTTTTAAGTTATATATTTTTTCTTATTGGTAGTGTATATAGGGTTTTGCTATATTACTCAGGCTTCCCTTGAAAACTTAGACTCAAATGATCCTCTTCCCTTACTCTCCCCAGTATCTGAACTATAGTCCTATGTCACTAGGTTAGTTGCAGTGTGCTTTGTGAATTTTTTTCAAATTATTTGCAAGCAAACAAGTCTAATTGACAACAAAAGTGAGGATTTCTTTTTGGTTTGCAAGAGAACTGGGTTTATATTAGGTCTCCTTGGCACAGGTTGAAACTATAAAGACCCAGAAACACAACAAATCAAAGAAAGGCTGGATAACTGGGATTGCATTAAACTGCAGAGCTTCCGCATAGCAAGCAAGATATATTGAAACCCTACAGATAAGAGCTTCATATCCAAAAATACCTACAGCTCAAGAAATTAAATTCCCCCAAAACAAACGCCCAAAGAACCAACCACCTTGTTAAAAATGTGGGCTAAAGACCTTAAGAGAGACTTCTCTGAAGAGGAAATATGAATTGCCAAGAAACACATGAAGAATTGCTCAACATCTCTGGCTATAAAAGAAATGCAAATCAAAACAACATTGAGATTCAACTTTATGCCAGTTAGAATGGCTATAATCAAGAAAACTAACAACAACAGATGCTGGCAGGGATGTGGCCAAAGAGGAACACTACACAGTTGGTGGGAGTGTAAACTTGTCCAACCACTCTGGAAAGCAGTATGGAGAATCCTCAAAAGACTAAACAAAGAGCTTACCCATGATCCAGCAATCCTACTCCTGGGCATTTACCCAAATGACCACAAACAAGGCCATACTAAAGCCACCACCACAATGATGTTCATTATAGCATTGTTTACCATAGCTAAGATATAGAACCAACCCAGATGCTCCTCAGTAGATGAATGGATCAAGAAAATGTGGTATATATACACAATGGAATTTTAAAAATTGTATTTATTTATTTTTCTTGTCAGTTGTGGGGCCTGAATTCTGGGCCTGGGTGCTGTCCCTCAGCTTTTCAGCTCAAGGCTAGTGCTCTACCACTTGAGCCACAGTGCCACTTCTAGCTGTTTTCTGCTTTTTTTTAAATTTTATTTTATTTTATTTGTGAACATACTGTACAGAGGGGTTACAATTACATAGGCAGGATAATGCATACATTTCTTACCAAGCATTGCAGCCTCCTCCTTTGTTTACCCTTTACCTCCCTTCCCAGCCTCCCCCCTCCCCCCGCACCCAACTTTTTTCTGCTTATGTGGTGCTGAGGAATTGAATCCAGGGTCTCATGCATGCAAGGCAAGGACTCTACCACTGAGCCACCTTCCCAGCCCTACAATGGAATTTTGTACCTCCATCAAAAAGAATGACATTGCCCCATTTGTAAGGAATGAAAAGACTTAGAAAAAATCATATTAAGTGAAGCAAGCCAGACCCAAAGAAACATATGCTCCATGTTTTCTCTCATTTGTAATAATTTATAATAATAATTTGTATAATAAAAAGTCTAGAATAGTTCTAGCAGAGGATCACAATAGCCCAATAGCTATGTATATATGGCCATATATAATGAAGTGTATCAATATGAACTCCAGTATATGGAAACAAGAAGTTCATATTAGACTTTGTAGGTAGTTCGTCCTTTAAAATTTTTTTGTAATTCCTCTGTACCGTTTGTCCTGTACATAAAATTATTCAATATGTGGAAGGGAAAGGGAATCACAGAAACAGAAGGACAATGGTTGAACCAAAGCAACATTGATACTTGACACTGTTGAATATGAACATTACAACTCTTGGTTGGGGTGTAAGGAAGGGTAAGTGGGAGATAACTAAGGATAGGGTAACAATGATTAAGAACAAATGGACTCATTACCTTACTTATGTAACTGTAGCCCCCTTGCTCATCACCTTTTCAATAAAAATAAAATAAATTTTTTAAAAAAGAGAGAGGGGCTGGGAAGGTGGCTCAGCAAGTAGAGAGCTTGCCTTGCACGTGTGAAGCCTTGGGTTTGATTTCTCAGTACCACATAAACAGAAAAGACCAGAAGTGGCACTGTGGCACAAGTGGTAGAGCGCTAGCCTTGAGCTGAAGAGCTCAGGGACAGCGCCCAGGCCTAGAGTTCAAGCCCCACGACTAACCAAAATAAATACAAAAGTAAAATAAAACAAAATAAAATAAATAAATAGAGAACTGGATTCATTTGCAGAAAATTTCCAAGGATTATCTAGTGCTTGGTTGATTTCCAACTGGGCTGATTAGCTGAAGCAGTGTTCTATGGGAAGAGGATATGAGAAGAATACCTGACTGGGGTACAGATAATGGGAAAAGGGGGCCCAGTAAGAAAAAAATCTCCAGGTCTAGTCAGTCAGTGGCTCATGCCTGTAATCTTAGCTATGTTGGAGGCTAAGAATGGAAAGACTGTAATTTAAGGGCAGACCAGGCAGAAACATCAGTGAGATTCCACCTCCATAGAAAGAAGCTGGAGGTGGAAACCTGTGCATATGATCAGAGTTACAATGGGAACCCAAAGTAGAGGGAATGACAGCTTAGGTTTGCACCTGGACAGGACGCAAGACCTTATCTTAAAAATAACTAATAAAGAACAGGCCTGGACGCATAACTCAGATAGCAGATTAGCTTAGCAGGCACGAACCCCTGAGTTCAAATACTAGTACTGTCAAAAGCAAAACAAAACAACTTCTCTATTTACCAGGTTGGACAATCTGGCCATGCCAAACAGCAGTCCTACGTTCAGGCTTTACCTACTCCTCCATGGGTAATAGCAGAAATGAAATGAGATAATCATTAGACAACCCAGCTCATGCTAATTATCTTAATATTGTTTATTTTGGAGTTACTAAAATGGACCTAGGAAGGGTAACCAGAAAAGTACATGGAAATCATTTTTTTTTCCCTTTGAAGGTCTGCAAGGGTTGAAAAGCAAAGGCTCCCTATTCCTTGAGTAGAGTCGCTGACCTGTTTTACACTCTGATCTCTACTGTGTTTATGGTTCCTGACAGGCCTGGGCCCTGCCTGAGAGGTGGACAACAGCCTTCAGCCTTCATTGCTGCTCACCCTGGCCTGTCTTGGCAGAGTGGATGGCTTTTCTTTTCCCCTGGGATGTTATGCTAAACACAATTACACACAGCATTTGACAACAGAGCTGGTAATTTATGTGCTGCTGCAATAGAGAAGGAGGAGGAGGACCGAGAAGAATATCAATGTACTTGGAGAGGACACTGCAATTTCTCATCTTTTATAGGAATCAGGGGCTAGTTACATAAGGAAAGATGGCAATTACTCACCTGGTGAATTAATTAAAAACTCATCTGCCTTGAGAACCATGTGTAGGGGGAGGTGTATATTACCTCTCCAGGGTGGTTGAATGTTGTGGTGATGGTGTACTTGAAGGGGGAGTGAACATAAGTCAGTATCAGATTATCAACTTGCAAAATTGCTGACTTGGCACATTATTGGGAACATTATTATACCTCTCTGAATCTTGGTTTTGTTATCAATGAGAGATAGCCATGCTATCTCACTGGCTGTTTAGAGCACTAAATGAGATAAATTATATAGAGTGCCTGGGACAATATTTGTCTCAATGATGTGTTTAGAAGTTTGTTCCTCTTATAATTAAAAGACTACAGTGGCACACACGTCTAAAATCCCAGCTAGAGGGGAGACAGAGATAGAATCACAGCCTGACACTAGTACTGGGAAAAAATTATGAGACCATATCACAAAAGTAACCAAGGCAAAAATGAGCTGAGGGTTTGAATATTAGAATGTCTGAGTAGCAAGTATGAGGCCCTGAGTTCAAACTGTAAATGTAAATATGAATAAAACCATATTTTGTTCCTATAGCCCTCTCATATTGTTAAAGTTTTAACAATAGGTCTATTTTATTATTTAGTACTATTTGGCTTCATCACATATTTCATTTTGGGGATGTGTGTGTGTGTGTGTGTGTGTGTGTGTGTGTGTGTCCATGTACATATAGGCATTTGTGTAAATTACAGCATATATTACAGTGTCTTTCATCATCAGTAATTTAAAATACATGATTACATAATGCTATACCTATAAATGCAGTCTCTTCTCTTCCTTCCTATGAGCCTACTCTGAAACCCAAGCCATTTGCTCACAGTACTTGAGCTTTTCTCATCTGCCCCATATTACCTTAAAGAACAAATGTGGGACTCAGCTCAGTGCTAGAGGACTTGCCTAAAACTCACAAGGACCTTGCTGTGATTCTTAACATTGGCAAAAGAAAGAAATGCAGAATCATTCCAATTTCAGCTTTTAGAAGGGCAAGAAGTACATACCTCAGATTTTCTTTTAGCGAGAAGAAAGATACATTTTATGGGCCTTTTAAAGGATTAAATAACCCCAGAAAGGAATAGATCTAGCTGTTGTGCATGTCTGGGCTCTATGAATAGCCTCTCTCTGTAGGTGGTACATAAACAGCAGCTCAGGAAAAACAATTCCTCTCTTTTGGAGAAAGTTCCTCAAAAGTCACAGACACCTGACAGGTGGGGATGGAATATCTTCCAAGGAGGTAAATATATTCCAGAGGCAGCTCTTAACAAGCTCCTCAGCCCTTCACTACTTTCCAGTCTTGTGTTTGAGTTTCTCTTTGCCTTTTTCCTCTCCTTAGTCTCCTTTGGCTTCTTGCTTGCGTGTCTGTCTGAGTTCTCTCAGCAACCTCAGGTCCAGGCATTTTCGTTCTGTCCTAATAAATCTGTAGCGGTCCCTCAATCCTCAGGGGAGATCTAGCCCCACTAGAGGCCCAGAAACCCTTTCATGCAATAAAGTGACTGCAGGTTTCTCTTCTCAGCCCTTGGAGAGGAGGCATTGGGTGGGCCAAGGCAAGCATGCTCTGGTTCACTTTCTCTTAGGAGAAAATGGCATTTCAGGATGGCTTTCTTCAACCTGAGGAAAAAGTCAGTGCTTCTTTCAGTGACTGCTGTGCTACACTGCACACATAGCAGGTTCTTAGTTTGTTTGTGACAAAATGCAGTATTGAAAATCCCAGTGTTCAGGTCCAAGGGCTCCCGTCTGTGTTTTCTCATTGGAACTGGAACCTGTCCACATTGTTGCTCCAGGGTTTTGGGTGAAAGCCATGGCACTTGGACCCAATGACATTGCTGCCTGGCTGGAATCACTGAATCTTGTTCTGGCTCATCCGGGGTGGCTCTTACACTTCTGTTGGTTTTGATTTTGTTTCCATAGCCTCTGAATTCAGTTTACTTGTCTGAGTGGGTGGATGTCTTTTTGCAAACTCACCAAAGAAATGCTACACTGTTCTCAGAGGCTTGTCTTTTTTGCTCTGGAGGTTGTATCTTTTGGCTCCCATTCTCCCCAGCTGCTCCTCATCCAGTTCTCTGAATTCTCCAGGCTCAGCCTGATTATTTCATCCTGATGAGTGTTGCCAACACTGGGGCTTGAACTTCAGGGCTTGGATACTACCCTTAGCTTTTTTTGCTCAAGGCTATCATTTTACCATGTGAATCACAGCTTCACTTCTGGCTGTTTTGGTGGTTAGCTGGAGATAAGAGTTTCAGGGACTTCTACTCAGGCTGCAGAAATGTTTGCTTCAAACCACGATCTTAATATCTCAGCATCTTAAGTAGCTAGGATTATAGGCTGGAGCCACCAATACCCAGATTGCCATCTTTTCTTTATATGTGTTTAATTTTTTGAAAGTTCTGGTGAGGGCTGAGTGAAGATATTTATCCAGATCATAGTAAAATCTTCAGGAAATTGTAGAAACATTCTAAAGATAGAGTAGGAGCTTGTGTCACTGCAACATGTGTCTTTACTGCTAATGCTGCTCATGCTTCATTTATGCCAGTCAGCCATGACCTAATCAATCAATGACTCACCAATCAATCAATTGGGTAACAGCTGTATTTTTTTCCTCAGTGCTAGCACTCTATTACCTAAGCCACACCTCCACTTCCCATCCATTGAGTTTCTGCTGTGCATTGATCTATATATTAAGAGCCTGGAGAAACAAGAGCAAGAAAAAGGAGTGGCTCTTACTGTTACAATTGAGATGAAAAGATGAATGCTCACCACTTTGGAAAATCTCTCCCTAGACCGACCAATAAACAACTGTTAATTGCTTGCTTGCTTGCTGTAATTGGTGCATTGTGTGTGTGTGTGTGTGTGTGTGTGTGTGTGTGTGTGTGTGTGTGTGTGTGCATGCATGTGTACATGTGTATGTATGAGAGAGGAGGGGAATAGAAACACCTGTCATCTGAAAGAAGGTGGTATGGCAGATGCATCCACTTTGGTTTGGGCATTGGAGGGATCAGGTTTCATTTCAACCTCCTCCTCATAGTACTTGTGCGCCTTTGCGTTTGGAATCAGTAGCAGAAAGCATCTGTGGAGGAATTTTTATGTAACTTCATCTGGGGTTACAGTGTGATTGCAAGGGAAGGAGAGACTTGCCACCCACCCTCAAGTTGCATTCTCTACAGAGCAGTGACAAAATCCTCCTATGTGTCATTCTGAAGGGGAGTCCATTCCTGTGAACATATGCCCCACCAGATTGATGAAGGACAGGGACTGATCATGCTTTGGTGGGCGATTTGAATGGAAAACCATCCCATTTCTGGAGCTTCTGCGGTATTACAGGAAGCAGGTGAGTGACTGCATGTGGGTACCTGCTGCATACTAGCCCTTAAATTCAATCACTTGCCTGACCTCCATGGCCATGTTATGCATTGTCTTTTTATAGATGAAGAAAGTGAGGTTCATAGAAGGAAAACAAATTGCTCAAGGCACAAAACCAATACATTAGTGAAGCTTCAATGTCAATTCACAAAGGTTAGACAGCATCTTTAATTTATTTTGCCTAGTTTATCTTGTCTTTATATCATCTCCCCATTGGAAGCTAGACAGCTAAGAAAATAGTAAGGCTGTTATTTAGAAATGGTCCTCTCCAGTGCTGGGATCTAGTGCTTTAGAATCTGTCTGATTCTAAAACCTGAGACTATTCCCGTCTGCAAGCTTGATCGTTTGTGGAGAGAATTTTGGATAGGAAAGATATGGCTTTTCTGTGGGAAAAATCAAGCCTTGCAGTTAAAAGTAATAATACCTCCCTATACACAAAACAGTCCCCAAATCATCTGAACTAGGGACTTTAAAATACGTACACGAATCACATGGGGAATGTGGTAAATGCCCATTTGCAGCCACTAGGTCTAGGGGAGAGCCTGAGGTCTTGCATTTCTAACAGACTGAGGCTGCACATAATCAGTATAAATCATGTTTCTTCACTTGTCATTGCTGACATTTTGTGCCAGATAGTTCTTGTGGTGAATAGCGTCCTTGGCCTCTTCCCACTAGATGTCAGTAGAGCTATCCCTCTTGTAACAACCAAAAATCCCTAGACATTGCCAAATAATCCCTAGAGGACAAAACCCACCCCTGCTAAGAAGCACCAGTCAGAACCAGTGGTTCTTTATGTGCTTGGGGGAGCCTCTGAACACCTGGTGCCTGTATCCCACTGGGCACAGTGTGGCTTACTGGACCTGGGGTGCTTAGGATGGTTAAAAGCTTCCCCAGGTGATTCTAATGTACAGATGAGTTTGGCATCCTCAGGTCTAAACTCAAACTCTGGCCCAATCAGCTTCTCCCTTCCCTCTAGCTTTCTGTAAGCTGCCAATTCTCATGCCCAAACTGCCCATGACTGACTAGACACCTGGCTCTGGGTAGGGAAGGGAGGTTTTCAGCCTTCATCCATCACACAGAGAGGCCAGCTCTGAGCTGGCTCAAATCCTCTAGGAAACTGCAGAAACAATTTGCACTGGGCTGGAATATAGTTTTCTCTCATCCATCAGGCTGTCTGGGGCTGCTTTGCATGCAAGAACCTTGCTTTAATCTCTGAGAATCCCATTTTGTTTTTACTTTTAATTTTTAAAATTTTATTTTATTGTAAAGGTGATATACAGAGGGGTTACAGTTCCATAAGTAATGAGTACATTTCTTTTAAAGCAGTGTTACCCCTCTCTAATTTTCTCCTGCTTCCCTCCCCCCAGTTCCTCTACCTCCCCCCATGTTGTAAAGTTAATTTCCATAACTGCAAACAGTACATTAAAAAAGAGTAAAAGCTCTTGTTTCCATATCTTGGAGTTCATTTGATTAGCATCATTTTATATGGTCATATGTGCATAGCTATTGAGCTATTGTGATCCTCTGCTAGGACTATTCTAGGCCTAGACCAATTATTACAAATGAGGGAAACCATGAGACCTATGTTTCTTTGGGCCTGAGTTACTTCACTTAATATAATTTTTTCCAAGTCTTTCCATTTCCTAACAAATGTGGCAATGACATTCTTTCTGCTGGAAGTATAAAATTCCATTGTGCATATATACCATATTTTCTCGATCCATTCATCTACTGAGGGGCATCTGAGTTGATTCCATATCTTATCTATGGTAACTAATTCTGCAATGAACATAATTGTGCTAGTATCTTTAGTGTGACCCTGTTTGTGATCATTTGGGTAAATGCCCAAAAGTGGGATTGCTGGGTCACAGGAGAACTCTATGTTTAGTCTTTTGAGGAACCTCCATACTGCTTTCCAGAGTGGTTGACCCAGCCTACATTCCCACCAACAGTGTAGTAGAGTTCCCTTTTAGCCCCATCCCCACCAAGATCTGTTATCATTTGTTTTCTTGATAATGGCCATTCTAAATTGGGGTGGGGTGGGATCTCAATGTAGCTTTGATTTGCATTTCTTTTATGGCCAGAGATGTTGAACATTTCTTCATGTGTCTATTGGCCATTCTTATTTCCTCTCCAGAAAAGTTACTTTTTCATTCCTTAGTCCACTTATTAGTGGGGTAATAGCATTAATTGCAGAGCTTCTGCATGGCAAAGGACATAGCGAGCAAGATAAATGGAAAGCCCACAGATTGGAAGAAGATCTTCACTAGCTATACAACTGACAAGGGCCTCATATCTAAAATATACTTAGAGCTCAAAAAATTAAACTCCCCCCAAAATAAACACTCAGAGAATCCCATTTTTGAACTACAGATCTCTGTGGAAAGGCTACTGCTATGTTTTGGTTCCCTCTCTATCTTCTCCAAACTCATTCTAGAAGAATACTCTATCCTCTGAATACTTAGAAGTTAGAGTAAGTCTGACACATACCTGAAATTTGGACTGAGGGGGTGAAGAATCTTTATTAGGTAGGGCCTCATGCAGTAGACTCTGTAAAGAACATCTCTTCTTAGCCTTCATCTCAGCTGAGTGTGTATATGTAATGTGGGACTTATCAGTCTAAGGCTAGTCCTACCTAAGCTAAGTATATTTTGATTTCTGTTGGTCCATGTTGTGAATATGGACCAAGAAAACCCACATTTAGGTCCTAGGGTAGCAATTGCTCATAAAAACTTGCTTTTGCCAGATGAGTTTCTGCTTCTAGTGAACAGAAAAGAGAAAGGATCAACTCTCAGAGCCTTGAATACCACTATCTATTCCCTGACACCTATTCTGGTTTCTTTTTTGTCAGTATATGAGAGAAGTGATTGAGCTCCAGAGCCACAGATGAAACGTGAACACACTTAAACTTAACCAAAAGCAGATTCTCTTGAGCAGTAGCCACATGTAGTGAGACTGATGGGTCTTTGGGCATAGGTCTTCTGGGGTTTTGTTTCCATTTCTATTTTGCTATTATCTCATTAACAAGTTATCTAAACACTTCAAGCCCCAATTTGCTTACTGGTTAATAGAAAGAATAAGTACTGACAGGCTAGTCATGAAATGACATAAAATAATAATAAGATACAATATTTACATTAAAGAAAGGGGTGGGTGTGGGAGGGGTGGGGAAAACGATGTAGAAGGTTGACATTGATCGAATTCATTGTAGTCATATACTATTTTGTGGAATAACAACTTCTTTGTACAATGAAAGATCAAAATAAAATTTTAATAAAAGATAAAGTATTGAAAAGCACTATTATGTGTTTGGATGTACATTAGTCAATTGCCCAACCAAATAATTAATGAGGTTGATATTATTATCATCTCTTCTTTATTATAGGTGTGGGAGTTCAAGCTCAAAAAGCGTGTCAATGTGTCCAACTCTGGAACCTACAATTTGTGTGTGTGTGTGTGTGTGTGTGTGTGTGTGTGTGTGTGTGTGTGAGAGAGAGAGAGAGAGAGAGAGAGAGAGAGAGAGAGAGAGAGAGAGAGAGAGAGAGAGAGACCAGTGCTGAGGTTTAATGCAGGCCTGGCACTGTCCAATATTTTTTTTCCTCTCAAAGACAGAACTCTACTGCTCAAGCCATGCTTCTATGTCTAACTTTTTGCTGGTTAATTGGAGCTAAGAATCTCATGGACTTTTCTGCTTGAGCTGGCTTCAATCTGAGATCTTCAGATCTCAACCTCCTGAGTAGCTAAGATTACAGCTGCTAGCTGGCAGGATCACTTATTTTTCTAAGCCAAGAGAAATAAATTCCTCTGTAAATTAAGGGGTGGGTAGGTTTGGGAGAGACGGGAGAAGGGAGAATGATGAAAGAGGTAACATTGATCACCATGCATTGTATTTACAGACTGACATGTTGGATTGAAACTCCTTTGTACAACTACTTACAGATAATAAAAAATAAATTGAAAAGTTAACTTCCTCTGATCCACCAGGAGGTAAAGAAACATACATCCAAATGGCTGCATCAGCAGTATCAACAACCATGTCTTCAGAGCTCTATATATGCTAAGCATTTTATTGCTTGTTTTGCATGCATTATTTAATTTAGTGCTCACAATCTTTTATTGAGGAAGAAACAGGGCCCAGCGGGTTTATATAATTTGCTCAGGATCACATTTGTAGTTCAAAGATTTAGGATCTAAAACGAATCAAATCCAGGAGGTGATGTGACAGGAAGATTTGGCTGGCTGAGGGCCTTGGGTGACTGGCACATTGGTTAATGGATCACTAGCCACTCACAGCCAAGACCCTGGAGACTGCTCTATAAAGTGTTTCTGACTGGGCATCTATGCATCTCAGCACATTCCATCATTGCCTGGAGATAGATTTTCTATCCCAAAGTGTGACAGCTTCTCCTAAGTGTAACTGTCACCAGCGCCATGATAAAGAGGAGGATTTCCATAGTTTTCCCAGCATGTATAAGATGAGATAGTGTCACTTGTAATAAAGCTCAGAAAGGCTGTAATATCCCAAGGTTCTGCCTCATCGTTCTTTTCAGCACATCAAAACAAGTTCAGATCTGCTCCTGTCTTCCATTTATCAGAATATGATGCAGAGGTAAAAATCCAGCAGCTATAATTTAGCAGGTTGCCCTAAATCGTGTCAGATGAGCATTCAGGAAGTTGCAGAATCATGGCATCTGCGTCTGCCCTTTATTTAATCAAACCCTAAAGTACTTTCTTTTAGATCAAATGGTAAAAATGATTTTCCTATCTTCTTTATCCACAGCCTTGAGGGGTTTGGGCAATTTATTTTTTTCCAGTATGGGCCTCAGATAGAAGAAATACTCCTACTTTTGTTCTGGTGTCTCTGGGGTTAGACTCTGACCCTTCCTGTCTCTCTTTTTTCCATGGTGCACTGGAAAAATCTATTGGTCATCAATTCTTGTGTGTGTGTGTGTGTGTGTGTGTGTGTGTGTGTGTGTGTGTGTGTGTGTGCCAGTTCTTGTGTGTGTGTGTGTGTGTGTGTGTGTGTGTGTGTGTGTGTGTGTGTGTGCCAGTCCTGGGCTTGAACTCAGGTTCCTGAGCTTTTGTTCCTTGAGGCTAGTGCTCTACCATTTGAGCCACAGCTTCTCTTCTGGATGTTTTCTGTTGTTGTTAATTGGAGATGCGAGTTTCACAGACTTTCCTGCCCTGACTGGCTTTCAGCTGCGATCCTCAGATCTCCACTAACCAAATAGCTAGGATTACAGGTATAAGCCTCAAGTGCTCGGTGACTAACTCTTAAATTATTTGATTCAACTCTTGGTTTTCCACTGAAGAATTGGGAAATTTATTCCTTCCAATATGACATTTTTCATGATTTCCTTGTACAGGTTTGATGTGTTGGGACCAACCAATAAGAAATGTGCTAGTGAGCCGATCTGGACATTCCTCATTTAGGAGGAGAGAATTGCTGGACCAGTGGTGGTTGGACTGGGTGACTCTGCAGGGCTGGAGAGGGTGTCATGAACCTCATTCATGTCTCCATCACTATCTTTGAGGCACTTATTACCTACATTGTAGACATGTAGCGATGAGGCTCAGAGATGATTTTCCATGGATTCCCACAGCAAATAGGTTAAGCAACTGGAACTCAAGTCAAGTTCTGCCTGCTTCCAAGATGGAACATCTTGGAATTCGATGTGCTAATGCTCTATTGTGCTAGATTAAGAGAAAGCAAACTACGGTTTCATGGATCCCTCTGAGGTTCTGAAGCTCCTAGGAATGTGTTTCCTATGTTCCTTCTCATGCCAGCCACCTGAAAGAAGGATTACCACCTCCACTGCATGGGTAAAGAGCCTCGGATTCATCAAGGTGAGAGAGGCTTCATCAGTACCATGGATAGCAGACAGAAGGTGCTTATTCTTGCCTGCTCTTGGACTTTATTGGAACTTAGTGTGAGCCTTCAATTTCTTAGCTCTGCCCTCTACGTCTGTAAGAGTTTATTTATTTATTTATTTATTTATTATTTTTTGTTTGAAAATGCTAAAAACAGAGGGGTTACAGTTACATAAGTCAGACAAAAAGTACACTTCCTTTTGGGTAATGTCACCATTCCCTCCTTCTCTCCCAGTTTTTCCCTATCACCCCATCCACAAAGTTGTATAGTTCATTTTCAACAGAATGTCTAGTGAGTATCGTTGTTGCATTTGTCCTTTGTCCCTCCATTTCTGTGCCTCCCCTTACCCTCCCAAAGACATAGACAAACAAGACAACAAGGAAACAAACAAACAAAAAACATCAAGAAAGAAAAAAAGTCTCTTGTTTCCATTTCCTGGAGTTCATTTTGATGAGTAGTATTTTGTATGATCAGATATGCACATAGGCATGCAGTTTATTTTGACCATAGTCAGATGTCCACTTGTCTCTTGTTTAAATATTCCTGTGGCTTAGTCACTCATCTTAGAAACCTCATGTGTACTGATAAGCTTAACTGTGGTCAGTAAATACCAGTTAGAAAAATAAATGGGTACAAATGATTATCTTTCAGAAAACAAAGCCCACCTTCTGAGTTAAATATTCTCATTCCTAGCCTAAAATGTACAACTATAATCTACAGCTAGTATTAGTTCTTCCTGAGCTAGTATGACCAGACAAAAGTAACTGACCTTCTAGAGGACACTTGTAAAATATTTCATCTAATCAAGCCCTGAAGTTTTGCATTTGAACGCCAGTCTGGGGTCCCGTAGAAAACACAACAGTCAATGGTTTATTACTTTTATGTTTTTATTTTTTATGTTTTATGCTTTTATTCTCTTTAAGTATTGGTAGCAGTTATATTTGCTGTGGGTTAAAACAAAACATCATATCCTGGTGGATTTGTATTGCACACAACACAGAAAATCTAGGTGGCCTCATGGGATCCTGGCTTCAAATCTTCCTCACCCTCCACCCTCACAGAGTCCTGTAGAAAATCCAGGTGGCTGAGACCAGTATTCAGGACTTCATTCACACCAACCAGGGCTGAGTGAGGGTTGAGCTGTTGAAGGCAGAGAGGTGGGGAGAGAGAGAGAGAGAGAGAGAGAGAGAGAGAGAGAGAGAGAGAGAGAGGAGAGGAGAGGAGAGAGAGGAGAGGAGAGGAGAGAGAGGAGAGGAGAGGAGAGGAGAGGAGAGGAGAGGAGAGGAGAGGAGAGGAGAGGAGAGGAGAGGAGAGGAGAGGAGAGTCTAAGCATTGCAAGTGCTTTGATACTGAGGCTGTTACAGCAAGCCCATTCAGGTTAATTATTTTCCTGAAGAGCAGCCTTTATCATCTTAGATCCTTTGCCATTCTGTTCGTCTGCACAAGCTCTTAAGTGTAAGAGAATAATAATCTTAAGAGCCCAGGAACAATGCCATGTTTAAAAAAAAAGTGGAAAGGGCTGTGCTCTTTGTGTACAGACTCCGGAATCTTACTTTCTCAGGCCAGAAGGCAATCCTGAGTTTCACAGCTGTTGGCAGGGATGGCCAAGCATTTGTTTCGTTTAACCGTGCAGTCCAGGTTCTTACTGCCCATTGACAGCCCATTAGAGGAAGCTGCACCTGCGTTTATTAAAAGAGACAGAAGGAAAATTCCAAGTCTCAGGGCCTTCACAGCCAGGTGGAGGGGCTGGGCTCTCACAGCAGAAGTGGAGAGAAGGGCTCACTGGCTGGTGAGGGGAGGCATGAGTGTTCGGTGAAGGAATGTGACTGAGCCCCTGAATTGTGCAAGGTCCTCAGAAGTCATAATCATTCTATTGTACATTCATTTGACTGTTTTCATCAGTACAGCCTCATTAGAAGGAGGGTATTGCAGCCATCATTTTCCACATCACAAACCAAAGGCTAAAGCACAGGGTAGGTTACAGAGGCTGGACTCCAAGGCCCATTTGTACAATTCCAAGTCCAGTGTTCATGTCTTAACCAAAGCTTTATCATAGTTTAAAGACAGCTAGGGAAGTAAATCTGGGAGACATTTATCTCCAATTAACCAGCAAACACTCCCTCCTAGAAGTGGAGGTGAGGCTCAAGTACAGTGTCAGGTGTGAGGCTCTGAATTCAAGCCCCAGTATTAGCATGGCACTCTCTCTCTCTCTCTCTCTCTCTCTCTCTCTCTCTCTCTCTCTCTCTCTCTCTCTCTCTCTCTCTCTCTCTCTCTCTCTCTCTCACAAACACACGTACACATGTACACATACACATGGGCCAATTAATAGAGGCATGGAGCTTGATTTACACTGTGTGTGTGTGTGTGCACGTGCAAGCATGTGCATGTGTAGGGTTTGGGCTGGGTAGAGAGTAAGAAGAGCTAACATCTTCTCAGTTCCTATCACTTCCTAAGCCTTCATTGTGGCCTTGCCCTGAACCCCCAGTGCTTCCATGAAGCCACATTAGCATCTCAGGTCAGGGCCATTGTTCCTCCATCCTATTATTACTGACAGTGGAGCTCAAGCAGGCAGATGGACAGATACAGTGACAGTAATTTTAGATCATTCTGTTAGGGTTCAGACCCCAGTGGTAGTTCAGCTTTTAAGTCTCCTTAGCTTAGCTCTGCTAAACCCTTGGCGGGCAGTGAAGGCAGATCCTAGAAGGAAGGTGGTCAGGGAGGTTGTAGTGTTTCACTCCTGCCATCAGTCAGTCTACTAGAGAAGATTTCCAAGAGCAACGATGACACTAGAAAGAATTTGATCAATGGCTTGAGGAGAGAAAAGGGTAGCTAGGCCCTCAGCCCCTTGTTCACCCTCATCATTGTTTTATTAATCCCAGTTATTTTTCCACACTCCATTGAAAACTCAATGACTTTCCAGAGGAATCTTCTGTGTCTCTCTGATGCCTGATATAGTGTCTGATGTCAGAAATATTTCTTTAGAATTATACTGTCTTGGTTCTGTATTCACAGACAAGTCAATTTCACATCTAGGGAATCCTGCTTTTCCAGGCCTTCTGTCCTAACTCATGTCCTATTTTGAGGATCACAGGAATCAGTCAGCCCCTTCTACTTGCTCTTCCTTCAGATACTTGGAGAAAGCAATCTCATCTGACCAGTTGTTTTTGTGCTGATACTGGGGCTTAAACTCAGGACCTCATACTCTCACTTAGCTTTTTGCTTTTTGCTTTTTTTTTTTACTCAAGGCTGGTGCTCTACCACTTGAGCCAAGTCTCTATGCTGGCTTTTTGCTGGTTAAGTAGGGATAAGAGTCTCATAGGATGTAGCTTCAAGCTAGGATCCTCAGATCTCAGTCTCTAGAGTAGCTAGGAATACAGGTATAAGCCACTGGCAGGTCTGGCTTCCATCTGGCTTCCTTTAAACTGATAGAAAAAAGCTTTTTCCTAAAATAGCATTAAGTTGAAACTATCTGTGAAGCTAAAATGCCTAGTTTTCCTTCTTTGGCCACTTCCTGTCTGTTCTGCTCACTCATTTTCTTCTACTCAGATACTAAATGATAGATCTCTACAAAATGAAATCTGATGCTTTCTTTGATATCTATTCTATCCTTTCTGCCAGAGCATTTATTCTCGTCTATGACTTTAATGACATCTTTTACTATGTGTCATCCAAATTTATAACTCCAGACTGAGCTTTTCCTCACAGTTACAGATGTTTATATAACTGTATATTAAAAAAACCTTTTTTATGGACAATGTTAAACACCTAGCAAAATAGAATAATTTTGACAAAATACCAATGCTTAGCCTATGTTTCAATTTCATCCTTGGAGAATTCAAAATTCAACATCCTTCTAAATAATTTGATTTGGCTTTCCCAAAGTATCTCAAAGTCAGCCCTTTCACAATCAAATTTAATACTTTCTCCTTTTGTTCTTTTCCAGAATTCTGCAAGTGACTATATCACTCCACACGTTCTAAGAGTCATTCTTGTTCTTTTCCAGAATTCTGCAAGTGACTATATCACTCCACACGTTCTAAGAGTCATTCTTGGTCCACCTCAACTCCTGCATTCTCAACAAATTCCCTTATCTCTCTCCTAAATGTGACACAAATTTATAACTCAGAAACTATTTGAGATCATTGTTTCTTACGTGGTTGGGCTAATGTAACACTCTTCTATTACATTTCCTCTTCTCCTCTCTCATTCACTGCAATTTTCCCCCTCCATATTTCAGCCAATAATGTCTGCTATATCCATTCAGCAACTATCTACCAAGTACTTACTGTATTCTACATATAAAAAAGATACAGGACACATGTTAGCCAATGGGATGTAAACTACCTCCTTATAAGATATGCAATGTACACATTATTGAGGACAAAAATTTAATTGGAAATGCTATGTAGAATATACATCTGGGGCTGGATAGTGACAGAGGTGCAATCACACAAATATAGATTTGGGAAAACCTTTGATGATCTAATATTTGAAAACAGAAGCCACACACAAATGTAAGGGTGGAGAATGCAGGATGATCAGCAAGGCAGGGGCCTATGCATCTCAGATATCAGCCTAGCTTTTGGGGATTCATCATGAAGTGTCTCATTTTCCCCCCTGCCATTCCTGAGGGACTGAGCACTGTCCTTGATCTTTGTTTTTTGGCTCATGGCTAGCATTCTACCACTGAAGCCACAGATCCAACTTTGGCATTTTTGGTGATGAATTGGAGATTAGGTTTTCTTACACTTTCCTGCCTGGGCTGGATTCCAACCGAAATCCTCAGTTTTCAGCCTCATGAGTAGCTAAGATTACAGGTGTGAGCCACTGGACCCTGACTCGCACTTTCTGTTAAAGTTCACTCGTGCCATCAAAATTTATTTGGTTTTGGCAAATGGGTATATCCACTATCACTGTATCATAAAGAGTATTTTTACTGCCCTAAAAGCCCTTTGTCAATGAAGTTGTTTGCATTGTAAGATATTTTTATCTTTTGAGAAAGTAGTTCATGTATTTTATATACCTCCTTTTAAAGATTTTCTACAAGTTAACCAGCACAATAAAAATAATATAGGATGTGTGTGTGTGTGTGTGTGTGTGTGTGTGTGTGTGTGTGTGTGTGTGTGTGTGTGTTTCAGTAATTATGGGGCTTGAACTCAGGGCCTAGGTGTTGCCCCTGAGCAATTTTGCTCAAGGCTAGCACTTTGAGCCACAGCTTCACTTCCAAGTTTTGAGTGGTTATTTGGAGGTAAGAGTCTTCAAACCTGGATCCTTGGATCTTAGCCCCTGCCCCCCCCCCCCCAGTAGCTAGGATTACAGGTATGAGCTACTGGTGCCTGGCCTTTTTCTTCCTGCTTCTAAAAACACTGCTAATGCACCCTTCCCTAAGCATTTTTATAGGCTGGTGCCTGCATTCCTGATAGTTATCCTTTAACGTCTGCTGTTGATTTGTGTCTGTCTCCTTCTCAGTGTCTTATGCTACATGCCCATTGCCATAACAGCTCTGCACCCAGGATCCTCTCCAACTGAAATGTGATTCTCTCCTTTTCCTCAACCAAGTGTAGACATAGAATCTTCAATTCCTCCTGTCTTGGTCTGTTGGGGTTCTTAATGGCATTACTTATTAATGGTATTATTATTGACATAATTTACAAATATGCTTAACTTATTAACAAATAAACTTAGCTTATTTCTTCTGACTGAAGCTGGACTTTGAGCATGGTGGGTTCTGGTGTAAACCATTTTCCAGGCTTCAGATTGCCAACTTCTTGGTCTATCAGGTGCATGAAGTGAGCCAGACAGCTTTTCTGGGTTTCACTATCAGAGCATTACCCCTTGAGCTGGCATGCTCCCACTTGAGCTACAGCTCCACTTCTGGCATTTTGTTGGTTAATTGGACATAGTAGTAGTCTCATGGACTTTCCTGCTTGTGTGGCTTTGAACTTTGATCCTCAGATCTCAGCCTCCCAAGCAGTTACGATTAGAGTTCCAACCATATGACCCAATATTTCCCCAAAGCCCCAATCTCTACATTCCCTCATCTGGATTGTAAGGATTTCAGTGCAGAGATTTTGAGGAGACACATGCAGACTATATCATTTCTTTAATAAGTACCTTCCTGGAGAAGCTTTCCCATGCCTGAACTTGCTTTGCCTCAGTCACCACGGTTATGTATGGTTCTTCAGATGCAATCATTATCTTATTGCTGTAGGTCTTTGTGTCAGCTGTCATCTCCCTAGGGGACTCTTTGCCATGGTCTCATAGCCAATGTCACACAGACCTCCACTCAACTGTCTCAGCAAGACCTGTCAAAGCCACCGAACCCCAAATGGCCAAGACCCTCTCTTTTCTTATAGTTCTTTGTTGACATTTCCCCCCCTGAATTGACTGATTTGACTGATCTCTTCTACTCCACCCCAACGATGAGCTCTGAGAGCGAGGAAAATTGTCCGTCACTGCTGTCCTATATTTCTTATGCCTGCTGCTCATGGTAGGTGTGCATGAAGGTAGGTAGAGAATGAAGGCCTTGTGTATTCATGAGAAGGGAGGTCTGAGAGGAGAGTGGTGCTATGGAAGGACTAGGGATCAAGGAAATTCAAGGAGACCAAGGAGCTTAGATGTAGCAATGATAGTCAAAGGAGCTGGAGGGACAGTGCAGTTCATGCTGCTGCTGTTATTTACAACCCTATGCCCCCAGTCAGACCTGTGAGGGTGGGTCCCCCACATCTGAGCATCACACTACCTCCATGGGAGATTCTGAAACTCAGCACAGCAGAGAATGATGGGCTTTAAGAATGTTTCCATGAAACAGGAGATAGCCTAGCTACTCAGGTTCAAAGCCAGCCTGGGCAGAAAAATCTAAGATTTATATCCCCCATTAACCAGCAAAAGAGCCAGAAGTGGGATGTGTGGTTCAAGTAGCAGAGTGACAATTTTCAGTGAAAAAGCCAAACAAGAGTTCAAGTCCCAGTACTGGTATGCAACCCCCACATCCCCACACACCCACACTCCCTCCCCCCACAGAGTTACTTCGATATATTCCAAATACAAACGTTATCAAAGAGACAGTGTACAGCATTTTTTTCGGTGGAATCATTCTTCACAGTCAACGTATAGCTTAGACTTACAGCACACTACAATTGGGACTAACTGCATTGTACGAGCTCAGAAGAAGCCACGTGTGGCTGGAGTCCTGCACTAAAGGCTGCAGAATCACAGGTCCCTTGGGATTCTGGCATCTGACAGCTGATCCTGTGCAGCTGTAATTCTGTGATTCTCTAATTGTGAACCTTAAAGCAGGCCAGCATGCATAGGGGATTGCATTTCTTTCCTGTTCTGATGAACATCTGTGTTCTTGTAAGATCTCCTTTCCTTGGCTCTGGATTCTTCTCTTTCAGCTGTTTGTTAGCAGCTGAGAATTCTCTGCCTGGATCAAAATGATCTTGCTAACTTGTCTTTTTTCTTCCATAAAAAGTGGCACAAGATCTGAGTTTCATCCAGTGGATGTCACTGTTTAGTTAAGGAGCATCCTTGGAGGGAGACAATCTAATCTAAGGATTAATGTGCAAAGTAGGAGTCAATGACTCTTCTTCCCTTGTATTAGCATTTCCATTTTAATTTGGAGGAGTGGCAGACTTATAGGGAAGGAACTGCATGTGCTCAGTATGCTGGCTCATCTGTGGCTATCTATAGATTCCCTGGTCTTGGGCATTTGAAGTCTAATAAAAGCCATGATCCAAAATTACAAAGCAATTGCAACAAAGAAAATTGCAGTGAAAATATAAGCATCTTTCAGTTACCCTTTTAAAAAGAGAAAATGTAGGCTGGGGGGTGTAGTTTAGAGGTAGATGGAATGCATCAGTGCCCTGGTTTCAATCCCATGTATCACACATACACGTACACACACACACACACACACACACACACACACACACACACACACACACACACACACACACACACACACACACATTACTGTATTTCTATAAAGCAGAGAAGCTGCAGTCAAGAGTCCAGTCTTCAGCTTTGTGATCTACACAGTGTTTGAGGATAAAACAACAACCAAGCTCACATTTCCTTTGGAGTGAAATGGGGAGATTGGGTCTGGCTGGCACCATCTTGCCCACATGGTAGATGGTAGGATCTGACATGTTGTCTTCATGGTGATGGGCGTGCCTGAATCCCTGGAGGCAGTGGCAGGCACTTGGATGATAGGTTACTAAACTTGTCAGTCCAGTGCCTGAGACTTGAATTTCCTATGACCCTGTCCCCTGCCCCTCACTCTATTTAGGTGGAGATCACCTCTGGTGCCATTACATCATGCCATGTGTTCTCCGGTCTGCTCTGTCCCGTCTCCTGGTCCTCTGGTCACCATGGTGTCCCACTTCAGCTCCCTTTTGGAACTGAATTGGTTTATTGGTATTGTTTTCATTCTTTCTTTTCTCTCCAGCCCTCATGGCTCAGTTTTCTAATGGTATTTAGTGTATTTGCTGGCTGCAGATATTCGAGATGAGAGTCTATGTACAGTCACTGACCTTTTAATAAAGACCCTAAATTTAACCTCTCAAAATGTGGCTTCACTATTTTCTCATGACTGAATTTGTATCTGATTTTTGGTACAGCTGGAGGGGAGTTCACAGAAATATTTCTACTTCTGATTTTACCTGAAATATTAGAACATTTTGATATGTTAGGCTCACAACCTGCAATGCCACAGCAGGATTGATTCATGGTTCTCTCTCTCTCTCTCTCTCTCTCTCTCTCTCTCTCTCTCTCTCTCTCTCATGGTACTACCATTTTAGATACAACTGATTCTCAGCTGCTGCTTTTTATTTACTTAGTTTATTTCATGTTGGTACTGACACTTGAACTCAGGGCCTCTAGCTCTTGATTGGCTTTTATACTCATGATGGTCATCCCACTACTTTAACCATACCTCAATTTCTAGCTTTTTACTAGTTAATTGGAAATAAAAGTCTTATGGATATCTCTGTCTGGACTGGCTTTGAACTGCAACCCTCAAATCTCAGCCTTTTGAATAGCTAGGATTACAGGCTTGAGCCACTATTGCTCGGTTCTCAACTCTTATAACTTGTTATTGTCTTATTTTTCCAGTCTTCACCAAACCAGGTCACGCCATCTATTCAAGTTGGCAGCCTATCTCTGCTGGTATACATTCTTTTGATCTATGTTTCTTGGACTAAGAACACACACAGGAGCATTAGCCACTTTGGCAGGCATCAGAAGTATAAGATGATTTAGAAACAAATACAACGAGGGACTGATTTTGTAAGATAGTTTTCCAGCTTCAGTTTGAGGCTATAGTATTATTGGCTCAGGGCAGGTCCTGACTTATCTTCAAGATTCCTGATGCCCCTGGTGGTCAGGAGCTGGAGGTGGAAGGAGAATGGGGTTGGAACCTGTGATATTTAATGCTGCTGTTGGGATGGATGCTAATGGCCTCTGTTGACCTTTGCAGCCATCAGGGTTCCTCTTCACCTTTATCTAAGGTGGTAAGTCTCAAATGTGAGTGAGTAAGTGTCAGCCTCACTGGGAAGGCTTATTAACCACAAGCTGGGGCAACTCTCAGAACTTCTAAGTCAAGAGGGCTAGGGCAGGCAGGGTATGTGAATTTACTCTCAAGGTCTTTGATGTGGCTGCTGCTATTACCATACTTTGAGAATCTTAGTGTAAGGTTTCAAGGCAATATGAGATTGATCATTGTAAAAGTGAAAGAGGTGTGTGTGTGTGTGTGTGTGTGTGTGTGTGTGTGTGTATGTGTAAGACATGTTGAAAAATGTCTCTTGAATTCTATTCCTAGTAAGTGTGATACAAGAGTCAATTCATTTTCATGCTTTCTTTTTATCAATGTGTAGGATACACTTCTAGAAATAATGAGAGAGAGAGAGAGAGACAGAGACAGAGACAGAGACAGAGAGAGAGAGACAAATACAATTGGGTGGCCTCTAACTCTGGGGCTGGTTCCATGATGGTACATGAAATGAGCTTTTCTTTTTTTCAAGAGAAAAACAATGCAGAAACAACAGGCAACATTTCTGCCTCTGGTAGCACTGGGGAGAGATGGGGAAAGGATCTCTGGAGCAAGGTGCCCGAATATTTACCAAGCACTTATTGCATTCCAGGAGCTGAGTTCTATGCTCACCTGCAACATCTCATCCTATCCTCAACCAGTTCAGGAGTTATGTACTAATATGTATTTACAGTTTACAGTTGAAGGAGCAGTTCACTGTGATTAAGTAGCTACACTGGAGCCACACAGCTAGTATACAATGTTTAGAATTTGAACCTACCTGATTCTACAGCTGGTAGTCTTAACCATTGCTTCTCAATCCAGAGGGAACTTGAAATAGAGGAATGTCATGAAGAAGATAAGGAAAGGGAAAATTATTTTGCTTCTTTGTATCTTGAGTTTCTTCTATAGAATAGAAGACTAACATCTCCTAGATTGTCATAAGAAGTAAATCCATTATAGAGGGGGGTGTGAAGTAATATGTATCCACCAATTCATTCCTGACTTAACAAATGTTAATATACCTCTGCCCTCACATTCAGCATTTGTGGGGTGATTTTTCCTATGCCTCAAAACAGTCATTCATTGAACATTTATTTGGCACCTATTGTGTGCGAAGTGAGGAAGTCAGATCTGGTCCCTGTAGGGTTGCAGCTGGAACGAAATATAGACTGATAACCACTTACCAACACTACCTCTCCACATGGGAGGCTCCAGACTTTCCAATTCATCATGTTTCTCCGGCTGTTACTCTCCTTGGGGTCTTGTCCTTTGTCACCTGCCATATTTATATTCTTTGGTGCCATAGCATGCTTGACTCCCTCCATACATCTCTTTCAGACATTAAAATCTTTATTTTATTTTATTTTATTTTATTCTAATTAATTTACTTTATTGTTATTATAAATGTGATGTATAGAGGGATTACAATTATATCAGTCAAGTAAGGGGTACATTTCCTTTTTTTTTAATTTAATTTAATTTTATTTGAGAACATACTGTACAAAGGGGTTACAATTACATTGGCAGGATAATGCATACATTTCTTACCAAGCATTGCAGCCTCCTCCTTTGTTTACCCTTCACCTCCCTTCCCAGCCTCCCCCCTCCCCCCCACCCAATCATACCACCCTCCCCCCCCCACACCGACATTGTAAAGCTTGCTTTGACATGACATTTTGTAATTCTCCTTGTTGCAACAGGTCCACCTGAATCCTTAAACGACTTGTTTGTCCCCATCTCCTCCACATGTTATACTGACATCAAATAAAGTGAAAGCGGGGGTTACACTGTGGGGGAGGGACATACAAAGCAACAAAGAAATAATCTTATAAATGCGTTAGAAACACATGCATGAAAGAAACGAAAACATTAAAATACATATTTAAGGGTTCGTTTTCCTAACATCACATTATCTGACCTTTTCCGCTTGACTCATACCTATACTAGATATTGCAAATAAGGGAAACCATGGGACCTATGTTTCTTTGGGCCTGGCTTACTTCACTTAATATAATTTTTTCCAAGCCTTTCCATTTCCTAACAAATGGGGAAATGTCATTCTTTCTGATGGAGGCATAGAATTCCATTGTGTATATATACCACATTTTCTTGATCCATTCATCTACTGAGGGGCTTCTGGGTTGGTTCCATATCTTAGCTATGGTAAATAATGCTGCAATAAACATAGTTGTGCTGGTAGCTTTAGTGTGGTCTTGTTTGTATACTCAGACATTAAAATCTTAACTTTGACTTCCTAACTTAGACTCTAGGTATCTAAGTGTTTTACCTTTAGAACCTTTTGCATTCTCACAACGTTTATTTAATTCAGGCACTCATTGCCTCTCACTTGGATTCCCTTTGTCTTTTATGGTGGTCTCCTTTTCTATCAGTCTTGATCCAATGCAGTCTTTACATGCTGATGGACTGAGGTATTTGTGTGTGTGTGTGTGTGTGTGTGTGTGCGTGTGTGTGTGTGTGTGTGTGTGTGTGTGTGTGTGTGTCCTGGAACTTGAACTCTGGACCTGGGAGCTAGCCATTAGTGTTTTTTTAATTGCTCAAAGCTAGTGCATTACCAATTGAGTCACATATCCTCTTCAGAGTTTTTGGTTGTTAATTAGAGATAAGAGTCTTTTGGACGTTCCTGGCTGGGCTGACTTTGAACTGCAATCCTAAGATCTCAGCCTCCTGAGCAGCTAGGATTGCTTACAGGTATAAGCCCCTGGCACCTGGTGGACTGAGGGTCCTGAAGTCATTTCTGAGCCTATTGACACAATTCTTCCCTGACTTCAGGCCCCTGCCCTCCCTCTAGAATGCCCAGCTTCCAAGGTGCCCAGAATGCTGCTCTCTCTGATATCATCCTCTCTTTCTTTCCTACTGACCCCAGTCTCTTGGACCTTTTCTACTCTCTTTGCTGGCTCATGCTTTAATGAACTTACTTAGGACACCGTCTTTGCTAGGAAAGCTCCCATGCCTTTATATAGTTCTCTCCTACCTATTCTTCCCCATCCTGTTAAGAAATCTGCTTTGGTAGAAAGCCTTTCAGACTCTCCAGTTTGGGTCAAAGTTCTCTTTGTTCCACATGACATTATTTCTGCATCCAAGATGAGAGCAGGCAGCCTTGATCTAGGTCCCCTAGGAGCTGGAAATGTGAGGTAGGTCCAGAAACTAGGAGGGGCTGGGTGGAGGCTCCTGGATTATGAGAAGTCCTGAGCTCCCAGGGTCACCTCTTCATGTACCTGTGAACAGGTGGCCCAGCAGGCAGGACTTCTGGGGTGATCTTTGGAGTTGCAGGGCTCAAAGTCTTAAATAGCTACAGAACAAGTCAGCATCTTTATTTCAAGACTTTTTCTCAGTGACATTTCTCCCCTGAAATGCCATTTCTACTGAGCTACAAAGAGACACATGTCCAAAGGGGCTTGACCTATTCACAAGCCTGGTGATCAATCAAATGGAGGTGCACTGATCTTGCTTCCCAGCTGAGGGCCTCTGGACAGACAGCAGAAAATGTAGTTGCCTAGCAGAGCCTGACCTCCACTGCCTTTTGCTGCCTGCTTGCTGCCTGGCCTTTCCCTTCCACCAGCTTTCTTTGCTGTGCAGAGATAAGCCATTAATTAAGCCAGGCTCCTTGTATAAGGCTCTGGGTTCATTCCCTAGCACAAAAGGTGGTGATGGAGGAGAAGGAAGAGGAGGGAGATTAGGTCTTTCATTAGTCCTTCCTTCCAGCTTCTTTGTCATCAGTCATCTAAACTCCCTTTCACCCAGAGATCCCCACTGGGGATCTCTGGATTCCAGATATTGATTATGAATTCCAGGGGCTCTGACAAAGCTGAGGGCCTTCAAACTTTTAAAAATACTAATATTTTTGTCTGGGTAGGGTATCAAGGTCCATGATCTGATAAAAATGGCTCTAGGATTTCTTGCAGGGAGCTAGTGATGGTTATGAGAAACAGTTCTCTTTCTTGAAAGAGTATTTCCTCCCTGCTTCTTGTGAAAACAGCTCTCTGCTGGTTTATGCCTGTTAACAGGACCAAAGATGATATGTTTTGCAGAATGGGCCAACCTTCCTTCCTTCCTTCCTTCCTTCCTTCCTTCCTTCCTTCCGTCCCACAGTCTCCATCAGAGACGTGTCTCAGTGACCTCAAGCACCTCCTGCTGGGTACCACCACTAAAAAATCTACAATATTTCCAAATACTGCCATTCTTGTGACTAAACACATTACAGACACATACATCTTCAGAGAATACACACCAAGCCTTAGAACTATCTAGACATCTTCATTTTCTCTCCTAAAATCATTTCAAGGTTTCAATAACGCATTGCTCTTGTCATACATGTGCACAGTGCCAGCCCCCAGGGCTTGCAGGGCTGCTGTTATTTTTTAAATTAAATATATATATTTTTGATTGTAAAGACACTGTACAGAGGGGTTACAGTTACATGAGTAAGGTAATGGGTACAGGACTGCTGTTATTGTAGAGTCTTGCCTGGGAGCTCCGGCCACACAAGTCACCAGTGCTTTACCTTTACCTTCCCTGCAGCAGGCCTGCCTTTCACATTCTTTAGTTTGGTGTGATAATTTGAGAGGCCCACAGGATCTAATTAGAGATGAATCAACAAATCCCAAGAAGAGGAAGACACTCATTATCAGTGAATGCATCCAAGATAAAGCTATCACAAATCTCATCTCTCTTTTATATGTACAGAGCTCAGGTAGAAATGTCTAGGAAGTGAGTTCTGCCCTTTATCATGATATGAAAAATCTCATTTACCCTTCCCAGCCCTAACTTGGATGTCTTATTTTTCTTGACCCCTATAGCATTAGGGAACATCTGGACTGTAGGCCATATAAAGTCTGGAAAAATCACTTGGTACAGGACAGGATTTACAAGGATGCATCTTTCAGGCTTCTCTTCTTATTGCTGCTGCCCTTTTACTGTGTTTATGATTTTGTATGACCCAGGAATGATGTTATAGTATCCATGTGGGCCTCGGTAGATAGAGAAAAGTGTTCCCACCCTGAGCAGATGTATTAAATTTCTCATTTTACTCCTGGACATTTTATATATATATATATATATATATATATATATATATATATATAGAGAGAGAGAGAGAGAGAGAGAGAGAGAGAGAGAGAGAGAGAGAGAGAGAGCACGCTAACATTGGTTTATTCATCCAGTTGCAGTTCAACTGATTCAGTTTTTTATACAACCAGAACATTAACAAGTGCCTATACCTGCCAGGTGTTATGTATTAGCTATTTGGAAAGTTTTGCCTAAAACCACCAGCTCCCCACTTGAACCTGCAAATATCCAGAGGGTGATTAAAAGCAAGACAAAAACTTGGTGTCTCTGAACAAATTTTGCATCAGTCTCTTTGACTGAGTCTCTTCCTATTGTAGACCTCCTGGGATTCAGGAAGGACAGAAACTGGTCAATAACATCTTTACAAGGGAGCCTGCTCCCATGGAGAGCAACAGACAAGCCTCTGCAGGCAGATGATCCTGTAGGCAATAATGATTTTCTTATTGTAACAAGGATCTGGTTGACCAATCTTGAGATAATGAACAATCCAACTGCCTCTGACCACCGGAACAAACCTGTTACTGGTCTTATTTCATAATTAGGCATATTTCCCCACTCCTATCTCCAATGCCTAAAGCTCCTGTCTGTAACTAAAAGATGAACTGAAATGCCTACTTTGCCTTTTTCTGTGATGTGCTTGAGCTACTTTAATAAATCTCCTTTTTCTGTCCTTCATTACTATTCAGCGATTTATTTGGCAGATTGAGGCAAACTGCCAGACCTGACATGTAGAACCCAAAGGCTAAACCTGAGGCTGAGAACTCTGGTAGAGCATGGTACCAGGCATAGTGGATATTCACAACTGAGGACGTTGGTTATTTTTTAAAATCATTTTTGGTCCCTGGCAATCTTAGGAAGAGGAACCATTCTGTTTCATCTCTCAAATCTGAATAATCCCCAGCACTGGTTCATCACTGTCCTGCATTAACAACCCCCACCCCCTAAGTCAATTCTGTGATATGATAGCTGAAGATGACTGAAGACACCCCACCTCCCTGGCCAAATTCATGTACAAGAAGCAGCAGAGACCTTGAGGTAAAGTCAGAGGGAAGGCAGTCCTGTGAGCTGGGCTGAGATAGCCCACAGGGAGAGGGTAGGACCTCGGAGCTGAGGCTAACCACACTGGGTAAATGTGGGGTGAGAAGCACCGTGGTTAATTTTCTCACCCATTCTGGAGATAAGTTTTGCTTGCGCACAGAGGGATAGGTAAAATCCTTCACAGAAACAGAAACAGCTGGTGAAAGAGACCAGCTCAGCAATATGGGCATCACTGAAGCAACCAATAGCCTTGACCTCTAAGGAAAATTAAGCCTTCTTTATAGAGATCATTTTTGTGTGGCAAAATTCAGAGAGAGATTGGAGAGAAGGCAGCTTCAACAAGGTCCTGAGTGGAACTACATGGTTGGAGAATTTCTGAGGATCCACAAGTGTGTGTGTATATGTGTGTGTGTGTGTGTGCGCGCGCACATGTGTTTGTGTGTGCATACACGCATGCAAGTACATGTGAGGGTACGTGTATGAGTAGAGGGGCTTGAACTCAGGACTAGGGTATGCCCCTTTAGCTTTTTTTGCTCATTCTATCACTTGAGTACCAACCCCACTTCTTTTTGCTAGTTAATTGGAGATGAATGAGACAAGTCTTTTGGTTTTGTCTGCCCAAGCTGGCTTTGAATTATGATCCCCTCAGATCTCAGCCTCCTGAGTCATTAGGATTACAACTGTGAGCCACCATTGCCCAGCACATCAGGGTTTTTTTTTTAAAAATTATTTTATTTTTAATTATTCTCCTCTTGAGAGGAGAATACCAAGGACAGAGCCAGGCTACTTGGGAAGGTCTGTAAAGTCAGCAGTATGATGTGGTAGTAAAGAGCCTGGGATGAAATTTTCATTTTGTTGTGCAGACAAATCTCCACAGAACTATGGTCCTTGCAGTCCCAGCTTCATTCTTGGGCATAGAACACACCTGGTTTGATGCATCACTAAATGGGCAAGGGAGCTAAGAAGAGACTTCTCAGAAGAGGTAAGAAGGGGAAATGAACACATGAGGAAATGCTCATCATCCCTGGCCATAAAGGAAATGCAAATCAAAACAACTCTGAGATTCTATCTCCCCCAGTTAGATTGCCCAACATTTTGAACTGGAACAACAAATGTAGGGGGGTGGGGATATGGGGGAAAGGAACCTATTGCACTGCTGGTGAGGATATAAACTAGTGCAACCACTCTGGACAGTAGTCTGGAGGTTCCTCAAAAAACTAAACATAGACCTTCCCTACGATCCAGCCATACCACCCCTAGACATCTTCCCTGAACATCATGAGCAAGGATATGATAAGGACACCTGCACATCCACGTTTATTGCTGCACTATTCACAATAGCCAAGATATGGAAACACCCCAGATGCACCATAATAGATGATTAGATCAAAAAATGTGGTACCTATATATTTTACACAGCCACTAGAAAGAATAAAGTCATTTGCAGGGAAATGGATGGAACTAGAACAAATCATGTTAAGTGAGGTAAGCCAAACTCAGAGAGACAAATGGTGCATGTTCTTTCTGATAAGCAGAAATTAGATCTAAAGTGCACTGGTATATGACAAATTATACAAGATTCTAGATACGCACATACCGTGAGACCAAAAGATTCTCTTAGGAGAGAATCACAGAGGCACAATGCCTAAGTGACCTTCATAGTTATAGAAAATAATACTGAAACAAAAGACCTTTTGTTTTAGTTGTTAGTTTTCGATGATTTTGTCTTATTGACCTTACATATGGCATGTTCACGTGTATGTCTTTGTGAGGGTAGGGGAAAGGAGGTTACAGAACTCAGAGAAAATGGGTTGAAAAAGTGCAGCAGTGAAGCTCACAAGACATTGATGGACGTGAACTATACAACTTGTGGGTGAAGAAGGGAGGGGAGGGACTGGGAGAGAGTGAGGGAATAGATGACACTCATTACCTGATTCATGTAAATGTAACCCCTCTGTACATCATTTCTAGAATAAAATAAAGTACACTAAAAAAATCAGAACACACCTGGCTTGAAATTCAGCTCTGTGGTAACTGAGGTAACTGGGATCCTGAGTAAGTTAACAGCTGTTCCTCAGTATCCCAGGTGGACTGGTTCCAGGCTTCCATGAGTACTCAAATCTGCCATATTCTCAAGTCTCTCAAATGGAATAATATTTGCACACCGCTTAAGCACATCCTCCTGAAGACTTACAATCACTTCTAGATTACTTAGAATCCCCAGTACAATCTAACAGTTGTTATTCTATAACATTTAGGGAATTACTACAAGTCAGTACATATTCAGTACAAATACAATTAAAAAAACCCTTTCAATTAGTGGCTAGTCAAATATGTGGTTAGTTGAATTCAGGGATGTGGAAATCATGGATATGTATGTCTGATTGTTTTTCAGCTTTCTGAGTTTTAGTTTCTACATCTTCAAGATGAGGGTCATGAGAGGTGAGAGATAGCATATATAACATACTTGCACAGAGTCTGGTGAGGAAATATCCATGGTTAAGTAAAATGTAGCTATTATAATTTGTAGAAGGTTATAAGGTGGTAGTGATCTTAGGTAGTAAAAAATTAGCTTCTAGAACAGAGAAAGCCTTAAGTTTCAGTTGCAGTAAAACAATAACAGTCTATCTCTTGACTATGCAGAGCAGGAGGTCTGAGATGATTTTCTCCCCAGTGTTGACTGAAAGATCTGTTTCTTTCCATTTTTTCCTGCCACATCCTGGAATCTAAACAGAGGGAAAAGAGTGGTAGATGCTCCACCTGCTGGGAAGTCCTGGTCCAGATAGGGCCTATGGCATTCCTGAACACATGGATGAGGACTAGTTTGCATGGCTACCCCTAAGAGAGGGGGTGGAGCTGGGTGGGAAGGGGTTGGGGGTGGGGGAAGCATCAGAATGACTGACTGACTGGAAACTCCTTCCAGGAATAAACCGCCTGTGATTTGGAGGGGGTGCACACAATTTTGGTGGGAAGTTCAAAGCTGGTTCTGTTCCAGCGCTCTCACATGAGTGACTTTTGGGCTGGAGAAGATGCTTTGGAACTGAGCTACTTCCATCTAGGCTGTTACTCCATGTGGACAGGTGAGGTTTGGTAAATCAATTCAGTAGGCTGCTTAAGTTGTGCTCTTTGGCCCAGCCACAGTGACATTCCTCAGGAGCTGGGACAGGCAAAGTCCCAGGCCTGACCTCCAGGGTCAGAATCTACATTGAAAATCTCTTCTGTACAAATGCAAATTCAGATTTCAGAGTGTTGGGTGGAGCATCTGTTGTTAACAACCTCTCTGGCCATACAGATATTGCTGGACCACGGATGGCACATTTGTTAGATAGAAAGTATGCAGACAATCCCTGGACAGAATGAAATTTTGTCTTTCCAGTGACCATGTGTAGATGCTCATGGTCATCTATTATGCAAGAGGGAGTGGCATTTCTGCTAGATGAGGATTGAGCAAGATGATAAGCAGTTTTCTTGTTCTAGGGAAGAAAGAAAGACAGAGGCCATTCACAGAAGCCCTGCAACTGTGTATCTCCTGACATCTGGTGGATTAACAGAAAGACACTGGGTCTTTTCAGATTTCTAGCTAGAATCCACTTCTAGTGGGCATGTCAGCTGATATTTTCATACAACTCATCTCCAGTGAACAGAGTGGTAGTTAATGAAACTAGCACAAGTCACACAAGTACTAACCTTCTTTCCTCTTTGCCCCTCCATTCTCCCTCCTCTTTCCTATGACAGTTCCTTCTGTTGGAAAAATTCATTAACCTACAGTAACACTTTTAACGGTGATAACTGTAAGTAAAAGCAGACTTGGGTTTCATGCTTTTCATAGACAATTCTCTCAGGTCTCCGAGAATAGCACACATTTTAGAAGAGGCAAAAAAAATTGCCTTGGCTTGGGAACAGTGTCCCTTGTATAAAAGCTGTCTAGAAGTGATTTCAGACTGTGTTAACAAGCTGATTGCCAAGACTTCTCAGATATTAAAGGGTAGAAGCAGGGAAGGGTTGCACGGTACATTTATCACATGTTCTGTACTGTGAATCTGGCATTTTGATACAGTTCCTGAATTGTTGTGATGTGTGTGTGTGTGTGTGTGTGTGTGTGTGTGTGTGTGTGTGTGTGTGTGTGTGTGTGTGTGTGTGTGTGTGTGTGTGTGTGTGTGTGTGCCAGTCCTGGAACTTGAACTCAGGCTTGGGTGCTATTCCTGAGCTTTTTCAAGGCTAACACTCTACCACTAGAGCCACAGCTCTACTTCCTGCTTTTTAGTAGTTAATCAGAGTAAGAGTCTCATGAATTTTCCTGCCCATGCTGGATTTGAATCGTGATCCTCAGATCTCTGACACCTGAGTAGCAAGGATTACATGAGTGAGCCACCAGCATCCAACTAGTTTATGAATATTTTAAATCCCCTGCAAATAGACTTGATGTGGATCCAAAGCTGCTAGGTGTTCTGCTTTGGCTGAGAACAATTTATCACATTGTTCACCTAATTGGCCCCTAAGGGTTGGATATGATTTTGTCTATGTATTATCATTTTATAGCTGGAGGAAGTCGTGATTGGGAAGAAGTTTAAGTAAACTGCAAAGCCAGAGAGTTTCAATTCAACACCACTCACACTGAAGTTCTCATTTTTCCAGCTTCATTACAGCATCCCTGTAGGCAGTGGGCTTTAAGCAGTGTGGGTTGATATAATTCCTGGACCCATGAGTTTGATTGACATGGGGGCTGGGCATGGTAGCTTAGATTCTGAGTCAATCCATTCCTATATAATTTCTCTTTCAACTAGTAGTCTACAGATTTAATTTTTTCAACTCTAAAATTGGGATAAAAACAGTACTGCTCTAGCCAAGCATCAGTAGTTCATGCCTATGCTGATAATACTAGATACTAACAAGGTTAAGATCTGGAGGATTAAAGTTCAAAGCCAGCCTGGGCAGAAAAAGGTTTGAAAAAACATTACCTGTAATTGACCAACAAAAAGACACACTGAAGATGTAGTTCAAATGATAGAGCACCATCCAAGTGAGCAAGCTGAAGAAGCATGAGGCCCTGAGTTCAAATCCCAGTATAGATAAAACAAACGAAAAAATATAACTTCCAGAGAAATATTATGACAAATAATGAGCCATCAAAGTTTTGTGTTAGCTTAGTTATTATTGTTTGGAGCATATATTTACCATGAATTAATTTTCATTATTTTGTCTTCTTAACAAAAAGGTCCTTTTTCTAATATATATTTTTATTGTAAAGTTACTATACAGAGGGGTTACAGTTACATGAGTAAGGTAATTAGTTCATTTCCTATAGAGCATTGTTACCCCCTCCTATGTTTTTCCCCTTCCATCCCTTCCCTCCCCACCTCCCAACTACTCCCTCTCCCCCAAAGTTGTAAAGTTTCTTTCAATATAGTGTCTTATACATCTTGTTGTTACAATGGGTCATCTTGTATCCTTATTTCAGAATGTCAACAAAGTCTTTTTAACAATCAGTTGTTATATATAACAACATTTTATCCACTAAAAATTTTTAAGTCAAATCTTCAAAACAAAAAGAAAAAAGAAAAAAAGACACAGTGAAAGTTTCAGTTTCAGTATAATGCCAGATACAAAATAAGTGGTAAACACCCATTGCCAATAGTGACGTTAATATGACTGAGGCAGTACCTTTTGGCTGGAGAGATGAGCACCGTTCAACTCAAACCACATGGATAGGACAAGATTATTGCAAAGCTTTGAAGAGTAGCTTGAATGGATGTCTAGACCCTGAGCCTTCCTTCCTATCTCTGCAGGGACATCATCCGCACATCTGCTCTTGTTGCATTTGGGTCATTCTGTTCATGACAAGTACCTCTGTTTATTTTCCTCATTTGATGACCAATAAGGCCACCCAAGAATTGAGTTGCACATATTTATTCCTAAATACCCACCATCAATGACTCCAGATTTCTCCAAACTCAATTTGAAAGCAACGAGAGAGGGAACATTTGGTTAGTTGAAGGCCAGCCAATTGATAAACCTCTTTGGTCTAGGTTTGTTGGTTGTGCTGGGTGTGGCTTACTCTGGAAAGTAAATTTAGGGTTTAAGCTAAGTAACATAAGGGGTTATTTTGGGAAGTGAGGTAGGGAGGGGCTAAGAGTTAGGGCTGGGAAGGTGGCTCAGTGGTAGAGTGCTTGCCTTGCATTCATGAGGCCCTGGGTTCGATTCCTCAGCACCACATAAGCAGAAAAAGCCAGAAGTGGTGCTGTGGCTCAAGTGGTAGAGTGCTAGCCTTGAGCTGAAGAGCTGAGGGACAGTGCCCAGGCCCAGAGTTCAGGTCCCACGACTGACCAAAAAAAAAAAAAAAGAATTTAGACTAAAGCTGTCAGTTATTTCCTTCAATATGTTTCCAATTCTCCTATCTTCCTGTCCTTCAACCTGTTCTTAATTGATGCATGTAATTAATGAATTTACCAAGAGATGGTGATTGAAATCAAATCATAAATGATGAACACTCATTCATCAGACATGGAAAATTAGTAAAAATAACTAGTTATGTCTGGTTGGTTATTAAAAGGACTGTTCTGTGTTTTAAGCCTTAGTATCCTTTCTACCTAGACTTGGTTCATTGTCTAAGCAGACCTTGATAGGTTCTTCTATGTATCTGTTTGTCACTTTTGCTTTTGCACCTAATTGCTGCTATTTTTCATTAAAAAATAATTTGCTTGGAGAAAATTACTTTCTCAACCTTTTGCTTTCTCATGGCTTTGAAAGTTACTGGCATATTCTGGAGCTAGGATTTTGTCTTTTTGCTTCAGGACTGAATTCTCAGATTGAGGTTGGAAAGCAGAGTATCAGAGAATCAAGCGGGTTACCTGTTTCTCCAAAATCACAGGATAAGTGATTTAGGCCCTTCAATTGTTCTTCAAGGAGAAGAGATAGCCACATGGTTAATTCTGAATCTTTCTTTCTTTCCTTCTTTCTTTCTTTCTTTCTTTCTTTCTTTCTTTCTTTCTTTCTTTCTTTCTTTCTTTCTTTCTTTCTTTCCGTCTGTCTGCCTTTCTTTCTTTCCTTCCTTCTTTCTTTTCTTTCTTTTTGTATGTTTTTTATTGTAGAAATGCTGTACAGAGGGGTTACAGTTACATGAATACAGGTAATGAATACATTTCTTATGGAGAATTGTTGCCTCCTCCTTAATTCTGAATCTTAATATGGAATTTCCCATTTCCTTGGATGCTTATTAGGTTCTATTAAAATGTGGTAGTAATTCAGATCTTTAGGATTGTGTTACTGTAGAATGTTCAAGTCTCCAGCCTCAGAAATTATTTTTAGTTATGTTTGGAGTAAACATGATCATTAAAGGACTGGGCATTGACACTGTGCTTTTTGTTTTTGTTTTTTTTTTAATTATTACTATTATTGTTTGTAGTACTGGGGATTAAACCAAGGCATAGGAAGTACTCTACTAATTGAGCTATGCCTCTATCATATGACTGTATCTTCTTAATTTACTGGCTGTATGACTTTGGGTAGCATCATATGCTTCCTTTGTCTCAGTTTCAAAAAATATTTGTAACATGAGAAGGATAATAAGCATGTGGTAGGAGATGCTATAGGCAAAGTTTAGTGATACCAAGTACACAAACCCTTCCTGGAATACAGTGAGTCCTCAGCTACCATTAGCTACTAGGTATTTCTCAGCACAAATCTGGGCTGTCCATACTTCTCTTGACAATGTATTCATTGAATTATTAAGCTTCATACTTGTAGGTTGGAGTAAGAGACAAGGATAGTCATCCTGGACCGGTTGTTATCATGAAAGACATGTAATATTCAATGTACATGTGAAAATGCAACTGGGTAAATTAAGGGGCTGGGTGGAGTTGGGAAAAATGGGAGAATAACTGAAGGGCTGACATTGATCAAAATGCATTGTACTGACATGTTGAATCAAAACCCCTTTGTATAACCTCTTGAGGATAACAAAAAATAAAAACATACATAAGTAAAACACTTAAGGGCTTTTATGACTCAATATTATTTCAGGTGAAAAATAAAGTGAAAATCATTTTGTACAGCAATTGTAGATACGGTAATGTTATCCTTTATGTTAATAATCTGACAGAAAAACCTCTTATGTACTTTCATGCTTGTATTTTCTACCTTAAATTGTGACTTCTGAGAATGCAAAAGCTTTGATAAATAAGTAAGCTCAATAAAAGTGAAAATAAAAAGTAAAAATAAAAATAAAGAAGAAAGAAGAAAGCTGAGTGCCCATGGCTCACACCTGTAATTCTAGCTAATTCGGAGGCTGAGATCTGAGGATTGTGTTTTAAAGCCAGCCTGAGTCTGTGAGACTCTGTTTTTAATTTTTTATTCTTTAAGTCACAATGAAATCCTCTAAAAATTTATTGTAAAGGTGATATACATAAGGGTTACATTTTCACAAGTCAGGTAATGAGTACATTTCTTTTTGAACAGTGGTACCTCCTCCCTCAGTTTCTCCCCCCTCAAGTTATAAAGTTCATTTCCAAAATGCATTGGTTGACCCTTTGTCCCACTCCCCTTCCTTTCCCCAAATCACATAAATGTATATACAAGACAAAGGGTACAGAAATAAAAGAAATGACAAAGAATAAAGAAAAAGAAATAACTGCAGACAGTACCATTAAAAAAACTCCAAAAACTTCTGTTTTTCATTTCTTGGAAGCATCATTTATATAGTCATATCCACGTCACTATTGAACCATTGGGATCCTTTACTAAGAATATCCTAGACATATTCTGGTTATTACAAATGAGGGAATCCATGTAGCCTGTGTTTCTTTGAAATGCAAAGCAAAACAACATTGAGATTCTGCCTCACTCCAGTTAGAATGGGGTGAAAACTAATAATAACAGATGCTGGCAGGGATGTGGCCAAAAGGAAAGGCTACTACAATGTTGGTGGAAGCGTAAATTTGTTCACCTACTCTGGAAAGCAGTATGGAGGTTCCTCAAAAACCTAAACATAGAGCTCCCTTATGACCCAGCAATCCCACTTCTGGGCATTTACCCAAATGACCACAAACAAGACCACACCAAAACTACCAGCACAACCATGTTCATTGCTGGTCTATTTACCATAGCTAAAATATGGAATCAACCCAGCTGCCCCTCAGTGGATGAATGGATCAAGAAAATATGGTATATACATACAATGGAATTCTATATACTAAATTCAGAAAGAATGACATTGTCCCATTTGTAAGGAAAGACTTGGAAAAATCATACTAGACAAAGTAAGCCAGACCCAAAGAAATATAGGCTACATGTTTTTCCTTGTTAGTGAGACTTATCTTTAACTACAAGCAAATGTTAAAGTGGATCTATGTCTCAAGAGATAGAGTGCTATCCTTGAGCAAAAAAAGGCAGGATAGAATCCAAGGCCTATGTCCCAAAGTTCAAGCCTCAGGATCAATAGAGAGAGAGAGAGACAGAGACAGAGACAGAGACAGACAGAGAGTCAGAGAGACAGAGAGGCAGAGAGAGACAGAGAGAGAGGGGAGGAGGGAAAGGGAGAGGGAGAGAGAAAATAAAATAAAAAGAACAACATTAAAAAAGGCACAAAGAAGCTATTCTCAGATACACACTTTCATAATATTTCTGTCTCTGAGAAACTTCCTAAGTCTTAAAGAAAACATCCTTCCATACCCCTTCCTAGTACTTGCTGCTTTCTAAAATTAGGAGGTAGGAAACTTGCCTTGCCTTGTGGCTTTGGCTGCCAAATTCAAGTTCAGTCATAGAAACCCTATCAGCACTTTGGACCAGTTCACTCTGTCTTCCTCACCACCACTGGAGTGTTACTTGTTTATTTTTCATTAAGCTCTATTAAGAAAAAAATACATAAGAGTAGCTTACATTTACTGAGTTTGCTGTTCATCAGCCACTAGGGTAAGCATGTTTGAGGCTTTATCTCATGTAATTATCATCAGAGCATTTCCAAGCAGGAATTAGTATTCAAATGCATAAACAAAGCACTGAAGCTCAGAGAGATGAGCTTTCTTTCTTCCTTCCTCCCTCTCCTCTCCTCTCCCTTTCCTCTCCTCTGCCTTTCTTTCTTTCTTTCGCTTTCTTTCTTTCTTTCTTTCGCTTTCTTTCTTTCGCTTTCTTTCTTTCCTTTCTTTCTTTCTTTCCTTCTTTCTTTCGCTTTCTTTCTTTCTTTCTTTCACTTTCTTTCTTTCCTTTCTTTCGCTTTCTTTCTTTCCTTTCTTTCTTTCTTTCCTTCTTTCTTTCTTTCCTTCTTCCTTCCTTCCTTCCTTCCTTCCTTCCTTCCTTCCTTCCTTTCTTTCTTTCTTTCTTTCTTTCCTTCCTTCCTTCTTTCTTTCTTCCTTTCTTCCTTTCTTCTTTCTTCCTTTCTTTCTTGCCAGTCCTGGTGCTTAAACTCAGAGCCCTAAGATTATTTTGCTCAAGGCTGGTGCTCTACCACTTGAGCCACAGATCCACTTCTGGCTTTTGGGTGGTTGATTGTAGATAAGAATCTCATGGACTTTCCTGCTTAAGCTGGCTTGGTACTGTGATTCTCAGCTCTCAGCCTACTGATAGCTAGGATTACAAGAGTGAATGATTAGATGAGATGAAACATCTAACTGATCTGGATCATGAGTAAACTAAAAAACTGATGTTCCAGTTCCTTTACACATTCCCTCCTAATAATATACTCAACCCTTCTGAATACCTTCATATTCCTTTGGGAAAGATGTGGTTTTAAATAACTTAAAAACCACAGCTTTGCAGCTAGACTGCTGACCACAGTCATTGGATTTTATCTTCCCATCCTACTCCGTACTTCTCTGCTCTTCTGCTTCTTCATTACCTTTTTGTTCTTCTTCTTTATTCTCTCTTTCACTTGCTATTTGTTTCTTAGAATTTCCCATTCACCATCTCTCCTGTCCTCTCATCTCCCCATCTTTTTTTTTTAATTTAATTTTATTTTATTTGAGAACATACTGTACAGAGGGGCTACAATTACATGGGCAGGATAATGCATACATTTCTTACCAAGCATTGCAGCCTCCTCCTTTGTTTACCCTTCACCTCCCTTCCCCGCCTCCCCCTCCCCCCACCCAATTATACCCCCCTCCCCCCCACACCGACATTGTAAAGCTGGTTTTGACATGACATTTTGTACTTCTCATTGTTGCAACAGGTCCACCTGAATCCTTAAACGACTTGTTTGTCCCCATCTCCTCCACATGTTATACTGACATCAAATATAGTGAAAGCGGGGGTTACACTGTGGGGGAGGGACATACAAAGCAACAAAGAAATAATCTTATAAATGCATTAGAAACACATGCATGAAAGAAACGAAAACATTAAAATACATATTTAAGGGTTCATTTTCCTAACATCACATTATCTGACCTTTTCCGCTTGCCTCATACCTATACTATATATTGCAAATAAAGGAAACCATGGGACCTATGCTTCTTTGGGCCTGGCTTACTTCACTTAATATAATTTTTTCCAAACCTTTCCATTTCCTAACAAATGAGGAAATGTCATTCTTTCTGATGGAGGCATAGAATTCCATTGTGTATATATACCACATTTTCTTGATCCATTCATCTACTGAGGGGCATCTGGGTTGGTTCCATATCTTAGCTATGGTAAATAATGCTGCAATAAACATAGTTGTGCTGGTAGCTTTAGTGTGGTCTTGTTTGTAAACATTTGGGTAAATGCCCAAAAGTGGGATTGCTGGATCATAGGGGAGATCTATGTGAAGTCTTTTGAGGAACCTCCATACTGCTTTCCAAAGTGGTTGAACAAGTTTACATTCCCACCAACAATGAAGTAAGGTTCCTTTCTGTCCACATCCCCTCCAGCATCTGTTGGTGTTAGAGTTCTTGATTTTTGCTGTTCTAACTGGAGTGAGGTGATATCTCAATGTTGTTTTGATTTGCATTTCTTTTATGGCTAGGGATGTTGAACATTTCTTCATGTGTCTATTGGCCATCCTTCTTTCTTCTTCAGAGAAGCTTCTCTTTAAGTCTTTCGCCCACTTATTTATTGGGCAGTTGTTTCTTTGAGGATTTGTTGTTGGGTGGTTTAATTTTTTGAGTTCCAAGTATATTTTAGATATGAGACCCTTGTCCTTTGTATGGCTAGTAAAGATCTTCTCCCAATCGGTGGGCTTTCTATTTCATCTACCCATCTTATTTCACTTTCTGGGATGGATGTTTTCTAATCTATTTCATCACAAATTTGCTCAGTCATTGAGTCCAGACATGTTCCTGTGGTCCAAGGAAGTGGGTGTAGTGGCATATAGAAAGGTTGAGAAGGGAAAATGTGGAAGGAGCCAAAGACCATAGAGAGAATTGGAGCTACAATTACTGTTTTTCTGGAGCCATAGTGACTCCCATACACATGATTGGTCCAGTTATTTTCCAGTGTTCTGACCTTGGACAAAAATTCTTCACCTATGCACTAGGAATGGCAGTAAAGGCTGCCTTGAAGCAGATAGAGGAGCTGATAGGGTGATTATCTGCAGATCCCAGCACAGTGCCTGGCATTCAGTAACTAATTAGTAGCCCCAAAGCACTGGGGAGCATGTTCTCTGGATAGAGAGCCCTATTTCTATTTTTATTGTAAGAACTTGGGACATTAACTTAAAGGTGTTGGGTTCAGTACAATGCTGGTGCATTGCCAACTATATGAACCTGGCCAAATTGCTTTGTCTATTGAGCTTTGGTTTCTTCATCTATATATGTCTAGGATAAAATATTGCATAGCATATTCAGATGAGGAATTTGGAGAGAGTCCTTGTGAGATGGTCAAAATGTAATTCTTGTCTTTGGTGTTAATCAAGGAATGCATACAAAATGTCTTCCTGTCATTCCTTTCTCCTAGCCCTCATCCTATCTCAGCTTCTCCTGCGTGTTCACACAGGTTTGTATGTGAGTATGTGTGCATGTGTGCATATGTGTATTGTGTGTCGTGGAAGAGATGAAAGCTATAAATACTTACTTGTGGATAAGGAAAAACAAAACTTGGCTATGTAGAACATTTTAGTTAAACAGAACCCCACTTGAGTATTATTGATTTTCTTACTCATGCTTTTGGTACCATAATCATGAAGCTATTGTTAAGATAGATGCAAAACAAGCCATCAACAGAATGAAAAGCAACTTAGAGAATAGAAGAAACATTTGCAAACCATTTATCTAATATGAGGTTACAACCTAAAATGTATAATGAATGAACTCCAATAATTCCATAGCAAAAAAAGTTAATTTAAAAAGCAATGAAGAACTTGAATAGGCATTTCTCCTAAAGAAGCTATACAGGTGATCAACATGTATATGAAATATTGTTCAACATCATAAATCATCAGGGAAATGCAAATGTCTCCTACCTGTTAGGATGGCAGTCATTGAAAGCAAGAGTTAACAATTGTTGGAGAGAATGTAGAGAAAATTGAGCATTATGCAAAGTTATGGAAATGTAAATTACTCCCACCACCATAGAAAGCAGTGCAGAGGTACCTCAAAAAATTAAATATAAAACTATAAGACAACTCAGCTATTCCACCTCTTGGTATTTTTCTAAAGTAAACTAAGTCAGGATTTTTACAGAAGTATTGTCACTGTCAAGTTTTATGGCATGATTCACAATAGCCAAGAGAAAGACACAACCTGAATGTATATTGGTAGATGAAAGTACGTAGGAAGTATGGTATATGCATACAGTAGACTATTATCCAACCTTAATAATCAAGGGATGTCTTCAGAGCTAGTTATTGTGGCTCAAGGCCACCATCCTATCTTCTTGGGAGGTGGAGATCATAATTCAGGCCAGCCAGGAATAAAAATTTATGAGTACATCTTGACAAATGGCTGGAGATGGTGGCATATGTACATTATTTCAGCTATCAGGAAAGCACATGGCTGGTGCATGCTTACTTGCCATTGCCAGTGACACAGGGTGACACATGGAAGAGAATCAAATCCCAGGCTGGCCAGGCATAAAGCAAGACCCTACCTCATTACATAGTCCATGTAGAAAAATGGGCTAGAGGTGTGACTCAAGTGATAGAGCACTTGCCTTACAAATGCGAGGCCCAGAGTTCAATCTCTAGTGCTGTAAAATGAAATTAAGAAAATCTTGTCATCTGCAACAACATAGACGACTCTGGAGAAAATTATGTTAAATGAAATAAGTGAGATACAGAACAAATATTTCATGCTTTTATTTGTATCAGGAGTCAATATTAGTTAAACTCAAAGAAACAGGAAATTGCAGTTCTCAGGGGTTGAAGGGAGTGAAATGGACAGTTATTATTGAAAGAGTACAAAGTTATACAAGACAATTAGCATCTAGAGATCTGCTGTACAACCTGTAGCCTAGGTCTGACAATATAGTAGTATGTACTTAGAAATTATATGAGAGGGTAAATTTTCACCACATAGAAGAGGGAAAATGCCTTAAGATATTAATAGCTAAAACCTTGAAACATAACTCTTCATCAAAATAGCATCATTCAAGATGTCATAATATCTATTCATTTCACAGCCTTGGATGGAGGAGGGGATGAAATGAGAGAAAGGAAAAGAACAAACCTTCATGAAACACCTTGATGCATGCATGTAAGTTGATCTGGCTTCAAAACCATAGCATTTGAGCCCACTCTGAAACGTTCTGACCTCTCTAAGTTGACTCCACAGAAGAGGGAATGACAGGATATGGGGAAAATTAGGAACAGGTGTTATGAGAACACTTGCTAGAGAAAGCTCAGGGAGGTCCTTAGACAGCTTTATTTTTTTTAATTGTGAAAATACCATACAGAGGGATTACAATTACATGGGCAAGATAATGAGTACATTTCTTATCAAGCATTGTTGTCTCCTCCTTTGTTTCCCCTCCCATCCCTTCTCATCTCCCCCCCACCCCCACTCCCCCCTTTCCCCACTCCCTCCAAAGTTGTAAAGTTCGTTTTTCGGCATAACAATTTGTACATCTCATTGTTGCAATGAGTCCACCTGTATCCCTAGTTAAACGATTTGTTTTTCCTTTCCCTTCCACAAATTATACCAACATCAAATACAGTGAAAGCAAGGGTTATACCGTGGGGGAGGGACATACAAAGCAACAAAGAAATCATCTTATAAATAGTTAGAAACAATCACCTGAAAGAAATAAACATTTGAATACTTATCTTGGGGTTCATTTCACCTAACATCAACTTATCTGACCTTTTCTGCTTGTCTCAGACATATACTAGTTATTGCAAATAAGGGAAACCATGGGGCCTATGTTTCTTTGGGCCTGGCTTACTTCACTTAATATAATTTTTTCCAAGCCTTTCCATTTCTTAACAAATGGGGCAATGTCATTCTTTCTGATGGAGGCATAGAATTCCATTATGTATATATACCACATTTTCTTGATCCATTCATCTACTGAGGGGCATCTGGGTTGGTTCCATATCTTAGCTATGGTAAATAATGTGCAACGAGCATAGTTGTGCTGGTAGCTTTAGTATGGTCTTGTTTGTAAACATTTGGGTAAATGCCCAAAAGTGGGATTGCTGGGTCATAGGGGAGTTCTGTGTGGAGTCTTTGGAAGAACCTCCATACTACTTTCCAAAGTGGTTGAACAAGTTTACACTTCTACCAACAATGCAGTAAGGTTCCCTTCTGACCACATCCCCTGCAGCATCTGTTGTTATTAGAGTTCTTGATTATAGCCATTCTAACTGGAGTGAGGTGATATCTCAATGTTGTTTTGATTTGCATTTCTTTTACGGCTAGAGAGGTTGAGCATTTCTTCATGTGTCTATTGGCCATCCTTCTTTCCTCTTCAGAAAAGTTTCTCTTTAAGTCTTTAGCCCACTTATTTATTGGGCAGTTGTTTCTTTGAAGATTTTTTTTGGGGGGATTTAATTTTTTTGAGTTCCAGGTATATTTTAGATATGAGATCCTTGTCCATTGTATGCCTTGTGAAGATCTTCTCCCAATCTGCAGGCTTTCTATTGATCTTGGTAGCTATGTCCTTTGCCATGCAGAAGCTCTGAAATTTCATGCAATCCAATTTGTCCAACCTTTCTTTGATTTGTTGTGTTTCTGGGTCTCTATTAAGAAAATTTCAGAGGGGCTGGGAAGGTGGCTCAGGGTAAAGCACTTGCCTCACACGCATGAGGCCTGGGTTCAATTCCTCAGCACCACGTAAACAGAAAAAGCCAGAAGTGGTGCTGTGGGCTCAAGTGGTCGAGTGCTTGCCTTGAGCTGAAGAGCGAAGGGACAGCGCCTGGGCCGAGTTCAGGTCCACGACCGGCAAAAAAAAAAAAGAAATAAAAAAAAGAAAAGAAAAAAGAAAAAGAAAATTTCGGCCTGCGCCAAGGACCTAGGGTTTCTATTTCATCCTGTAATGTTTTCAGAGTGCCTGCTTTGACTCTGAGGTCTTTGATCCATTTGGAGTTGATTCTGGTGCAGGGATATATAAGGATCTAGCTTTAGTTTTCTACAAGTACTTAACCAGTTTTGCCAGCACCATTTACTGAAGAGGCTGTCTTTCTTCCATTGTATTTTTTTTAGTTCCCCTATCGAAGGTTAGATGGCTATAGGTCTGTAGGTTCATTTCTGGGTTTTCAAATCTATTCCATTGGTCCTGAGGTCTGTTCTTTGTGGCAGTACCAAGCTGTTTTGATTACTATGGCTTTGTAGTAGAGTTTGAAATTTGGTATTGATATTCCTCCAGCACTGTTCTTTCTGTTAAGGATCGTTTTTGCTATTCGGGGTCTTTTATTGTTCCATATGCATTTTTGGATTGCCTCTTCTATTTCCTTGAAGAATGAGGTTGGAATTTTGATAGGTATCACATTGAATTTGTAGATAGCCTTGGGAAGTATTGCCATTTTCACGATGTTGATCTTTCCAATCCAGGAGCATGGGAGTTTTTGCCACTTTCTAAGTTCTGTTTTGATTTCCTTTTTCAGGTTTTTAAAGTTTTCATCATAGAGGCCTTGGACAGCTTTATCAGTGTTGATCCTCACAGATTTGTGGAACCAAAGACGTAAAGTGCTTCCAGGTCTAGAGGCCAGGCACTGTAAGCTGTTGGCAAGGATCAGGCATTCAACCCATGAACTGACTGCCACAAGCACCTTTTGCTTTTGTGTGAGAATATACATGAATGCTGTTAGTTCAGCTGTGTGGGGAGAGCCTTCACCCTGTGATCAGTTCCAGCACTATCAGCAGACCACTGAGATGTTGCAAACCTCTGGCTGGATAGCCAGCCCCTCTTCTTCTCCTGCCTCTCCTGTCACAGTTAAGAGCTGAAGGTGATCCTCTTCCATAAATCACTAGCCAGGCCACACCTATCTGAGAAGAAGACAGTATTCTTTCTTTCCATTAGTTTTTTTTCCCCTCAAGCCATTCACATGCCCATGTTTTGTAAGCACCCTTAGCTTTCAGCAAGTAAATCATTAATATCCAATTTGGGAGAGTCAGTGGTATGGAACTGCAGCATTGGCAAAGTAAATGGAAAGTGGAGGGCTCTGCACAGGGTATTAATTATCCCATGCTGCTGACAGATGTGGGCAGGTGTTTATGGGCTGCATCTAGCCTGCTGCTTCAGCTGTGTTGCCTGTAATCAGGGAGATTCATACCGGAGGGGGCATGTCTTCCTGCACTCTGCTGAACAACTCTCTAACCCAATAATATTCTTGATTTTCAATAAGAAAACATAGAATCTGTGTTGATAATGTTGTGTGAGGGTGGAAAGCATCCTAGAGATCCATATCCTCCCCCTACATGAGTTTCATCAGAATAATCATTTTGGAAATTCTCAGACACATGCCTAAGTGAAACTAGAAATAGGCATTACCTTAGGTAATTACAGCAAGTGACTTTGGTTGGAACTCTCCCCTACTTATGAGAGGATTGATAACTTCTATAGAAAATTATGGAAATTAAAAAGAACACGCCAAGTTAATTGGAGTCCTTTTGGTTCTGTTGGCATCTTTTATCCAATCCGCGTTTCAGGATCCTCAAAGCACTTCCTTTCCAATGTGGATGCTGTTAGCGTAGCATTATTGTGATATCATTGTGTGGGAAGGCTGTGCAGGGATGCGGGAAGGCAAGCCACAGGGACAACTGAGCAGACCTTGCCATTCTGACATGTGTATTGGACTCAGAATAAATAAGGCATGTAGATGCTCAGCTAGGACTGAGAGTATCTTAAACTCTTTTTTTTTTGGTCACTTGTGGTTCTTGAACTCTGGGCCTGGGCATTGTCCCTGAGCTCTGCAGCTCAAGGCAAGCACTCTACCACTGGAGCCACAATGCCATTTCTGGTTTTCTGGTGGTTAGTTGGAGTCTCATGGATGTTCCTGCCCAGGCTGGCTTTGAATTGCAATCATCGATCTCAGACTCCTGAGTAGCTAGGATTACAGGCATGAAACACCAGCGCCTCTTAAAATTTGGGAATGTCGTACTGAGAGTATCTTGATCAATCTCACCCCTTTCCATTGTTTTCTTCTACCTGCTCCCAACCCCACACAATCCTTTAGTTACTGGGTTCCCTTTTCGCATATGTTAGCACTGTCATGCATTATTTGTGGGTTGAACTGACTGGCTTCTGTGTAAGGAAAAAGTTACTGTCTTAAAGAATGGACTTGTGGGCTTGGGGTATGGTAGCAAATTCCATTTTGGACTTCAGAGTAAACTCCTATTCAGTGGATAGTTAGGGAGCCATCTGGACATGGGAGTTTAACAGAGGTGCAATATTACTTAACTCTATGGTGACTTTATGTAATTAGGAAAATTAGACAAAAAAACAAGTAACATTTCTGTGGAAGAATAAGAGTACACTACTGGTATGAGGAGGAAACCCTTAAAGGAAACAATATACACTGAATTCATCCATGTATGCCATGTTACTTGCATTAGCAATATAAAATTAGCCTTGTATTTTCTAACTTAATCTTGCATCAGATTAAAATATAAATATGATTTTATTTCCTTTCTCTCTGGATTTTCTATTACAATCCACCCTTCTTCACCACATTTCCTTAACTTTGTTCCTATCAATCTCATAGGCTGGAATTATAAGTACATTTATTTATTTTTAATGGTTATAGTCAACTGTAGGCCAAAACATTGGCTTAAGTATTTTGTATGTAATACTCAAAACTATGTTTAATTTTGACGTTTGTGTAAATTTTATAACCTTATTTATAACTTTGCTTTTCTGATTTTATTTTTTAAATTTCTTTTTTAATTAATAAGTTTTTTATTATGAAAATACCATACAGAGGGCTTACAATTAGATGAGCAAGGTAATGCTTTTCAGATTTTAATGCTCCTATATGCTATAACCTCTTCAGTTCTGATTTTTGTTTTGAGTTTATCTTTTGGCGGCATGGGATGTGTCTAACAGACTCAAGGCAGCTCTGAGATTCTGTTGTCCTTGAACATGAACCAAAGCTTGTCAGGATGAGAGTCCTGAAGTCATGGTCTACACTCTCAAAATTCCTGCTGTCATTCATTCTTTGGTCTAAGATTGTTGAGAAGAAGTCATCATTTATTTTACTTTCCTTTATTCACATGAAGTAGTATATTTAATCTTATAGGATGCTTGCAATTTTTTCTTTAGGTTAGAATTTTTTAATAAAGAGGGAAAAACATAAATGTGGAGGTGTCATTTTATTAACTTTGCAATTTTCTCAGAGATACTTTTTGATTATCTGACTCAAGTTGGTTGGGAGTTGGCAGATAGTTGGGGTGGATAAATGAACTCCATAGGACTCTAGTTCATATGGAACCAAACATGAAATGAAGCCACAGTGGTATAGATGACAATTCCTTAATGGAGAAGTAGTCGATGTGTTGGAGGTTTGGATAAGGATATATATAGTTGTATCATAGGGGTACAAAGTAAGCTACCTGAACTAAGAGAAGGCCCAAAGCCAAGTGGAGTAATTCTTAGGACTTACTGGTAGTCCAGGAGGATTGTGGGTTGGTGGGTGGGAAAGGATGATTATGGGATTATGGGATAGTGGGGTGTGGAGCAATGGAATATGGGGTTGTGGGATGATGGGAGTGAGAAGGAATGGAGTATGGGATTGAGTGAAGTCTAAGAATTGACCAGTGAAGTTTGGAGCAAAATATCCACTGGAATATTAGATTTTACAAGAAGACAGCATGGGTGGAGGTAGAAGTCAGTGATAGTAATAGCAGTTTAGAGAGGGATCGGGGTGTGACTAGAAGGTTGGCAGGAGGCTGCACTTCTGTGTGGCAGTGCTTCTCCGCAGGGCAGGAGGGGCACCAAGGAAATACAGTGAAAGTGCAATGTTGCATAAATCCGTAGTGACCTTATCTATTTAGGGAAACGAGGCAAACAAAATAAGTGACATTTCTCTGAGAGAAAAAGAAGTAGACTACTAGAATGAGGACTAACCCCTCAGAAGAAAAAATGCCGTATGTGCACCCATTCTCCTTTACTGGGAAAGATGAGTGGGATAGGTAGGGGCTTCTGGGGAGGGAAGCAGTTGCTCAGGGAATAGATGTAAAGAAGGAGAATAGAGAAGTTCATAAAGGGCAGGAGGCATGCTAGCTAATTGTCACGTGGTACATAGGACATAGTTCAAGGAGATATGAGAGAGGAAGGCTGCTATGATTAATTTGAGAGTGAAGACTACTTTATACTGGGTGATGAAGAAGCTGAAATTCTGACTAGCCCTGAGGGGTGAAGAGGGGGCAGGGCCAGTTTTATCTCTGGGGGATTGCGCAGTTGTACAGGGCCTGAGACTTAGGAGGACTCCAGGCTTAGTCTAAGGCTTTGCTGTGGCCATCTTAAGATTCTTTTATTTTTGAAGAAGGAGCTCTGCATGTTCACTTTGCTCTGAGTCCCAGGTGTTATTCAGTTGTTTGGGGGAAAGGAGATTATGTGTGACTTTGTCCAGGGCTACAGTATTGTGAGGACAGTGATGCCCCTGCACAAGCTGTTGACTTGGGCTTTACCAGTCTTGAATTCAAAGCCTTGAGCTCTTGCTTGGTTTGCTTGTTCATAGCCAGTGCTTCACCATTTGAGCCACTCTTCTAGTTGGCTTTCTCTGTTACTTAGGAAATAGACTCCCACAGAGATTTCTGCCTAGGCTGGCAGAAAAATGTTAAGTTGCCAGTACTCATTGTTACCTAATTATTAATGCGAAGAAAATGAAGTATTGACTATAGAAAAATCAATTCCTAGTTGACTTGGTAGCAACTGATCTAGTCATAATAGGTTACTTCTCAGGATTCTGAGGATTACAGGTGTGAGCCACTAGCACCTGACTTTGAGATTTTTTAATTCTAAGGTTGTGGGTGCTTGGTTAGTAAAAAGTTTCAAAATTTCAAAAGCCAGACTATTCTATAGAATGTCTTTAAGACATTCCTAAATGTTTCTAACATGAGAATGTGAAAATGTTTGTGAACCTTTGTTTACACCACTGATAATAGGGTTTACTTTAATTGTATGGTAACTTAATGATTATTGGGGATGTAATAAAGGAAGAAAAGCATTGTTATACATGTTCAACTGCCACTGTAAAAGAGGATTTCTTTCTCTTTCTCAATTTCTCTTCTATCTTTTTCTTCTTCTTTCCTTCTGACCTTCCCTTCTTCCCTCATTCTATCCTTTCCCCTCCCTCTTTCCCTCCCTCCCTCCCTCTCTTTCTTTCTCTCTTTCTCTCTCTTTCTTTCTTTCTTTCCTCCCTCCATTTAATTTCTCCCTCCCTCCTCTCCCTTCCTTCCCTCCCTCCCTCCCTCCCTTCCTTCCTTCCTTCCTTCCTTCCTTCCTTCCTTCCTTCCTTCCTCTCGTTGTCTTTTTCCCTGTCACTATTTCTTTGTTTCTTTCCAGTATCATGGCATGTACCTTTACTTTCTAAGTCTTCCATACTCTGAGACACCTTATTTTGTATCATAGACATTGTGGATTGCTAAGTGTATAATTCAATTTTGGTAAGTTGCCAGTACTCATTATTACCTAACTATTAATGCGAAGAAAATGAAGTATTGACTATAGAAAAATCAATTCAGAGTTGACCTGGTAGCAACTAATCTAGTAATAATAGATTACTTCTTTCAGAAAGAAATTACTTTTCCTTCCTTTTTCTCTCCCTCCCTCCCTCCCTCCCTGCCTGCCTTCCTTCCTCCCTCCCTTCTCTCTCTCTTTTTTTTCTTTCTCTTTTTTTTGGTCTTTATCACCTGTTGCCTTTATTGATCATGCACACTACCAAACATCAACATCATACATCTACTGCTGTATTTCACATTAAGTGTGTGAGGAAAAAAATACTCAGCATAATAGAGATTAGTTTCCTGCATTCAAAATGAGATCTAAATAAGCAAGATCCTACCAGAGAAATGACCTATTTATCTTGTTTATTCATCACATTTTATCTTATTTAGGGAGGTTGAAAATCAAATTCTTTTTGCCTTTTGACATACAGCATAGCCTGTGTAGCCTGTGACAGTTATGTATGCCAGGAGAAGGACATTTGGGAGCTTTTAAGTGTTGTTAGCTCACCCAAATACCAAGGTTTTCTATTCATTTCAGGCTAATGAAGAGACAACGAAAATATCACACAAATGCGACACCTGTTGGAAAGGAATTGGGGAGGTCATTGGAATTTATTATTCATTGACTGTGTATTAGCTGTCAGCTTGCTACTTGAATTTGTCTTCTCAGCCAATGAAATGACAGCCTTGTATGGTTCATTTCCCATGTTCCCTATAAGACCCAGAGATTAAAGATGCTGGTATGGTGTTAAAATTCATGGACAGAGCCAAAGGAGGCTCAAGAAATAAAGCATATACATCTTCTAGCTCTCTTACATTCTAGATTCTGATAGCTAGGAATGTAAAAATCTAGTTCCACAATGTCTGAAAACAGATGTTGAAGAAAGTGAACAGTAGAGATATCCCAGCATCTTGGAGCAAGGGGCATGACTGGGCATCCATGAAGAGGACACTTGGTGTTTTGTAAGAGTGGCGTGTGTGCTGCTCTACAGGTCTTCGCTAATACTTATCTGAAGCCTAGTTCCTACATATGTATCCCTTTATATAGAGTGACTATGCATGTACGTGTATGCGTGTACATATGAATGTGTGTGTGTACAGGTGTGGAGGCAGCTCAAAAATGAAGAATATTAAGATACTTAGCAGACCAACACTTCATTCATGGACATTATTATAATTACGTTTTCCAGCAAGAGAATGAACCCTCACACCTTCCTTAACAAAATATAGATCTTTTCTTTGTGAATGAATGAGTTGGAATACTACAGGAAAGAAATTGTGTATCTTAACTTCTTTAAGCAGACTTTTGGTTTGTTTCTTGTTTCAAGGATATTGTGTTTGCTGCTTGGTCTTTTCCTATCAAGATCTGCGTGTTGGAAGCTTTAGAATACATTTCCATGGCTGTGATTGTCCTCTGGGTGATGTCCTTTTGCCCCAGTGCACAGTTGGAATGTTTCCTGACATGCTCAGTTTATGGGAGATTCCATTTACTGTGCAAACAGAAGGTTATACTTGGACAATATCTGCTTTTCCAAAACCCTTGGGACTCCCCATCTTGGACATATGTTTCCTGCATAGTCTCTCCTTCTAGGTCTAATGAATTCTTTCTTTTTCCTTTCTTCCCCAAATATTAATAGGTTAAGGCTGCTGTGAGCTAGAGATTTAGACTAAGGCAATATGACCTTAGGCAAATGGTAGGTAAAATACTGATTTATATCCCAATTTAAATACCTTACAGGTAAGGGCCATTAAAGAAACTCTTATAAAAATGTTATCTTTGAGTAGAATCTGAAAAGACAAGGGAAGTGTACTTCATGAAGAGGAGAGGGAATGAAAGGACTTGGTAAAGAGTGGCTAGGGGTCATTATTTAATAGCAGAGATGGGAGTATGTGAGAGGTTATTGAAGGTCACATACAGAAATGGCATGGAAAGGGACCTGATGATCTACTACAGAGATGGGAACTATTGGAATTCTTAAATAAGGTGTTCCATGGGAGGATTTTCTTTTTTGCATTTTAGAATATAAAATGGTTTGCTCTGATGACTATGTGAAGATGGGTAATTTAAAAATGTTTATTTTGTCTAATGGTTTTATCCCAAATTGGACAACTGTGTCAAGTCACCTTCTGGTGAGGTTCTGCTACGTCATGGCAGAGAAGCAGAAAGGGGGAGGGGGTCCTTTGTAAGGAGCACGTGGATGGGAAAACCCTATGGGACAAGGCAAGCTCACTTTGTAACAACTTGGTTTCCTGGTAACTAATTCAATCCCCAGAGTTTTAACTTGCTCAGGAAGCCAAATGTCATGTTTTAGGAGAAACAATCTCCCCATAAAAGGTGGCACTCTCACATGGCAATCAACTCTCAGAAGCCTTGATCTGATACTTCCACATGGAGGTGTTAAAATTCAACATGAGCTTGGTGGTGACAAGCCACTTTCAAAACATAGTGTCAAAAATGAACTGAGCTGGTTGGGTTGGAGACAAGACTTCAGGCCAATGACCATAGGTCAAGTTATTTTACTAGAGTAGCCAAGATTCTCAGTTAAATAATTGGCAATGAGAATCAGTAGTCAATATATCTAGGGCTCACTATAGAGATTGAATGGTTGGGATTTTTGTTCAAGTGGGGTTTGGGTCCATAGAAGTAAGTGAAGTACTAAGACTGGCTCATGGTTCTTAGCTTGTGCAACTGAGAGGGTGGTGGTGTTCCTCAGAAAGTGAGGGTCTACTGAAGAGGTTTGTAAAGGATTGAAGAGAAAGGAAAAGGACATTTCATATTGGAAGGTGTTGCTGTGTTTAGCTCTGGTAACATTGGACAGAGCTAGTATACCTCACAGAATTCTTATACCATTCTTCCTTCCATTTTGACCTACAAAGATCCCCAAGGACACTGCCACATGGTGAACTGCAACACCCTGTCATCTCCAGTCTGCTGTATCAGGCAAAGCTAATCAGCAGCAACAGAGATCCATGAGATCTCTGCAGCAAGAAGGTCTCTGCAGCACAGGCTGAATGACCAAAGTGAGCCAGAACTTTCTCTAATGCAATGTGACACTCTGGTATCAGACCAAAACTTACAGTTAATCAATTCCAGTATTATCCCTAAGTCACAACCACTTAGTATTCAAAAAAGGCACATACAGTAACTTACATGTCCTAGTAAAGTGACCAGAGCCATTAGGCAGACTTTCCCCTGATGGTGATTTGCATTCCTTCATGCCTGGCATTGCCACCTGTGATTAGGACACTGACAATATTTTGGCCAAAAATGTTCTCTTTGGGGGTCACTCTGCACCTGTCTGGGCGAATAGATATGGTGAAGGAAGCCAGACACATACAGGCTGTCTGGGTAAACACTGAACAGACAGAACACAAAGTTTAAAAATTTATTAAAGTAGCACATGGCATAGAGGGAGAAACACATTTTCTGCTGATTACCCATCTTTTGTTTTATGTAATTTACCTCAGCAGAAAATACTCTCACTGGCTAACTTGTCCAAGAAGGCTTAAAGTGCCCACAGAAGGCAAAGTGCTAGGGTTAATGAAATGCCCTCACGAGTCTCGAATAATTTGCCAGGGGTTAGAAAACGCAGTGGAATATAGTAATGCTTGTGACAGAAATGTCCCCCTCCCTCAAATTAGGAATCATTAATCAAGGAGGAGAAATTACTGACTGATAGACATTGCAGTCTCCCATTGATAAAATACAGGGAAGAAGCTAAAAAAAATCAACCCAAACCAAAACAAAACAAAAAAACACAATGAGGCATACATGATAGATTAGGCAAATGTCATCATTACTCTCTGGAACACAGAGCCCCACCAACTCCTCCTGATTTGTGATATCCTTGCCTGTCTTCTGTGTTCATCGTCATTCATGTGAAAAGAGACTTTGCAGTGGTCCGGCCCAGGGCCAGCACGGCCCATCAAATTTTATCTGTATTTTCTGTGTAAGGAGAAAATTACCAAGCTCACATCCAATTGAAGGCTAAAGCAATTAATGTGGAACATGGAAAGTTAAGTAAGCTATTTAAATGTATGGCTACAATTTTCCCCAACTCTGCCCACTTGGAGGGGACCCCAGCAAACAGAGCCCCCAACAAATATTCAGAATTGGTTGCCAAGCTGATATCTAAGTGTAAAAGAGGAGTTGTCAGATATTCACAAAATATCTTTATGGAGAATTTTGTGAGGCTCAGGGGTGGAGGCATCTATGGATTGCTTGGGTGGACAGACTGAATTTTGAAAGTTAAAACTGAACATTCATCTTTCTCCAATTCCCCAAATGGAATTGTTTGGCCAGCAAAACACAGTGTATAAGCCAGGTGCCAAGGGCTCACAGCTGCAATTCTAGCTACTCAGGAGGTTGAGATCTAAGGATTGTGGTTGAAAGCCAGCCCAGTCATAAAGTCCATAAGACTCTTATCTCCAATGAAGCACCAAAAATGTGGAAGTGGAGCTGTGGCTCAAGTAGTAGAGTGCTAGCCTTGAGCATAAAAGTTCATTGACTATACCCAGGCCCTGAGTTCAAGCCCCATAACTGACACACACACACACACACACACACACACACACACACACACACACACACACACACACACACACACACACACAAATACAGTGTATAGTATACTGAACATGAGCATGAGCTGAGCTTGGATGCTTGGTGTTTAGGTTTTCTCTAATGGGCCAATTGTCCCTTATTCTGAAAGTCAAAGGGCAGTAGAGTAAAGTGGCTCAGAAACTTCTATTTTTCATGCTGGTAAACTGGGGATTGAACTTAGAGTCTGGTTATTGTCCCTTAGCTTTTTCTGCTCAAGACTGATATTTTACCATTTGAGTCTCAGCTCCATTTCCAATTTTTTTCTGGTGACTTGGAGATAAGAATCTCACAGACTTTTCCTTCCTTCTCAGGTTGGCTTCAGACTGAGATCCTTAGATCTCAGCCTCCTGACTAGCTAGGATTACAGGTGTGAGCCACTCTGAGACCCTTTCAAGGTTTTTTTTTGTTGTTGTTGCACTCATTTGTAGGTATATTCACCTTCAAACAGAAGCTGAAAAAATAGAAAACTGGGTTGACTGGATAGTTAAGACCACAGTTACACATAATGCTTTGGAAATGTTCCTAGATACCCAATGATGAAGAAATAATATTACAATTTTCTCTCTGGCAACCCCATGGAGTCTATGAATTTTGTTTTTTTACTTCCAGACAAAGAACCTGTCATGTTGCCTGAAGTATAGCTTTTCCCCTCCCAAAGTATAGCTTTTCAGACTATTTAATGGCAAGGAACATTTGTGTTTAACAGTTAATCAAAATACAGGAACTTTGATGATTTGTGAAGTTAACCTCTGCTTTGGGAAACAGTTCTGGATTTAAGTTAGGAAATGAACAGAATGTTATAGGCTTACTATGAAATTATCCTTAATATAAGGAAGAATCTTGATTTGGAAATGTCATCTCACAATGTCCAGAAATGAAAAAGAATGTCTTCATCCCTTACCCTATTGTTAACAATAATGACAATAATACGTTCTCCAGAGGTTTGATACAGGCAAAATGCATTGGAATAGATGTGAGGAGACACCCATACCACACATTTTTGGCAAACCATTTAGCTTTCCTCCTTTTCCTCATCTGGGCCATGAGATTGGTTGGAGTGCTCTGTAAGGGTTGATTTCTATGTCCTGTCCACTACTGCCCAGCTATAACAACTGAAGAAAAGCCACCTTGCTAGTTAAGAACTCAGATATATTTGGGACTAACAGCAAGCATTTACATTCCTCATTCAGGGGCTTGTAAAAAAAAAAGTGTCTCAGCCTCCACCATACTGATGGAATCAGAATCAACACATGGACAAGACACCAGGCAATTTATACCTATGAACATTTAAGAAGCTCTGGTCTATAACCCCTTGACTGTTCGTTTTCACCCAGTGCCTTTGTTTGTCTCCCTTGCTGTTTTAGTGTGTGGTGGCTGAGAATATCTGTCCCCTTCTTCTTCTCTACATCATGTACCCTTTGAGCTCTTGTTAAAATTAGACTAACTCCTGGAACTAATTTCTGGCTTTTGGATGCCATTCTGGTCAACCAAATCTACTGTGTGGAATTCAAGTCTTAGGTAAGTATGATAATATTTTGCATCCATAAACCTTTCAGATTTTTAAAAAATTGTATTTTATTGTAAAGATGCTGTACAGGGTGTGGTTACAGTTATATGAGTAAGGTAATGAGTACATTTCTTGTCGAACATTGTTATCTCCTGCTTTGTTTTTCTCCTACTATCACTTCCCTCCCCTCTCTCCTACACTCCTCCCCTGCCCTGCCCCCAGAAATTGTAAAATTTGTTTCCAACATAGTGTCTTGTGAATATCACTGTTGCAGTGGGTCATCCTTTGTCCATGTTTCTGCATTTGATTATTCCCCTTCCCATCCCCAAATTAGAGAAATGTATATACAAGATGCAGGGTACCAAAATCAAATACCATGACAACAGAGGATATACCATAGGAGAAAGAACTTACAAAATAAACAAAAAATCACATAGTACATTAAAAACAACAATGAAGCCGGCGCCAGTGGTTCACACCTGTAATCCTAGCTACTAAGGAGGCTGAGATCGGAGGATCATGGTTCAAAGCCAGCCTGGACAGGAAAGTCCATGAAATGCCAACAAACCACCAGAAAACTGGAAGTGGCACTGTGGCTCAAGTGGTAGAGTGCTAGTCTTGAACTGAAGAGTTCAGGCACAGCACCCAGGCCGAGTTCAAGCCCCATGACCAACCAAAAAACAAAAACAAAAACAAAACAAAAAACAGAAACAAGCAACAAAAAAAGACAAAGAAAAGCCTCTTGTGTCCACATCTTGGGGTTCATTTTGTCTAGCATCATCTTATATGGTCATATGTGCATAGCTTTTGAGCTTTTCTGCTCATCTGGTAACATTATCCTAGATGTATACTAATTATTGCAAATAAGGGTAACCATGGGACCTATATTTCTTTGGGTCTGGCTTGCTTCACTTAATATGATTATTCCCAAGTCTTTCCATTTCCTAACAAATGGGGTGGCATCCTTCTTTCTGATGGAAGCATTTTCTTAATTCTGTGATTTGCTCATATGTGCAAGGGTCCTGCTTTGGTATCTTAGGGGAGTGGCCTAAGGCTCCCTGTCCCCTGAGGATATCAAGACCTGTAGATGTTCAAGGATCTCCTGTAAAATGGCATCTGATTTTATATAATCAATATACATCCTCCAATATCTTTAAATCTTCTCTTGGTTGTTCAATACAGCTAAATTTCATATAAATAACTGCTATGTATTCTTTACGGAATAATGAAAAGGAAAAAATACATGTGTGCTCCACACCGATGCAATTTTCTTTTCCTCCTCTTTATTACTTTATTTTTTAAAATTGTCTATAAGTAGTTGTACAAAAGCATTTCAATTCAGCTTGTCAGTTTATGAGTACTATGCATTTTTTAAAAATTTAAAAGAACATCTTTAAGTAAAGTTGCAAAAGAAATTTCAATTTAATGACTCAGTTGAATGCACACAATTCCTCTTGGTCAATGTCACCCCTTCTACTGTCGATCCCATCTTTTCCAACCCACTCTTCCCTTCAAGTTATGGGGTTCCATGTTCATATGTGCACGTTGACAGTAATGACTATATGTTCCCATCTTTTCTCTCTCCATTCGTCTGCTCTTCCTCATTTTTTGAGTTCTGTTGTGGGTCTTGAACTCAGGGCCTAGGCTTTGTCTCTGAGCTTTTTTGTGCTCAAGGCTAGTGCTCTACCGCTTGAGCCACAGCTCCACTTCCAGTTTTTGAGTGGTCAGTTAGAGATAAGAGTCTCATGGGGACTTTTCTGCCCAGGCTGGCTTCAAACCTTGATCCTCAGATCTCAGCCTCTTGAGTAGTTAGGATTACAGGCATGAGCCACCTGTGCTTGGCTTATTCTCCCTCTTTTTGATGTCTCCCCCACCTACCAACATACGTTTCAGCTTCTTAGTATTCATTTCATTAAAATTTAAGGCAGTAGTTCAAAGGAGTTACACCTTGGGAATCCTCTCCTACATGTACCATGCTTTAGTCAGTGTGTTTTGTATAAATGCATAGGTTCCTGTTTATGTTTTTATATACATTTATAGATCTAATTTCCATATTTGAGAAGAAACATGCACCCTTTGTTTCTCTGAACCTAACTTCATGTAATGTTTCCATGCAAATGACATAATATTGTTTTTCTTGATGGATGAGTAAGAGTCCATTGTATATGTACATATACATACATTTTCTTAATCCATTCATTAATTTTAAAGCATCTGGGCTGTTTCCATAACTTGGCTATGGTCAATAGTGCAGCAATGAACACGGGGGACAGGTGTCTTTATGCTTTGTAGTACTTTGCATTATTCTGCAGTTGGTTACCTCTGTGGCTAGAGCTCAAAAATAAAAATATAGAGCTTATTGTACTTATTGGATTGATTAAATCATTTCCTACACTAGGCACAACAGATAGGGTTCTTATCTAAATTCTACCTCAACAGTCTCACATCTGTCAGAAAATGTTGCATGTGACAAATGCATCAAAAATAATACATTTGCTTTTTTTCCCCCACAGACACCAAATACATCAACTATTTAATAATGCATAGTATTGTCACTTAGAGTTGACAAAAGAACATCTATTTGCCATGTTTGAGTTGAACCACAAGGGTCAGGCTAATTATCCTTGTGAATTCCAGCTCTGAGAACTGATTCTAGTATTCTAGTTTCAAGGACAAATTACCAGACAATTATGCTATGATTATATGATAGTTGATTTTCAGTTTTCAAGGTCAGGATTAATAGAATAAACATAGTGCACACATAATATGGTTTTATAACTTTTTTTCTATTGAAAGAGAAATAATTTTTTTCTCCTGAGCTTATTGAACCAGCTGTCTTTGTGCAAATAAAGCCTTCTCTGATCTGTCATTGCTGGAAATGGCAGACATGGCTGCTGGCATGACCTGCTTGGCTACCATCAGAAATGGAACCACTATTTGCCTTGGGACAGCACACTTTTTTTCCTTGATGAATCCATATTGATAGCACAAATAATGTGCCTACGGTGGAAAAGATGATGCTCAGGACTATGTAAGTGATGGGCAACATCATTTACATGATGATGAGATATTTTTTTGCCACATTCACAATTAAGAATATGATTATCAGGGCTGGGAAGATGGCTCAGTGGTAGAGTACTTGCCTTGCATGCATGCATGAGGCCCTGGGTTCGATTCCTCAGCACCACATAAGCAAAAGAAAAAAGCCGGAAGTGGCACTGTGGCTCAACTGGTAGAGCACTAGCTGGAGAGCTGAGAAGCTGAGGGACAGTGTCCAGGCCCAGAGTTCAGGCCCCATGACCTGACCCCCAATGAAAAGAATATGATTATCAGACCCCCCCTCCAAGAGCATAGCTCTAAGACTAGTGAGTCTTCTCACGCCCCTTCTATCTGGGACCTTCAATCTATGGCCCAAACTTACCAGCGCTTGATTTTATAAGTAAAATTTTATTGGATCCCAGCCATTGTTACTCATTTTGTATTGCCAGTGGCTGCATTAGATGTAAAAGAGACCAGATAGCTTTCAATGCCTCAATTATTTACTCTATGTTCCTTTACAAGAAATGCTTGCTAACTCCTGCCTTATATCCACTCTTATTCCCACATTTTAAGTATTATGGAAAAAGGGATTTTGATGGATTTCAATTAGATTCAGTATTTTTGATGATACTTCATTATGGTAGAGGTATGAAAACTTTGTCCTTGGTTAACAATCAGAATTTGCAATTGTAAACCCATGTTCATTGCAGCACTGTTCACAATAGCCAAATTATTGGAATAGCCTAGATGCTCTACAATAGAAAAATGGAAAAAATGTTCTCTATCTATCTATCTATCTATCTATCTATCTATCTATCTATCTATCTATCTATCTATCTATCTATCTATCTATCTATCTATCTACCTATCTAGCTATCTAGCTATCTATCCATCCATCCACACAATGGAGTTGTATGTAGCCATCAAGAAGAACAAACTATGTCATTTACAGGAGAATGGGTGGAACTGTAAAAAGATTCATATTGAATAAAGTAATGTCAGGCCCAGAGAGATGAAAGGGTGGGTATTTACTCTCATACGTGGATCTTAGACCCCTAATAAAATCTCCCACATAAACAAACACCCTGTGTTTGGGAAAATGCTTATATACACGATCAAGTTGACTAAAGTATAGCATATGCAGACATGAAATTCTATAGAGTAAACCCTTTGAACCACTAACAGTTTGACAAAGAGTATCAGAGTTGAAACATCGTTAGAATGGGCCAAAGGCAAAGTAGAGGGAGTTGGGTAAATGGGAAAGGGGGATATAGTACAAATATAGTCATTACACTCAATGTACATATATGCAAAAGGAAATGGGAAACATAATATACTGCCAGGGAAAGGATAAGGGAATGGAGGAAAGTGATAGAAGTGGTGACTGATCCAAATTCATTGAATACATTAAATTGTGACCCCTTGGTATACCCATTTGAAGATTAATTTTTTTTACAACTCTTTGGAAAGAATATGTCATGGCTGTTTTGGGTGAAACATCTAGGAAGCCATCCTTCTAGCCAATTGATCTTATTTAGTCACTACAATCACCACAGAATGTGATTCATTGTGAATCAGAAAGCTTGTAGCCCTTCCCCCTTCCCCCTCCCCTATCTAGCATCCTACTCAGATCCAATTACTGTTTGAAGAAATCTCACTCCCATTTGATTAGCCACCATCGATTTGAAGCAGTCTAATGTCTACTCCCGGATTTTAGACATTATGTATACTGGATAAGGACATGGTAGTGGTGAGTGAGTTGGAAATGAATCTAACCAGCATCATGAGCTGCCATGGTCTTAAAAGTTTGAGTCTTTGCAAAGTGATACGATGAAATCCTATCCTGCAACCAAGTTGGAGTGAGGAGTTTGGGAATTTTTGCAGGCAAATGAGATTATTTCCTATATAAAGTAGTTCTGGCCTGGGGGAATTTCCTTAACCTTTCTACTATGTGAGAAAATAGCCAAAGCTATTAAGAATGAGTCTGTACTAGATCCCAGATTTTCCAGGAGATTGACCTTGGGCTTCACAGCTTCAGGAACTGTAGGAAAAAAAATCTGTTGTTTCTAAGTCACTTATTCTATGCATTTTGTTATTTGGACTAAAGAACTAGAGTATCCTGGAAAAGTGAATTGGTGTCCCTTTCTGAATCACTCTGAGGTCATTAGGATTGGAAGTGCATAAATCAAACTTCCTGTAGATCATGTGGCTCTGGTTGTTCTGGTTTCCATTCATGCTACAAGAAACATTTCATCAAAGGAGGAGGCAACAATGCTCAATAAGAAATGTACTCATTACCTTGTTCATGTAACTGTAACCCCTCTGTACAACACTTTAACAATACAAATGGACAAAAAATAGTAAAAAAGTTTACATTCCCACCAACAATGAAGTAAGGTTCCCTTCTGTCCACATCCCCTCCAGCATCTGTTGTTATTAGAATTCTTGATTTTTGCCATTCTAACTGGAGTGAGGTGGTATCTCAATGTTGTTTTGATTTGCATTTCTTTTATGGCTAGGGATGTTGAGCATTTCTTCATGTTTCTATTGGCCATCCTTCTTTCTTCTTCAGAGAAGTTTCTCTTTAAGTCTTTAGCCCACTTATTTATTGGGCAGTTGTTTCTTTGAGGATTTGTTGTTGGGGAATTTAATTTTTTTAGTTCCAAGTATATTTTAGATATGAGACCCTTGTCCGTTGTATGGCTAGTAAAGATCTTCTCCCAATCCGTGGGCTTTCTATTGATCTTGCTAGCTATGTCCTTTGCCATGCAGAAGCTCTTCAACTTCATGCAATCCAATTTGTCCAACCTTTCTTTGATTTGTTGTGTTTCCGGGTCTCTATTCAGAAAATTTCGGCCTGAGCCAAGGAGACCTAGGGTTTCTCCTATTCCATCCTGTAAAGTTTTCAGAGTGTCTGCTTTGACTTCGAGGTCTTTGATCCATTTGGAGTTGATTCTGGTGCAGGGTGATATATAAGGATCTAGCTTTAGTTTTCTACAAGTAGTTAACCAATTTTGCCAGCACCATTTACTGAAGAGGCTGTCTTTCTTCCATTCTATTGTTTTAGCTCCCTTATAGAAGATTAGATGGCAGTATGGAGGTTCCTCCAAAGACTTCACATAGAGCTCCCCTATGACCCAGCAATCCCACTTTTGGGCATTTACCCAAATGTTTACAAACAAGACCACACTAAAGCTACCAGCACAACTATGTTTATTGCAGCATTATTTACCATAGCTAAGATATGGAACCAACCCAGATGCCCCTCAGTAGATGAATGGATCAAGAAAATGTGGTATATATACACAATTCTATGCCTCCATCAGAAAGAATGACATTGCCCCATTTGTTAGGAAATGGAAAAACTTGGAAAAATTGTATTAAGTGAAGTAAGCCAGGCCCAAAGAAACATAGGTCTCATGGTTTCCCTTATTTGCAATATCTAGTATATGTATGAGTCAAGCGGAAAAGGTCAGATAATGTGCTGTTAGGAAAATGAACCCTTAGATATGTATTTTAATGTTTTTTTCTTTCATGCATTTGTTTCTAATGCATTTATAAGATTATCTCTTTGTTGCTTTGTATGTCCCTCCCCCACTGTATAACCCCTGCTTTCACTATATTTGATGTCAGTATAACTTTTGGAGGAGATGGGGAAAAACAAGTCATTTAAGGATACAGGTGAACCTGTTGCAACAATGAGAAGTACAAGTTATCATGTCCAAAACGAGCTTTACAAGGTTGGTGCAGGGGGGAAGGGGGGAAGGATTGGGTGGGGGGGGGAGGCTGGGAAGGGATGTGAAGGGTAAACAAAGGAGGAGGCTGCAATGCTTGATAAGAAATGTACGCATTAACTTGCCCATGTAATTGTAACCCCTCTGTACAGTATGTTCATAAAATAAAATAAAATTAAATTAAAGAAAATAGTCAAAAAGCCAAAAAAGAGAAACATTTCATATTTTAAGTAGAGAAAGAGCATAGAGATGGGTGCTGGTGGCTCATACTTAATAATAGTAGCTACTCACACCTGCAATTATCAGGAGGCTGAGATCTGAGGATCCTGGATCCATGCCAGCCTGGACAAGAACGTCCCAAAGACTCTGATTTCCAATTAACCAGCAAAATGTCAAAAGTGGAGCTATGGCTTAAATGGTAGAGCACCAGCCTTGCATAGAAAAGCCAAGGGATAGCAAGTAGTACTTGAGTGCAAGCTCCACTATAGGCACTACTAGTCATACAACAGACAAGGGTCTCATATCTAAAATATACCTGGAACTCAAAAAATTAAATCTCCCCAAAACAAATCTTCAAAGAAACAACTGCCCAATAAATAAGTGGGCTAAAGACAAAGAGAAACTTCTCTGAAGAGGAAAGAAGGATGGCCAATAGACACATGAAGAAATGCTCAACCTCTCTAGCCATAAAAGAAATGCAAATCAAAACAACACTGAGATACCACCTCACCCCAGTTAGAATGGCTAGAATCAAGAACTCTAACAACAACAGATGCTGGAGGGGATGTGGACAGAAGGGAACCTTACTGCATTGTTGGTGGGAGTGTAAACTTGTTCAACCACTTTGGAAAGCAGTATGGAGGTTCCTCCAAAGACTCCACACAGAGCTCCCCTATGACCCAGCAATCCCACTTTTGGGCATTTACCCAAATGATCACAGCCAAGACTACACTAAAGCTACCAGTACGACTATGTTTATTGCAGCATTATTTACCATAGCTAAGATATGGAACCAACCCAGATGCCCCTCAGTAGATAAATGGATCAAGAAAATGTGGTATATATACACAATGGAATTCTATGCCTCCATCAGAAAGAATGATATTACTCCATTTGTTAGGAAATGGAAAGACTTGGAAAAAATTTTATTAAGTGAAGTAAGCCAGGCCCAAAGAAACATAGGTCCCATGGTTTCCATTATTTGCAATAACTAGTATATGTCTGAGTCAAGCAGAAAAGGTCAGATAAGTTGATGTTAGGGGAATGAACCCTAAGATAAGTATTCAAATGTTTTTTTTCCTTTCACGCAATTGTTTCTAACATATTTATAAGATGATTTCTATGTCAGTTTGTATGTCCCTCCCCCATGGTATAACCCCTGCTTTCACTGTATTTGATGTTGGTATAATTTGTGGAGGGGAAGGGCAAAAACAAATCGTTTAACTAGGGATACAGGTGGATCCATTGCAACAATGAGATATACAAGTCGTTATGTTGAAAAACAAACTTTTCAACTTTGGTGGGGGTGGGGAGGATCGGGTGGAGGGGGGTGGGGGGATTATGGGAAGGAATGGGAAGGGGAAACAAAGAGGAGGCAACAATTCTTGATATGAAATGTACTGTTATCTTGCCCATGTAATTGTAACTCCTCTGTACGGTATTCTCACAATAAAAAATAAAATTAAAAAAAAAAAAAGATCAAAGGGAATGAGAAGTACAAGTTGTCATGTCCAAAATGAGCTTTACAAAGTTGGTGTGGGGGGGGGGGAAGGAGAAGGATTGGGATTGGGGGGAAGGGGGGAGGCTGGGAAGGGATGTGAAAGGTAAACCAAAGGAAGAGGCTGCAATGCTTGGTAAGAAATGTACGCATTATCCTGCCCATGTAATTGTACAGTATGTTCACAAATAAAATAAAATTAAATTAAAAAAATAAAATAAAAATTTTAAACTAAGAAATATAAAGGGGATCTTGGAAGTTTTAATTGTCAAAATTTCATGATGGTTTTATTGAAAGAACAAAATCCTGGAAATTTCATTACAGCGTTTGGACATAGGCATTTTGAGTTGAATGTTCGAAGAAACCAAGTGGGGTCTTTTTCTTTTCTCTTTACCTTAGAGAAAGTAGGGAAAGAATGTGTAAAGTACATGTCCCTGAGGAGATTGTGGCTGGAAGAAATTATCTCCAATATTTCACCTTGATGACTCTTGAGTCTCAAAAGCCTTTAATATGTCATTGCCACAGTGCGAGGTAATTAAGAGGAGAAAGCAAGCTTTCATTCACAGCCTGTGGAATTCCAGGTTGTGCTGCATTCACTGGGTAGTTAAATGCCAGTAATTACATTATGATAAGCCTGCAGATCTGGATTCCCCAGCAAGAACGGCAAAACTCTGGTAATTGTTGGGGACAAAGTCAAAGCAAAGTCAACTTAAACAGTCCCTTGCAAAGGTATACTTGGTGTACTTTTTATTCCTTCTTTCCTTGTTTTTTTTTTTTTTTTTTCTTTTGGCCTGTAGTGAGGCTTGAAATCAGTGCCTGGGCATTGTCTTTTAGCTATTTTGCTCAAGGATGGTGCTCTACCACTTGAGCCACAGCTTTACTTCTGGCTTTTTGATTTTTAATTGTAAACAAGAATATCATAGACTTTCCTGTCCTGCTGGCTTCAAACTGCAATCCTCATATCTCAGCCTCCTGTACAACTAGAATTAGCCACCTATCTCTGGCTTCATTTTCTTTTCACTTACTTGATTTTTGCTTCTGTAAGATCTGAATTATACCACATCATAATTAAACAATCAAATACTCAGAAGAGATGATTTGGAAAATCTTCAGTGTCATCACATGCTTCCATTTCCATAACTACTATACTAGTTACACATGCTCGGTTTGAATTTCTGTTTCCTCATTTCTAAAACCAGATTAGCAATAATACCCTTTGTGTTAATGGATGTAGAATGTATAAAACAGCAGTTCTTCATTATCTCAAGATTTGCTCTGTATATTCAATGTAATATTAAATGGAAATGCCCAGAAATAATTATTTTATAACTTTGAAAATTGAATGCCACTGTGAGTAGTGTGATAAAGTCTTATGAAATGTTGTTGCATCCTACCTCAGAGATGGATCATTATTTGTATCCACATTAGGTCCATATTTTATATGCTATTCACTTGTTAGTTACCTTGAAGCTTCTGTAGTTATTGCGATGACAATTGTGTGTTGAAATGCATATCTTCAAGAAACTTACTTTACAGAATAATATGTCAAAATGTGATAGTTGTGAGGCTGGCAGTTGTATTACAATGTATAACTCTCCTATTATCATGGGATGTTTTAAATCTCTTACTGTGCCTAATTTATGAATTAAACTCTGTCATTGGCAGGTACAGGTAGGGGAAATGTATTATATGTATGGTTTGGTTACAATCCATGGTTTTAGGCATTTACTGAATGTCTTAAAACACATCTCTCACAGAGGAGGAACTATTGTCTGTACTATTCCAAGCACCATCTTGAACATTAATATGTCAAGAAATTAACTAACAAATCAGTAAATAATTAGTAACTGAATAGGTTAATGTGTGTTTAGAACTATGATTGTTCTAATGCTAAAAAGAGAATCATGTCAAACATTCCATTTTATTTTGAGTCCAAGTAGCAGAATTTGCTGTCATCTTCTTCCGAGGTACTTACTATTAAAGTTGGATGGATGTTTGCAAAACTAAACTCTGCAAGCATTAAGTCATGACTTAATCACTACCCAAGATCCACATGTGCGGTCCTGCTTGCTTCACAGGCACAAGGCTGACTTGCTGGAAAACTTCTGTTATTATTTCCTCCAGCTGCTCCTGGAGACAAAGGCTGGGCTTTGGTATTTTTCCATTGCCCAGGCGGTCCCAGAGATTTGGGATTCCTCGAGGGTCTGTCCAGGAGCACCTCGTGACACATGATGAAAATAACAGCAGGTTAGTTCTGCCATATGAAAGTTTTCACCAGTAAGACTGTTGCACAGGAGATGACAAGGAATCTGCACACACATTATTCACCTTGTTTTTCCCTGAAGAATTTTAGTGAGTCTACACAGGCTTTCTGGAGAGGCCTTAAACAACAAACAGCCAAGTGTGTTTTCTTAGGAAGCTGTTTCTAGCTCTGTAATAAACCACTTTGTATTTCTTCTGTTGGGAGCCAAAAGTTAAGTCTCTCAACATAATAGGCTTAACTATCTCACTGGAACATCTTGAGGCTGAGTTTACAGAATCCCACCTTTTCACTTTGCCCTAAGCAAGCACCCTGCAGCTGCTTCAGCCAATGAAAAAGCTTCCTTATTCCAAGCATATAAATACCCCTGTGTGAAAAATAAAAATTGGCAGCTTGATCAGAATCCTTGTCTTGCTGTCATTCTTCGTGTCTCTTGTCCCTTCATTCCTTCTCGCTTAGGTTCATTGCCCTGGTTGAAGTCCTGCGGGTCGGGACATCTTTCATGGCTTTATTTCTACACTTTCCACTTCCTACCCTCTTGCTTCCCTGGGATTGCTGAGTCCAGTAAAGAATTGGTTTAGGAACTTTGCTGCAGGCCAATGTTCTGGAATGAAGACAGTTGGTACAGCCGATCCTGGAGAGCAGACCTTCTGGGAGGGACTTTGAAACTGATTTCCCAGTTATCTGTATGGAACATATTGCCAGGGGCTAACCATACCTGGACTGTGTCTGGTGTCGCAGTGACTGTGGCCGTGAGGAACCGTTGGAAGAAGTGGCTGATGAGCCTGATCAGGTTGGCCAGTGATAATTACAAGTACTTCAGTGTTAGTTGGCTATTCATAGTGGAATTAGAAACCTTGCAAAGAAGAAAATTAACTAAAGAAAGAAAATGAAATTCAAGTTGAATTTAAGAGGACAGTTAGCTGTCACCTGCAGGCACCCTGGGAAAGAGAGAGGGTCTCCATCACAGATTTAAAGGAGATGCTGGGACCTGAAAGCTGTGGGGGAGACTGTGCTGGACTTCTGGTATATGGGGAGCAGTGTCCCAAAGGAGGCCGACTGTGGAGATGTATCAGACTCAGTGTTTTGTAGGCAGATAGGATATCTAAGAACTAGGCTTATTTGTTTGAGTAAACCTAATATCATTTAAAATATATCTTCAAATAATTGCACAAGGGGCTTTCAAGTGAACACGTGCATTTATTTGTGTCATGCATCTCGGTCAGAGTCTCCCCTTTCCACCCTTATCCCCCTACTCCCATCTTATCCCTGTTTTTCTCACCTCCATTTCCATTTATGCACATAGAGTATTATTCCCTTCCTCTCTCCATTCCTCCAACCCCCTCCATTAAGCCACATGACCCAAGTCAAGCTAGGTTTCAGCTCCTGCATATTCATTTGGTTAAGCTGTCTGTTCATTGGAACCTAACATCTTAAGCCATTAGTAGCCCAGAAATGTCTTGGCTGGCCAAAGCAGCCTCGTTCCCTGTGCAGAAGGACAGCCATCTGTCCTTGACCCACAGGTCATGCTGTCATAGCTTGGTTCAGGTAGGAATCCGCTCATGATCTGGGCCTTACACTGTCTCCAGGCTGCCAGCAAGGGTCCCATCTTGACATAAATTAAACAAAGAGAAGTTCAGGTTCTTGTAAAGAAGGAAGAAACTTACACAGCTCTAGGGACTATAAGAATTTCCTAACTGTATCAGCAGGAACCAGGTCAATACCCTGAAAGCAGCGTCTACATGTAAAAGGAAAGAATGTGAACTATTCCAGTCAGGGGAGAGCCTAAAGGCACAAAGTCATCACCCCCCAGTTCTCAAAGACACTGGGGTGGACCTACTAGTTTTCTAAGATATCTGGCTGAAGCTTGGACATCATATGGTCTGTGGCAAATGATGAAAAAACTTAAGACCTTCCGTGGATGGGGCTGGGAAGATGGCTCAGTGGTAGAGTGCTTGCCTTGCATGCCTGAGGCCCTGAGTTCGATTCCTCAGCACCACATAAGCAAAAAGAAAAAAGCTGGAAGTGGCACTGTGGCTCAAGTGGTAGAGCACTAACCTTGAGCTGAAGACCTGAGGGACAGTGCACAGGCCCAGAGTTCAGGCCCCATGACCGGACCCCCCCCCAAAAAAAAAAGACCTTCCATGGATTATTAATAAAATAATCAGTGCCTGGAACCAGTGTCACACACTTGTAACTCCTCAGCTATTCAGGAAGCTAAAATCAGAGGATCCTGGTTTGAAATTAACCCAAGCAGCAACATCCATTAAAATCCAGTCCCAAAATAATAATAATTAAAAAAAGCCAAACTAGAACATGGCTCAAGTAGCATGGGTAAGCAAGCTGAACAAGAATGTAGCACTCTGAGTTCAAGCTCTAGTATGTCAAAAACAAAAAAAGTAGAAAAGAAAGAAAAAAAAGTCAGAAGTTTTAGGTTCAGGGAGGTAAGAAGGATAGATTTGATTTACTGTGAACTCAGAGGAACTCATTACTCCTTGTCTGTTCTCAGGGAGATCCCAAGAAAAGAGAGAACAAGAAATGCTCCAGAGAGAGAGAGAGAGAGAGAGAGAGAGAGAGAGAGAGAGAGAGAGAGAGAGAGAGAGAGAGAGAGAGAGGAGAGAGAGAGAGAAAGAGAGAGAGAGAGCAGCTTATCAGAGAGCCTTAGTAGTTTCTGACAGCTGGTGCAGACCTTGAGAGACCCTGTTGTGTAACTGAGATGCATAGTAGCAATAGGGACATTTCTGTAGAAAGTACAGAACAAGAAGTGAGGACCATACAGAGTAAATACAGGATAAAGCTTGGCCCTGTTAGCTTTCTGTCATTGCAATAAAATGCCCGAGACAAATCAGTTTCTATAGAAAAGAAAGAAGTTGTTTTTTTATAGATTTTTGGAGGGTTCTGGTTAATCACTTAGCTCTGTGGCTTTGGGCTTTCAGTGAGCCAGCTCACTGTGATCAGGGTAGAGCAAAACTGCTCATGTCTAGAGTCAGAGAGTAGAAAGAGAGAAAAAGAAGGGGCTGTGTTGTCACTAACCCCTTTAGGGAGTACATCCCCAGGGATGTACCCCTGGATTCACTTTCTAAAGTTTCCGCCACCACCCAGTAGTAGTCAGTCTGGGGACACAGCCTTGAACATACGGCCTATGAAGGACATTTGGAAGCTAAACTGTAGCACCCAGGTAGTAAGGGGAGGATAATGCTTTTGAACTTTACCTTCTTACATAATATTACCATTAGGTAACATCTTCACAAGCCCATCTGTGTTTATCATCACTTTCATCCCTTTTATAGGTATAAAGCCTGTTAGACAAAGGACAAAATTTGAACCAATGCAACAGCAATACTCATAAGACACTAGGTTAAAATTGAACTTTACAATTTGCGGGGGGGGGGGGGGGGAGGGAAGTGGGGTGGGAGGGAAAATGGGAGGAAATGAGGGAGGGGTACTCATTAGGTAATGTACTCATTACCTTCCTTATATAAACCCCCTGCATATCACCTTTACAGTAAAATAAAATAATTAAAAATAAAGCCTTCTATATGTACATGAAGAGATTTTATACTATATAAAAAGAGTTATACAGATAAACAAAACATATGGTTTTCCCAGGGGAGGACTCCAATGGTATAACTCTTCTTACCAACTATCAACTTCTTACCAACTTACCAACCATTTGTTTAACAGTTTAACCAAATGAATACTGGGAAGGTTAAGTGTGTTTTATCAGGGCAGGGGGGAAATCCAAGGGCAGGGGCAGATAAATGGAGAGGGTGAGCAGATGAATGGAGAGAGGAAAGGTGGGTGAAGACAGCCATAGTAGTCAATGTACATAAGTGGAAATGGAGCAAGGAAACTGAAGTAGGCCCTGAGAGGAGACTCGAGCTAGCACAGCTTCTTTCCAGGCTTTGCCTTTGTTTTAGGGATTTTAGGGGAAAAAAACATCTAAACAAGGTTAACTCAACCTTGGCTCCAACCAGCCCAGTTCTTGGAATGGAAAGAATGCCTCTAGGTCCCCCTCCCCTTTACAACTTAACCCACCTTCATTGTTCTGTTAAGGACTGACCAATTAAACAGGTGGGTTGTAATCTGGCTCATACTAGTGACTCCACCTATTGGCTACCTGTGTGTGGTCTGGTATGACCATACAATCCTTTGTGTGTGTTACAGTCATGATCCCATTGGTCACCTGCGTGTGACCAGGCTCGACCTTGTGAATTTTGCCTTTAAAAACCTAAGTATGTGGGCTGCTCGGGGTCACAGTATCAGCTCCCAGCCTGTGCTGTGGCCCTGGCCTGTCAGTGTAGGAACTTTCTCAATAAAGTTGCTTCTTTAATAACAACTTTGTTGTGGTGGACTCTGTCACTCTGGATGACTAGGTGGGTTTGCCTGCCTGAGTAGGGGTCTTCCTACTACATTTAATGGGGGCTTGTCCGGGATAGAGCTCTTAGCTGCTCCAACCTGAAGGGGACTGGGATCCCCAGCTGGGAGGACAGTGTGTGGGCACTTGGCTGTTGGAGAGAAGTTCCGAGAAAAGCCTTGAGGTAAGCGCGGTCGACCTAGGTAGAGAAGGCGCCAGAGTGAGGCCAAAAGTAGGGTGAGGCTGGATGCAGCAGAGTCCCCTATGGCAGAGGAGGTCCAGGGATGCCTGGACCCCTCAATTCCACCAGTCCTAGCAGTCCTTGTTGGACGGGGGCTTGCTTGTGGAGAAAATAGGTTGAGAAAAAAAGTAACTTTTGGTTTTGGGATCCCTCCTTGTTCTGTGTATAATCATGTCTGTCTGTGTCTCATTGTGCTTTTTCTTTTGCTTGCCATGTTTGTAATTGGATTTACTTTACAGGAAAGATATGGGGCAAAGTGAGTCCACTCCCAGGACACCCCTAGACCTTGTCCTAGTTCGTTTAAAAACAAAAACAAAAACTGCTGGTTCTGCTTTTTTAACTTGCTTGTTTGTCAATTATGAAATTGCCACTGACCACCTGCAAGTGGCCCCAGTTAGATCTCAGCCTCAGGCCTTGGCTCAGGGGGTCTGAGCATGGGGGAGAACCTGTCAGTCTGAGGGGACGGCAGCTAGGGACTTCTTTCCCTTGCCCCAAGATGACTGGGAATTCTCCTTCGCCTTGGAAGGCCCCTGGGTCAACGTTTGCAGGAATCTAAGAAAAAAATCCTCCGGAGGTGAGTAGTGGGGGTTGAGTTCCCTGGTAAGTGAATGGTGGTGAGATGTCGCCCCATTCACTGAGACCTGATTTTGTCTTTGTGGCCACTTGTCTGTCTTGTTTACTTCGGTGTGTTTTCTGTTCTGTTTCCAGAGGTAGGGAAGTTTTGGGTGAGCATGGCAGGCTCATCCAGCAGACTCTGGATTCAGCTTGCTGAGTGGGAGCAGCACACAGTTCTGGTAGGGATAACCTGGGTCTCATTTGTCCCCAACTCAGCCTTTGGTTGTTGTCTTGTTTTGTTTTAGAATTGGTACCAGTTTAAAATGTGGATCCTTGGCTTTTGTGTTTATCTGTGTTTGTGTTTTTTATTTGAACATCTCTGGGGGAATAAAAGTTCCAGCCTTTGGCTGGGCTCAGTCACAGACCTGCTGTGCCTACCCTCCCTGTGAGTCATGGAAGGATGCTGGACCAGTTTGGTTCCCTTCAAGCCTCAGGCTGCATTTTCTCCTTGTGGAGGCTGCCGGCAGGGAGGGTGTAGAAGGCTGTGTGCCTGGTTTGGACTTTTTCAGTTAGTCCTGATAATGTAACAATTTGTAGAGTGCTCTTGTCTAAAATTGGATAAAAAAAATCTGGCCAGTTTAGTTTTAGGTGACCCCCCTCCCTCAGCCCTCCTCCAACAGAAGGGATTCAAAAGACTAATTAGTGAATTGCCTTGCTATACAAGCAAGCTCTGGGAAAATGAAGCCCAACAAAGGTATCTAGTTTAAAAGAAATACTGTCTTAAATTTTTGTTTAAAAACTTCAGAAGGTGTATGTACAACTGATTTTGATTTTTGCATGCTTTAAGATCTGTGTGAGTGTTTTGTGTGTGTCTGTGAATGTGTTCAAAGATAAGAATTGTCAGCATGCTGTAACAATTGGGTGAGTTTACATTTAAAATTCAAAAGGTTATGAAGTTTGGACATTAACAAAATTTTTAAAGAATCTTCATAGTGTTTTAAATGACTTTTTAAGGATTCTTTAACTTGAAAAATAGAAAATCTGGTATTAAAAACTAATATTTTAAAATGCATAAGACTGTTTATACTGTAATCAAGTTATCTGGTTTAACAAAAATGCATTGGCTGTTTGGGATTTAGTTCCCTTGGCTAAAATTTGGGTATAAATATTAGAAATTTAAATGTAAAGGTTAGTTTAACACTGTCAAAGACCGTACCTGTTCTGTCTGCCTAAAACTGTATTTCATTCAAGAACCAACAGAAGACCTGTTGAAGAATGCAAAAAAATAATCATATATATATATATATTATATATATATATATATATATTATATATATATATATATAATGACAGCACCTAACAGCCATTTTTGCTTCTGTATGAATTGCTTTGTACTGGATGATTGTATGGTTTTTGTATGATTTTAACTGTGACTGGTTTTAGTTACTTAGTAGTGGAATGTCAGCCTGGGAGCCTAGAGTTGCTTAGTAAAAGACTTCAAAGGGTTTACAGCCCTGACCAAGGGGGCAAAGTCCTCAGAATTATCCCCACAGCTGCAACGCCCCTCCTGGAGGCCGAGGCAGTAAGGCCCTAGGGAAGAATTATAATGTTTTAAGAAACCTAAGCAACTCCATTTTTGTTTAACACTCCATCTCAGTTCTGCGACTTGACTCATGATCCACTTTAGCCCCAATGCTAGGAATTTATGACAGAAAGCCATGCACAATTCTTGGAGCCATAGATGGCATTTGCTTAAGGCAGGTGTTAGCCCCCAAGTGGTGTTGCCCCCCACCCACCTAGGACTAAGAGTTGTTAACCAACCCATTCTTCAGAGCCCGGGGCAAGACATGCCATGCATTCTGTTGGTCCGGGTGTGACTAGTAACCTTTTTCGGTCAAGCTATGGACCAAGGACATTTTTTCTGTAAAGATCGACCAATCATTATTTGCCCAGTTTAGCTTGCTTAAAATGTAAATCTTAACCAATCATGTAATTTCTTATGTAAAAGTTCCTTAAGTTGTTTGTTCAATACTATAAAAACGGCCCTGATCCTATGCTCAGGGCCTCTTAGCGTCACCAGTTACCATGTGCGCGGAGGACCAAGCTTGAGCTTGCAATAAACCAGCTCTTTGTTGCTTACATTGATCGTGGTCTCTGGTGGTCTTCTGGGGGTCCCCGAATTTCGGTATAACACTGTCTTTAGAGGTAAAGGGTGAACAGGCAGAAGTGCAGTTCAGCTGGTCATGCATGGTGGGACAGGCCCTGGGAGGAGTCCACGCATGGTGAAAGAGGGCAAGCTAGCCCAAATGCAGTTCATCTAACCCTAAAGAGTCAGATTGGGTGTGTGCCTATTCCATAGAAGGGCTGAGTGGCCCATCTTTGTTCTTTCTTTTCCCTGCAGATAGACAGTGAAAACATGATGGTTAAAATGAGTGATGTGATGATCTGATTAGTATTGTTAAAACTTCCCCTTGGATGTGTTAACATTAAAATTAGGAAGGCCTTAAAAAGAGGGTAAAAAGTTATTTGTATAATGTGGCTTACTTTCAATTATGTTCTACAATTAGGATATGTTCTTAAAAGTCATAAAGACGCTAAGCCTAGCTTTTTGGTTCAGTTATGATGATTGTTATTTTTGCATTAAGGAAAAGTTGTCATTTGAGTTTAAAATTTTTAATGTGTGTCTGTTTTAAAACAAGCAGCCAAGAGGCAATGAGTGACACTTGGCCTTAAGATTTCAAGGGATCTTTTCAAAATGCAAATGAAAACTAAATTATAGAATATTAAAGGAGATTAATAAGAAACTTAAAAATTAGGAATGGATTTTTGGATATAGAGTTTAAAAGTAAAATTGTTTTTAACATTTGCCTCAAAGTACACGGAGAAAAAATTAAGATTATCAAAAGAATTGCTATTCTAGTTTGCTCTTATAGGTTTTTTTTTTAAAACAGTTTCCAGCAAAGCCCAGAGCAAAGCCAGAGGATTCTTAAAAGTTTGTCAGATGTAACTTTGGCTCTTAAGTTCCAGGTAAGAGCATGCTTAAAAGCTACTTCTATGTTGACCACCTTGTTGCTTTTAATTGGAGTAAAGTGGCCTTTTATAAGACTCATTAATCTGCAAACTGGTTCAAAGCCAGCCTGGCAGAAAAAGGTCCCTGTGAGACTGTCACCTCTATTCAGTCAGCAGGGTGCTGAAAGAGCAAGCAAAGTTGCTTTAGGACTCAAAGTGGCAGAGTGCTAGCCTTGAGTTGGAGAGCTGAGGGACAGTGCTCAGGCCTGAGTTCAAGTCCTGTGACCAGCTAAGAAAATGCCAATGAGGCATTTATCCCAGTGTGGAGAAGACACTCCTGGGACAAAAGCAATGGAGGAGCATCCAGAGGCAGTAAGCCACTGCTTGGATGGGAGGAATGTCAGATCCTAGAGTCATTTGTACATGGCCCTTCAAAACTGGTCAGAGTCGGGAGGTCATGGGAAGAGTTTGTAAGCATGCCTAATGTCCATGACTATCTACCTTGTAAGAGACAAGAACTTGCCAGTCCTCTGTGGTACTAGTAAAAAGCTAATGTTATAAAATGTGGGGGATAGTTTAAATCTCAACCCCTTTATGTGCCAAAAGCTCTAATTGGCAGGAACTTTTGAGCTGACACCAGTTACATGAAATTCACCTGCTCAGAAAAATTTTGTAAACCTGAGAGTGTGTTTCTATTGATATCTGTCTAAAAGCCTGCAAAGGTAACTTAGGCATCATTTGGGTCACTAGAGATCACATTCCTAAGTCATCCAGAAAGATGCTTTTGCAAAGTAGAGTGCTAAACAAGCTACACTGCTGTAGCTGGAGAAAAGGTCTGTGCAGTTGTCAAAAGTTAAAATATTGTTCTTAATGATATCTAACCCTGATAACCTCTTTGTAAAATAGGCTAAGGTTATAGGTTCCTGGCTAGGTAGGATCAACGCCCCTAAAGTCAGCTTGAAGTAGTTACAGAAGATGGACTTTCGCCCATCAACCCTCTTTTAAGATCAAAAGTCCAGAGTCAGTTTTGGAGAAATGAGGCAAAATAGATAAAATAATTTTTTTTTTAGAAAAAGGCATAAAGAATAGTGTTAACAGTTGTAGGTGTGCAAGTGTGGAGACTGCATCTGTCAGAGATGGTTACAAGACTAAGCCTTCTGTGTCTATTTACAAAAATATCTGGTTAGTAAAAAGTTGTTAGTTTGGTAAATTGTCCTGGACTATTGTCTAAATGTTTTTAAAAACCAACGGGGCCACAGCCTGCCAAGCCTATGTATTACTTGCATCCTTAACCAGTCTGTGTAGGAATTTGCAGCCCAGCGCCAGGTAACAGTCCCTTGGAGCCACTGAGAGACCCTGCTGCTGCTGCTGCTGCTGCTGCTGCTGCTGCTGCTGCTGCTGCTGCTGCTGCTGTACACCCTAATGGGTAAAGTTCAACGATGGCCTGACAGTCACCTGGAGGAACTCCTGCCTGATTCCATCACCTGAGTCTGCTTCCTTGTTGACTGCTGCTAAATCTAAGATCTTATGGGACATTCTTTTGGGTGATATCCAGAAACCCTCTCTATTCCCACAGTGGATATTGGGGACAAGGATATCACTGGCTTGCTTGCCTTAGGCACTTCAGTGCATAGTGACTGGAAATCCACTCTATGGTCACAGCCTAGTTTGGCTCTGGTATGGTAAATGAGACCCAGCCCTACTCTTAGCCTTAAAATCTAGCAAGCTTCTGCATCACAGTGGTGCCTTAAGGCTGTTCTAAGGTAAAGGTTCTGCAGGCCAAAGGAAAATTGGGCAGTTTTAAACTCTTGCCACAAAGATGCTCAAGAAACTGAAAAGAAGAGGAAGGTGGTAAAGAAAGCCTTGGGAAAGGAATTGGGGGAAAAATTGGTATCCTCTGGATAAGAAAGGATTTGAAAAGTAAGGATTGTTTTTAGATGTTTGAAAGGAAAGAAGACAAACCTCAGAAAGTATAAGTATGTAGCAAATGGTATGAGTATGTCTTGATATTGGAGCTTACGAGTAGAGCTGGTATAAAATTAAGTTAGCTGTGCTATGCATAAAGTCAGGATTGGTGTACTAATGTGGAATATTCTTTGTCTTATCTATATGCCTACTGCAATCTAGATGCTGGTTCAGTTAGAGCCGCCAGGTAGACTCATTGGCAGAGGTAGTTCTCTGAAATAGCCCGGAACTGGACTTCCCATGAAGCAAGGTAGCCTTTGTATTAGGGAAAGTTTGGCCTTGGTTAGAAGAGTCTGAGGGACTGAGTCATGCTATCAGCCTCTCTTCTCATGGTCCCCATGGGCGACAACCCTAATAACTGCCCTGGCTGGTGTAGTTCTCTTGCTTCTGACATTAAATGTAGGTCTCCATGGATGATGACCCTGATTTCAGCTATTGCTGCCCACCTTGATTCTTACCTTCCTGATGCTATAAATTGGCCCTTGTGTAATTAATGCATTAATGTCATTCATACAAAAGAGGATTGGGGCCATAAAATTAATGGTAATGAGAACTCAATATGATTCCATCCCAATGGAAAAATTGAGTCAATGATTTGACTCAGGAACAAGTCAAAGGGGGGAGTGACGTAGGCCCTGAGAGGAGACTTGAGCTAGCACAGCTTCTTTCCAGGCTTTGCCTTTGTTTTAGGGATTTTAGGGGAAAAAAAATCCTCTAAACAAGGTTAACTGGATCTTGGCTCCAACCAGCCCAGTTCTTGGAATGGAAAGAATGCCTCTAGGTCCCCCTCCCCTTTACAACTTAACCCACCTTCATTGTTCAGTTAAGGACTGACCGATTAAACAGATCGGTTGTAATCTGGCTCATACTAGTGACTCCACCTATTGGCTACCTGTGTGTGGTCTGGTATGACCATACAATCCTTTGTGTGTGTTACAATTATGATCCCATTGGTCACCTGCGTGTGACCAGGCTCGACCTTGTGAATTTTGCCTTTAAAAACCTAAGTATGTGGGCTGCTCGGGGTCGCAGTATCAGCTCCCGAGCCTGTGCTGTGGCCCTGGCCTGTCAGTGTAGGAACTTTCTCAATAAAGTTGCTTCTTTAATAATAACTTTGTTGTGGTGGACTCTGTCACTCCGGATGACTAGGTGGGCTTGCCTGCCTGAGTAGGGGTCTTCCTACTACAGAAACTTGACAGGATGGGTGAGGTTGAGAGATTAAGGAGAAGGATCTGAGGGGTGACACGATCAAGCATTGAACTCACAAAATGATGTGTTGAATTGAAACCCCTTTGCACAACTACATCATCATCATCATCATCATCATCATCATCATCATCATCATCATCATCATCATCATCATCATCATCATCAAGTAGCTGAGCACCAGTGGCTTATGCCTGTAATGTGAACTACTCAAGAGGCTGAGATTTCTCTTTCTTTTTTTCTCTTTGTTTCTTTGTTTCCTTTGTTTCCCTCCCTCCCTCCCTCCCTCACTCCCTTCTTTCCTTCCTTTCTTCCTTCCTTCCTTCCTTCCTTCCTTCCTTCCTTCCTTCCTTCCTTCCTTCCTTTTGAATAGCTAGGATTAGAGGCATAAGCCATTAGTGGCCAGGTGAGATTTTTCTTTTACTTTTTAAAATTTTTTTAAATGTCTGAGACCAGCACTCCAACTTGGTGCCTGACACTTTCTCACATTGGCTAGCATTCTGCCAAATGAGCAGTGTACACCTCCAACCCTTGGAGGCTGAGATCTGAGGATCATAGTTTGAAGCCAGTCCAGACTCTCAAAAAGTCTCTTCGAGACTCTTACATCCAATAAACTATGAAAAAGCTGGAAGTAAAGCTGTGGCTCAAGTAGTAGAGCTCTAGCATTGAGCAAAATGGACAGTGCCCAGGCCCTGAGTTCAAGCCCCAGGACTGGCACCCCTACCAGAGAGATAGGGTAGATATTTGGTAATATAGTTCAGGGTAAGAAATGAGATATAGTGGTCTACACATGTTAGAGATTGACTTGTCTGTGAATCCCAAGCCAAACTTTGAAGTCTCTACCACAGGACAAATGTGCTTCCAACCTTCATTCTGTATAGGTTGAGCATATACAGTATCTCATTAAGCAAAAGTAAGAAGCTTTCTTCTGCTCTAGAGGGCTTTGTAAACTGTATGATCTCTGTTGTTAACAGTCAACTTTGCCCTATTAGTGTGAGAGCAGCTGTAACTCATACACTAAAAATGGGTGGAGCTGTATTAAATACCAAGTACAAGATACCAAGTTGGGGACAGTGCAAAATGAGTATCTGGAGCCTGTGGTTGAATAAAGAATTTCCAGTGCTGTGTGTGGTGGTGTGCACCACAGCTTGAAACCCCAACTACTCAGGAGGTAGAGATTCAGAAGATTGTGGTTCAAGGCCATCCTGGACAAAAAGTTGGCAAGATCTCATTCAACAAACAAGTTGGGCATGATAAAACATGTGTGTAATCCCAGTGATGGAGGAGGCATAGGGGATCATGGTCTGAGGCTAATCTCAGGCAAGGATGCAAGACTCTATGTGAAAAATAACTAAAACTAAAAGGGCTAGGAATGTGCTTCAAGTGCTGTAGTGTTTATGTAGAAAGCATGAGACTCTGAATTCCAACTTCAGTGCTACATATAAAATGTATACATATATTTGAATAGATAACCATACATATGTATGTATGTACATATATATTATGTATATATTAGAATGGAAGTAACAATAGCAGCATCCCATTAGATCAATGTGGGCCTCTCTCTTTAGGACCTTCTCTGGTGGCAGGGGTTACATGGACTTGGAGCCAATCTTTGACTCTGTTCCTACAGAACTTTGCTTTCTGAAGACAATGAAGGAATGATTTGGTCCACAGGTCTGACCTATGCTATGACAGATCAAATCTAGTATACTTATAACTGATTGAATGGATCCTGGGCAGATGTCTACTGCCAATCTATGCTCAGCTACCTCTTAACACTTTCATGTTGATCGGACATAATGGAAATGTACTTGACCTTGACCTAGAACCATCCCTCAGGGAAGGCTGACCTGGGAACTGGATGGCAGTAATGGCATAGCACTTGCTATGCTGATCCCACCAAGTTACCTGCCAGGGAAGACAAAAGAGCTTTTTCTTGTCACTCTTTTTCACTCAGAGTAACTTTGTGGTGACTTCCTTTGGAAGTGTCCTTGACTTCTAAAACACCTTCAAAGACCACTTTGGAAACAAATACACATGATGCTTTCAGAAGCCTGTCAGCCTTTGATTAGCTCTTGCTGACTTTCTAAGAACATGACTTGTCACTTCTCTTTCAGTTTTTAGGAAATCCTTTGTAGTGTCTGCATTTCTCTCTTTTTTTCTTCTTCTTTTGGCATGTGTTTTCACTTCCCCAAATCAGAACACCTTATAAGTCCCTGGCTGCTTTGGTCTCTTATGTTTGCTTAATGCCTCAAGAGCCTCAATCCTTTCAGGTGATGGTCTTTTTCCCTTGTAGCTGTGGAATTTTAAAAGTTCTCCATTGGGACACTGGTAGAACTGCCATCTAGAGTAAGGACTGAGTCAGTATGAATGTATGCATGACTCTTATCCTTCTTGTGTTTCTGTGGGATGTGCTTTTAAGCAATGGATTGAGATGAGATGGATTCAGAGTGACAGGAGAAAATTGAACAAAAACATGTATTTATGGGAAGCTCTGAAGTCCCAGATACAAAGTGTGTACCAGGCCCAGGTTGATGCATGTGTAGACCTTGCTGTGAGAATGACGTCCCCCCCCCCCACACGCCTGCCCTTCTTTCAGCCAGATTCCCTTAGAATCTGCAGTGCTAAGGTAAATGTCAGATGCTGCAAGAATTTCATCTGGCTTTGAATAGTAGTGTTGTCGCATGGACCTCAGCTTTGATGTATGTCTCTTGCATCTTCTGAATCTGATCACAAACTTGAACCCATTGCCACCAATGTGGTGAAAGATTTAATGCTGTCTACATCTGGGCCCAATATTGCATAGTGGTTAAATGTTTGGACTTAGAATGTAGTGACCTGGATTTGAATCCTGGCTATACTATATATGTGTTTTATCTCATTAGGTAGGTTTTAAAAACCACTTTGTGCTCTGGTCTCATTTGCAAACTGGTGGTAAAGAGAGTAGTTAATACATTGATTAATAACTGCCAATGAATAAGACAGATGGTACTGTGTAGTGAGAGTTGTCACTGGGATTGTTCCAGAGTTTCCATGTCAAAAATATCTTCATTGCCATCACTTATGAATGGAAGTTTGGCTTGATATAGAAATACACATACACACACACACACACACACACACACACACACACACACACACATCTCAGGACTTCCCATTTGCCTTTTTTTGTTTCTTTTTTTATTAATACATTTTTTATTGTGAAAATACTGTACAGAGGGTTTACAATTACATGGGCAAGATAATGAGTAAGACTTGGAAAAAATTATATTAAGTGAAGTAGGCCAAGCCCAAAGAAAGATAGATCCCATGATTTCCCTTATTTGCAATATCTAGTATATGTATGAGTCAAGCAGAAAAGGTCAGATAAGGTGATGTTAGAAAAATGAACCCTAAGATATGTATTTAAATGTTTTTTTCTTTCATGCATTTGTTTCTAATGCATTTATAAGATTATTTCTTTGTTGCTTTGTACGTCCCATCCCCACAGTATAACCCCTGCTTTCACTGTATGTGATGTTGGTATAATTTGTGGAGGGGAAGGGGAAAAACAAGTTATTTAAATAAGGATACAGGTGGACCCATTGCAACAATGAGAAGTACAAGTTGTCATGTCAAAAACGAACTCTACAACTTTGGGTGGGGGTGGGGGTGGGGGGTAGGGGGGGGAGAATTGGGTGGGGGGGGAGGCTGGGAAGGGATGGTAAGGGGAAACAAAGGAGGAGGCTACAATGCTTGATAAGAACTTCCCATTTGCCAAACAGGCACTCTGTCACCTAAGCAGTGAACTCGGCACCTCACGATTGCTAGGTAAGTACTCTACCACTCCAATCCACAATCAGATTATTTCTCAGGTAGTCTCATGATTTTGGCTTTGGCTGGCCTTGAACTATCATTCTCCTTCTTCTGTTAACTGCCGAGCTTGGATTACAGTGGTGTACCACCATAATATGGTAATTTTGGTTTATTCACTTTCTCTTAATAAAGAAGGAGCTAATAGTTGTGCTCTATAATATATTTTGATGCAAATTTCCATGTTGTAATTTTCCCAGGATACAGTAAAGTACTTTGGTTTTCTTTTTTTTTTTTTCCTTCAAATTTACTAGGGTATAATTGACAGATAAAATTGTATGCATTTAAGATAAACAGCGCAATGTGGCACTTTAATTCCCAACATCTATTTTTTCAAACTTCAAAAACATTTTCACAAATTATACCTTTCGGTAAGGATTCTAATCCAAGTTACCTATATGATAAATTGGAAGCCTTTAAGAATCCAGAAATTCCTCTTACTATTTTCTTTTTTGCTCATTCTCTCATACTTCCTTTTTCATTCCTTTTGCTTGAATTGATAATCTATTCAAATAACTAATTATTCTGTACCTCTCTAGTAATTTCCAAATAAATAGATAAATAAATTTAGTGCTGGGTCTGGGCCTGGGGGTTGTTCTTGAGTGTTTTTGTACAAGGCTAGCATTCTACCACTAGAACCACAGCTCCACTTCTGGGTGTTTTTTTTGTGATTTATTGGAGATAAGAGTCTCTTGAACTTACCTGCCTGGGCTGATTTGAACCAGTATATTCAGATCTCAGCCTCCTCATTTGCTAGGATTATATACCAGTGTCCAGCTAGCCATTCTAAAAATCTTATTTGCTTTACTTGAAAAAATTCCAATTCTTTCACTTTATGGTTATAAAAACGTTCTTTAGTTCCTTGATGCTATGGTTTGGATCTTCAACTTCTCATAAAGGGCCTTGTGTTCAAAGGTTGGTTCCAGCCCTTGGTTCTACTAAGATGTGGTGGAAATTCTAGGAGGTAGGATTTAGTGGCAAGAAATTAGATAATATGAGGCTCCAGCCTGTCTTCTTCCTCCCTCTGTGTTCCTGTCCATCTTGAGCAGCTTCCTCTGCCATGCACATCTGTCTGGAAGTGCTGTCATGGGGCTGTGTGGCCATACACACACTTCTGAAACCATGAGCCGAAATAAACCATTACTCTTTTAAGTTGACCTCCTCCAGTCTTTAGTTACAGTAGTGCAGAGCTGACTAATACATGTGATCATGCATATTATATGTGACTTTTTGTGTTTTCATCTTGAGTTTTGGTAAGAAACCTATTTCAGGAACTAGGTTTATTCCAGAACTTCTCTTGCTTCTTTTGATTACAGATGTGGTAAAGAAAACTTTCTGAATATATAGTCAGTTTCTGTGTTTTCTGATGGTTATTTTATACATTGTCAAAGAAGGGGTGATGGAGACATGACCTGGTATAGACCCCATTCTTTTACTGGTGGGACAGAATCTGGTCTGATTCTTTTTTTTTTTTTTTTTTAAATTGTATTTTATTTTATTTGAGAACATACTGTACAGAGGGGCTACAATTACATGGGCAGGATAATGCATACATTTCTTACCAAGCATTGCAGCCTCCACCTTTGTTTACCCTTCACTTCCCTTCCCCGCCTCCCCCTCCCCCCAGCCAATTTTACCCCCCTCCCCCCACACAATTATACCCCCCTCCCCCCCACACCGACATTGTAAAGCTGGTTTTGACATGACATTTTGTACTTCTCATTGTTGCAACAGGTCCACCTGAATCCTTAAACGACTTGTTTGTCCCCATCTCCTCCACATGTTATACTGACATCAAATATAGTGAAAGCGGGGGTTACACTGTAGGGGAGGGACATACAAAGCAACAAAGAAATAATCTTATAAATGCGTTAGAAACACATGCATGAAAGAAACGAAAGCATTAAAATACATATTTAAGGGTTCATTTTCCTAACATCACATTATCTGACCTTTTCCGCTTGACTCATACCTATACTAGATATTGCAAATAAGGGAAACCATGGGACCTATGCTTCTTTGGGCCTGGCTTACTTCACTTAATATAATTTTTTCCAAACCTTTCCATTTCCTAACAAATGGGGAAATGTCATTCTTTCTGATGGAGGCATAGAATTCCATTGTGTATATATACCACATTTTCTTGATCCATTCATCTACTGAGGGGCATCTGGGTTGGTTCCATATCTTAGCTATGGTAAATAATGCTGCAATAAACATAGTTGTGCTGGTAGCTTTAGTGTGGTCTTGTTTGTAAACATTTGGGTAAATGCCCAAAAGTGGGATTGCTGGATCATAGGGGAGATCTATGTGAAGTCTTTTGAGGAACCTCCATACTGCTTTCCAAAGTGGTTGAACAAGTTTACATTCCCACCAACAATGAAGTAAGGTTCCTTTCTGTCCACATCCCCTCCAGCATCTGTTGTTGTTAGAGTTCTTGATTTTTGCTGTTCTAACTGGAGTGAGGTGATATCTCAATGTTGTTTTGATTTGCATTTCTTTTATGGCTAGGGATGTTGAACATTTCTTCATGTGTCTATTGGCCATCCTTGTTTCTTCTTCAGAGAAGCTTCTCTTTAAGTCTTCAGCCCACTTATTTATTGGGCAGTTGTTTCTTTGAGGATTTGTTGTTGGGGGGTTTAATTTTTTGAGTTCCAAGTATATTTTAGATATGAGACCCTTGTCCGTTGTATGGCTAGTAAAGATCTTCTCCCAATCGGTGGGCTTTCTATTGATCTTGCTAGCTATGTCATTTGCCCTGCAGAAGCTCTGCAATCTTATGCAATCCCATTTGTCCAACCTTTCTTTGATTTGTTGTGCTTCCGGGTCTCTATTCAGAAAATTTCGACCTGAGCCAAGGAGACCTAGGGTTTCTCCTATTCCATCCTGTAATGTTTTCAGAGTGTCTGCTTTGAGTTCAAGGTCTTTGATCCATTTGGAGTTGATTCTGGTGCAGGGTGATATATAAGGATCTAGCTTTAGTTTTCTACATGTAGTTAACCAATTTTGCCAGCACCATTTACTGAAGAGGCTGTCTTTCTTCCATTCTATTGTTTTAGCTTCCTTATCGAAGATTAGATGGCTATAGGTCTGTAGGTTCATTTCTGGGTTTTCAATTCTATTCCATTGGTCCTGAGGTCTGTTCTTATGCCAATACCAAGCTGTTTTGATTACTATGGCTTTATAGTAGAGTTTGAAATTTGGTATTGATATTCCTCCAGCAGTGTTCTTTCCGTTGAGGAGTGTTTTTGCTATTCGGGGTCTTTTATTGTTCCATATGAATTTTTGGATTGCCTCCTCTATTTCCTTGAAGAATGAGGGTGGAATTTTGATAGGTATCGCGTTGAATTTGTAGATAGCCTTGGGAAGTATTGCCATTTTCACAATGTTAATCTTGCCAATCCAGGAGCATGGGAGGTTTTGCCATTTTTTAAGTTCTGTGTTGATTTCCTTTTTCAAGATTTTAAAGTTTTCATCATAGAGGTCCTTCACTTCTTTGGTTAAGTTAATTCCTAGGTATTTTATTTTTTGTGGGGCTATTACAAATGGAGTTGCTTTCCTAATTTCAGCCACACTTTTCTCATTGTTGGCATATAGAAAAGCCATTGATTTTGGGGGGTTAATTTTATAACCTGCTACTTTGCCAAAGTTTTGGATCAGCTTGAGTAATTTGGGAGTGGAGTCTATGGGATTCTTTAAATACAAGATCATGTCATCTGCAAAGAGGGAGAGTTTTATTTCTTCTTTCCCTATTTGGATCCCCTTTATGTCTGCATCTTGTCTTATTGCTGTAGCTAGGCATTCTAATACTAGATTGAAGAGAAGTGGAGAGAGTGGGCATCCTTGTCTTGTTCCTGAGTTAAGAGGAAATGGCTTTAGTTTTTCACCATTGAGTATAATGCTGGCTGTAGGTTTGTCATATACAGCCTTTATTGTATTGAGGAATGTTCCATGGATTCCTAATTTTTCCAGAACCTTCATCATAAAGGGGTGTTGGATCTTGTCAAATGCTTTTTCTGCATCTATTGAGATAACCATGTGGTTCTTATTCTTGCTCCTGTTGATGTGATGAATAATATTAATTGATTTGCGTATATTGAACCAGCTTTGCATCCCTGAAATGAATCCTGTTTGATCATGGTGTATGATTTTTTGGATGAATTGTTGAAGTCGATTGGCCAAAATTTTGTTGAGAAGTTTTGCATCAATGTTCATCAAAGAAATGGGTCTATAGTTCTCTTTCTTTGATGAGTCCCTGCCTGGTTTTGGGATGAGGGTTATGATGGCTTCATAGAATGTGTTCGGTAGTGAGCTTTCTCTTTCAATTTCATTGAAGAGTTGGAGGAGTATTGGTGTGAGCTCTGCTTTGAAGGCCTTGTAAAATTCCACTGTAAAACCATCTGGTCCTGGACTTTTCTTAGCTGGGAGGTCTCTTATTGCTGTTTCTATTTCAATGCTTGATATGGGCCTGTTAAGCTGGTTTAACTCATCTTGGTTTAGTTTTGGCATGTCAATATTTGCTAGGAAAAGGTCCATTTCTGTCAAGTTCTCAAACTTATTAGCATAAAGTTTTGAGAAGTATTCCCTTATAATGTTCTGAATCTTGGTTGTTTCCGTGGTGATGCTTCCATTCTCATCTCTGAGTTTATTAATTTGGGTGTGTTCTCTCCTTTTTCTGATAAGGTTTGCTAAGGGTCTGTCAATTTTGTTAAGTTTTTCGAAGAACCAACTCTTTGTTTTGTTGATTCTTTCTATAGTTTTTTTGGATTCTAATTCATTTAATTCTGATTTAATTTTGATTATTTCTTTCCGTCTACTGGATTGGGGTTTATCTTGCTGCTCTTTTTCAAGGAGGTTTAGATGTATCATTAAATTGTTAGTTTCAGATCTCTCCAATTTGTTGATGTAGGAGCTCAGAGCTATAAACTTGCCTCTGAGTACTGCCTTTGCTGTGTCCCAGAGGAGCTGGTAATTTGTGTGTTCATTTTTGTTGAATAGCATGAACATTTGAATTTCCTTTCTAATCTCTTCCATGACCCACTCATGATTCAGCAGTGTGTTGTTCAGCCTCCATGTGATACCGGACTTTCTTTGGTGGTTTTTGGTGTTGAGTTCTAATTTTATTCCCTTGTGGTCAGAGAGAATGCAAGGTATAACTTCAATGTTTCTGAATTTAGACAAGTTTGCTTTGTGGCCTAAAATGTGGTCTATTTTAGAAAATGTTCCATGTGCTGCTGAGAAGAACGTGTATTCTGATGCTGCTGGGTGAAATGTTCGGTAGATGTCTGTTAAGTCTAGTTGATCTATGCAGCTTTTTAGATCTGCAGTTTCTCTGTTGAGTTTTTGCCCAGTTGATCTATCTAGTGGAGAGAGTGGTGTGTTCAAATCCCCAACAATTAATGTCTTTGGATCTATATGGGATTTGAGGGAAAGTAGTGTTTCTTGGATAAATTTGGGTGCTCCATTGTTTGGCGAATAGATATTTAGAATTGTAATATCCTCCTGAAGTAGAGATCCTTTAATTAGTATGTAGCGACCTTCTTTATCTCTTCTCACGAATTTTAATTTGAAGTCTATTTTATCTGATATTAGGATTGCAACTCCCGCCTGTTTATGAGGGCCGTTTGCTTGGTAGATTTTGTTCCAGCCTTTAACCTTGAAAATATGTTTGTTTTTACGGGCAAGATGTGACTCCTGCAGGCAGCAGATAGAAGGGTCTTGTTTTTTAATCCAACTAGACAGTCTATGTCGCTTAATTGGAGAGTTCAGTCCGTTAATGTTAAGAGATAGGACTGAGAGGTATTTGGGAGTTCCTTCCATGTTATCCGCCTTCTTGGGGGCTGTGAAAACTGGGTTCTTCCTAAGGTTCTTGGATTCTCAGTTTGGGTGCAGTTTCTTGGCCTTTGTTGCGGTCTTGTTGGTTTTCTATGTGTAGGACATCTTTAAGAATCTTTTGCAGGGCTGGTTTGGTGGAGATGTATTGTTTCAATTTTTCTTTGCTATGGAAGGTTTTTATTTGGCCTTCAGTTATGAAGGAGAATTTAGCTGGGTACAGTATTCTTGGTTGATAGTTGTTTGTTTTTAGGGCATGGCATACGTCATTCCAGGCTCTTCTTGCTTTGATTGTCTCTGCTGAGAAATCTGAGGTAATTCTAATTGGTTTCCCTTTATAGGTGATTAACCTTTTCTCCTTGACAGCTTTAAGGATCTTTTCCTTGGTCTGGGTTGATCCTGTGTGGATTATAATGTGACGGTGGGATGTCCTATTCTGGTCTGGTCTATTTGGGGTTCTAAAAGCTTCTTGTATCTGAATAGGCCTATCTTTTTGTATGTTTGGGAAGTTCTCTGCTAGGATCCTGTTAAACAAATTTCCTAGACCATTAACTTCTGTTTCTAGATGCTCCTCTACACCCATTATCCTTAGATTGGGCCTTCTGATGGTGTCTTCCAGGTGTTGGATGGACTTATCGTATTTCTTGGACTTGTCTTGGATGGTTGTATGTTCTTTCTCTATAATATCTAGGCTGTCTTCAATCCCTGAGATTCGATCTTCTGCATGGTCTAACCTGCTGTCAAGACTCTCTACTTTGTTTTTTATCTCTTTTCCTTCTAATTGGTCAGCTTTGATGGCTTCAAGTTCTTTGTTGAAGCTCTGTTTTAGGTCTTGTATGAATTTCTTTACTTCCTTAATTTGGTGTTCAGTGTTTGTTCTCAAATCACTTAGTTGATTGGTTATGGTTTCTTTGGACTCCCATTCCTTCTGTTGGGTTCCATTCGGCATTCCCTTTGTGGTCTCCCTGACTTCCTTCAGCTCTTTGTTAATGGATTCCATGAATGCCTTTAGTGATCTTTGTGTATTCTCTACCTGGTCTCTTAATTCGTGAATTACTCTTTGATTAGTTTCCTCCCTTCTGTGGGATTCCTGCAGTTCTCTTTGAGTGTTCTCTGCCTGCTCACGCCATTCCTCCCTTTCTCTTTGAGTATTCTCAAGTTGTTCATGCAAATCCTGTATCAGTTTTTGAGAAGCTTCCTCACGCTTATGATATTCCTGTATAAACTTCTGGGATGCCTCCTCTCTCTCCCTATCACGCTCATACAGAGTCCTTTGTACATTGTCAAACTTCTCATTTATCATGTTTGCTATTAGTGTTTGTAGAGCTATTTGGGAACTCTCCTCTGGATTATTCTTTATCTGTTCTAATCCCTGATTATCAAGGTTGGGAATTGAGATACCCGGATTTGCCATTTTTCTTGTGTTTTTCCGGCTTACTTGGCCCATTTGAGATAAAGATTGCACCAGTTTTGTGCTAGAACACTATCTTAAGGCAACCATCAACCAAAGTTTGCATTTGTACAGTCAATAGTCTACAGATACAATCTAGTTCAACAGATACATCTATTCAACATCAAACGACTATATGTTAAAGGACTTCGAACCGCAGAAAAGAATTTGGAAAACCAGAAATTATTAGGATTAGGGAGAGATGTGGGTAAAAAATAGGAATAGATTGGTGTGGGGAGGCACAGGGAGAGTTAACTATGTCCTAATCACAGTGCAGGAAATGGGTTGGGTAGGATGCAAGTAGAGAGAGAGAGAAAAAGAAGAGACGGAAAGGGGAATAAAGAGAGACCAGAAAAAGAATAGAAACGTAAAAATTAATGTTATTATAGAGGTTAAAAGACCGTCTATTTAGAGAGGAATGTGAATATGTTCAGAGAAGGGGAGGGACATAGAGGAGATGTGAAAAGCTTTAAGGATGGGAAAGGGAGAAGAAAAGATCAGAAGTTCAGTTGAGCTAGATAAAAAACAAAAAGATAATTAAGAAAGAAAGAAAAAGAGAAAGAAGACAAGAAAAGAAAGGAAAACTCTCATTCACGTATTCCTAAAATAAAAATTATAAGATGAGAAAAAAAAATTACTGGAAAACAATTATTTTTTCAGAAGAGGCAAAAATTAAAGATTAATAAAAGTTTTAGAAGGGAAAAAAAAATATATATATAAGGTCACAAAAAACAAAAAGCAAGCAAAAAAAAGAAAAGAGGAAGAAGTAGAAAAAAAAAGAAAGAAAAAAAAAGAAAAAAAAGTCTTTTTATTTTTTTTTTTGGGGGGGGGGAGGAGTGGGAAGAATCCTGTATCTCCCTTTTGTCTGCAACCAGTCTCTTGTTGGAGTCTCTGGTCAGCTTGAGGTCCTGTGGCTTGATTGGTTTCTTAAGTCGGTTGGTTGGAAGAGGCAGAAAAATGCTCTGCTTTACCCAAGATTTTGAGATCCCCCTCCCAGGTTAGTTTTCTGGGAGGGTGGTCTGCTTTGAGAGTCACAAAAGAGGGGGATGTGGTGATGAGGCTAGGTTCTGGGTAGAGTTGAGGCCTTTCAACAAACAGTAGCTTTTCCCTGGGGCTATTTTGTGATAAAGCTCACAGCGCCCAGCCTGGAGCCATTCTCAGGGTTTCTGTTTTTCAATTGATTGTGGTGGCTGCTAGAGGGAGGGGCAGCCTCTGGCTCTGGTTACCCAGTGAGGCAAGGCACTCCGATGGCTGGCGCCTGAGCTGGGTGACTTTTCCCTGGATGGAGCTGAGTCTGGCAGGTCACTTCGCTGTTAAGTTCTTGTGACCTGCTAAATGACTCATTTTATTCCAAGGCCTGAGCTGGAGCTAGCAGCTCCTCCGAGCTTTGTCGGTATCCAAGATGGAGATCACCGGTGCTGGGGGGGGGGGAGGGGTGGCCTTCCCTCCTCTGCTCCCTGAGGAGTGAGGAGTCAGGCTTGTACTCACGCCGAGTCTTGGATCCTGGGTCGTCTCTGGTCTGCAAACAGCAGGATGGAGATGTCCGCTCCTTGTCGTTTCTTGTTGGTGTTGAGTAGAATCCGCTCGTCCGCTGCGTCTGGCTCCTTCGTCCCCGACTCTCTGTGTCTCAGGTATGACTCCGCGGCGGTGGTCGCCGCCGCGACCCCGCCGCCGGAGCGGCAGCTGATGCGTTTCCTTGGCTTCCCCTCTCTTGTCTAACTCTCTGTCCTGTGATGGCACACTTGGTGTGATTCTCTGGCTTAGGACTGTTCACTGGAACTCTAAAACTTCTTTCTATGCGAGAGCTTGTTCAGATTCCAGCTTCTCCTCCACCATCTTCCCGGAACTCCTCTGGTCTGATTCTTGACTGAAGTTGTGATCAAAGAATTGATCGGGGAGAAGAATGAGAGGGGTAACATTGATCAAGATGCATTGTATTCATAAACTGACATGTTGAAATGGAACACCTCTGTACAATTGCTTAAAGATAATTAGGAAACAGAATAGAAGAATTGATCTGAGGGAAAAGGAGTACATTTTTTGCAATGAGGCAGAGTTCATCCAAAAGGAGCAATATACAGTCAGATGATCTGTAGGCCCAATTCAAGCAACTCAGGACCCTGTGGTTTAGATTAGTTCTACTTTTATTTCTCTAGAAAGGATTGTTAGGATGCCCCCTATTGGAGGAACTAAGCTAATTAGGGTTTGACTGATAGGTTATGCATGTATTGAATGCTTATTTCTGGGTTCTTAATCCGATGCACGAGATGCAAGTAATATTTATGAGCTGTTGAATAAGAATAAACATCGAAAAGAGTACTTAGGATCATGGTTGGACTGAACTGAGCATAATTTGGGGAGCACTTAGAAACAGTTATCTCCCTTTATCCTATTTGCAAGATGCAGGCAACCATAAGAAGATGGGTACAAAAGGGGCATTAGGGGGCATTTCTGGGTATTGTGGGGGTGACTGGTTTAACACCTGTCTTATGTGCCTCTTACTCTCTACTTAGGTCTGATTTTTATGTCCCATATTGATTCCATGTACTTAATCAATGTCACCATGAGTGTCTCAAGTTTCATGGTGTAATCCCAGCCATGGGGAAATAGGATATCGGAGTGAAATTCCTGACCAAGGGCTTTTTCCGGACTTGGGATTGAGGAATGCACCAAGTGGCTCTTCTCATTTAGAAGCAGTTTTCCCTCTGTTAGAGTTTATCAGCAAGTGTATCTATCTACTTCTCTCTGAGCCAGCCCATGCACACTCTTCTAGAAGGAGATGGAGGTTGACGATGAGGCCAGACTAAGGGCCTTCACCTTGGTTCTTAGGTTATGACTGATTATCATAAATGGCCGTGAGACTGTTTCAGAATGGGGTTGAAGCAGTTAACAATGCAGCACACCCAACTGGATCTGACTGGGAATGAGGGAGAATGGAGCCAATATCTGAGCCAACACTCAACAAGAACACAATGAAATAGCTCTGAATTCCAGGGGGAGCCTGCAGTGCCTTGACAAGGCACATTTGCAAGTCAATCTGTGAGCTGGGTTAGACATGTTATTACACTTGTATCCCCTAGACAATCTGCATACAGAGGAGGTAAATTTTTTCTTACTGCTATTTGGTAGCTCTGGGTATTTCTGTAGTGGACAGCTTTTGTTCACTCTGGATGGATGGATAGATAGATAGATAGATAGATAGATAGATAGATAGATAGATAGATAGATAGATAGATAGATAGATAGATAGATAGATGTACACACACACACATACACACACATGGTACAGACTGGGCTGATGATGGAGAGACAGGAATCATTGTGTTTCGACTTGTAGGACCATTTCAGGAGGGGAGCAATTCACAGAGAGTCATGCTCTGCCTATTTGTCTTTCTATCCAAGATATGTGAAGATGTCAGTCAATTAAATGACTGTGATCCTCATTTGAGGGATGAAGAACAGGATTTGGAGAGGGGCCTGGCCATCAATGTCCCTCTATACAGGTGCCACTGGAAAGCTCTATGCACTAGCCATAAGTCACGCTGAATGGTTCATGCCATTGTGTTGTCTGGGTGCTTGGTTAATCGACCAAGCAAGGGGCTGGCTGTTAGGATAACGAGAGGGCAAGAGACAGAACAGTGGAAATGTTTGCATGAGGACAAGTAAGAGGCAGCAGAGAGAATGGCCCCAGGAAACTTGACTGGCATCAGTGCATAGCCAGGAAGAGTGAAGAACCCTTCAAGGTGTATCTGACAGAGCAATGTGAACCTGTAGTTAGTCATGGCAGCTTCAACTTGGAGACAATGTACTGGAGACAGGTGACAATAGAGAAGGTGAGAGCAGCAATGGGCTGGAGTCAGCTCCTGAAAGTCCCCAGGAGGCATTCACAGGGCCCTTCACGTTCCCTCTTCTCAGTGTGCCGAGAAACATGCCATTGCCACCCACACGGCATTGCCATCATGGAGATGATAACTGGGGTGTCATGACACCCTGTGATTTCCTTTAAGGGACATGTTTCTGCATCTGTGGCAAATAGGTTTTGGGGGCGTAGAGGTAGATTTTAGGCAGAGAGACTAAAATGTGCTCTCCCCCTCAGAGAAAGCTCTTACTCACCCACAGTGAGATACTGTGCATTGAATAATGGTATCAATAATTAAAGCACACACACACACACACACACACACACACACACACACACACACACACACACACACACACACACACACACACACACCTTGCTCTGTACTGCATGATCTTCTAAACTCTTTGCATCTTTTCTTCTAACCTGTTTAATGGTCAGTGAGCCTCTTTGGTCTGCAGGTCATCTTTCTCCAATCTTGAGAATTTCCTTTTCTTTGATTCCTATATGCCTTCCTCTCACTTCTTATCCAGCTTCTGGAAATCCTCTGGGATTAACACTGGGACTTCAAGTATATCCTCCATGTTCCAGTCTCACAGGGCTCCTGATTTTTGCATTTCTCTCTAGTAGTAGTATTGTGACATGAAAAGTGGCAATGCAAAATCACTGCAGATTCCAGTGTCTTAAAAAATATTTTATGTTTTATGATCCTGACGTTGATCAGGACTTTTCTGCTCTGTGTTAGGTTGGCCCCAGTCCTGTAGTTGCATGCAATCTCAACTGAGGACACCAGGAATATTTTTTTTTCTGTATATTCTCTCATTATAGAGTATCGACTTCCACAGACTCTCCATGTGGCTCCTCTCTCTGACAGGTGGGATTCTGGTAGAAGGATTCTGAAAGGGTAAATCCCTAGCTGTGTCAATCTGCTCAGGTTCCATTGGTCAAAGCCAGTCACAGGTCCAAGCCTCCTGTACATGGTATTCAGGTTGTTGGTGCTATGACAGATGCTTGGGGTAATTAACCTAAAAAGGAGAAAGACTGATTTGGGTTCATGCTTTCAGAGATTTCAGTCTATGGTCACTTAATCTTGTATCCTGGACCTATGATGACATATCCATATGATAGCAGCAACATGTAGTAGAGAAGGCTAGTCAGCTCACAGTGACCAGGATGGAGACAGGAGGGAGGGGGAAGGGAAAGACGGAGGGAGGGAAGGAGAGAGATTTGGCAATCACTTTGGAGTCATACACCAAATTATCTAATTTTTTCCACTAGGTCCCATCTAATGATTGAAGTCTTCAAAGACATGATCTTGATTGGTGGATCTATAAGACCCAAACCATAACACCCTAAAAAGGCATAAGAGCTAACAGATAGGGAGGTCTGAGAGGTCAATGATGTATAATAGTCAATCAAAGTGGGGCATTGATGTCTCTTCTGGGATTGAATGTCTGCTAATGTGACACTGTCCCTCTTCTCTTGGGACCAACCTACACTGATCTTTTCCTTGGGTGAGGGGGTTACCTCTGCTGTACACTGATTGGTTTTTGGAGGGCTGGGGATAAGAAGATGTTCACCTGCTTCACTGCCTGAAGCATAGCTTCCTGGGGTTTAGCTTCCCAGTTAATCCTGCTGAGTACTCTGTAGTCCCCTTGCTCATCTTCCGTCTTTTGTTTCTTAGCCCTACAGTGTTCCAGTGTTTGCCCATGCTATTTCAGGGAGCGGCATCCTTTTTTTACCTTGCTTGCCTGTCCCCTTCTGAATCTTCTCCCTTCCTTTTCTCCCCTATTGGAAATGGAAGGTTTTCCTTTGAATAATGGAAATTGCGTTTTCAGCCTCAAATCAGTTTACCTTTCTCCTTTCCCTGCCCCAAAGGTATTTCCCTAAGTTATGATTTAAATCACAATCCAATTATATTTAGCAAATATTTGTTGAATGGCTCAATTAATGTGTAAGAATTTATGAGTTGGGCTTAATGAAATGTTGTTGCATGCATTCAGATTAGAGTACTTTAAGAAGTTACCTAGATTTGAGATTCATTTTCAGTTTCTTTTTTTTTTCTTTTTGTACCTGTCCTGGGGCTTAAAGTTGGGGCTTGGGTGCTGTCTCTGAGCGTTTTTTGCTCAAGGCTAGCTCAATCACTTGTGCCACAGTTCTACTTCTGGTATTTTTTTTTTATTTTTGGTAGTTAATTCGAGATAAGAGTCTCATGGACTTTCCTGACCAGGCTAGCTTTAAATCATGATCCTCATATCTCAGTCTCTTGAATAGTTAGAATTACTGGTGCGAGCCACTGGTGCCTAGCCAACTAGTTATTCTTTAACTGTTTACAATTCATCAGTCATTTCCTGACAACACAGCTGATGACACCCAGATTTAAAAAAAAAAAGTATTTCTCAGACAAACTTTTGTGATCTATTATTGCATAATTGCATCTCTGATCCTCTGTTGCTTTGTTTTCTTTGTTTGAACCAACACTTACTGAACTCATAATTTCTGGACCTTGTGCATGGGAAGCTCACTGTGAGGAAGTCACTTCTCTTTAGCAACTAATTAAGTCTAAAATATCCTTTAGAGTCAGGGTCTCTGCAACATCAGCTATGGTTCTTCCACATAGCAAAGCTAGGCTAAAATCTCTTTAGGTGTTTAGCAGAGATAAGAACACCTGTCATGCTGCTTTGTTATTGTACATGTCATACCTGGCTTGCCTGAGTGACTGTGATTATAGGAGTTAGAGGAATTCTGCTGGTATGACATTGTTGGACATCCTGCTTGCTATGGACTAGTAAGAACTATATTCTTTTGTTTTCTTTTCTTTTTTAAATTATTTTTTGTGTGCTAGTACTGGTGCTTAAATTCAAGGCCTTATATTCAAGGCCTTTTGTGCTCAAGATGGCACTCTGCCACTTGAGCCACATCTCTACTTCTGGCTTATTTTTGCTGGTTAACTGAAGATGAGCCTCTCAGATTTGTCTGTTCAACCTGCATTCAACCTCTATCCTCAGATTGTAGTCTCTGGAATAGCTCAGATTATAGGCAGGAACCAGTAGGTTCAGCTTGAACTGAAGTTTTAGTCTTACTTGTCAGCCTAAATATGACATGTAGCATACATACACTAGTAATTTTCCATTTCTAGGATAAACTATTCTAACAGAAACTTATTTGGTCTCTAAATCATTTCTCTGATGAATATCTTATGAACCAATCTAGTGTTTTGGAGACATAGGAACAGATGCATTTTAAATGCCAGAGCAGAGCCTTCTAGTTATGACCATTTATATATATATATATATATATATATATATACATATATATATATATACATATATATTTGTGAAGAGAGAGAGACAGATAGACATACTTAGTTTGAGTTGCTGTGCAAAACTACCATATTCATAGTGACTTAAACAGCAAACATTTATCTATACCTCACACAAAGTCTGTGAAGTCACCCATGAAGGTACCACAGATTCAGTATCTGAAGGTGCTGCTTCCTGGCTTATAGGTGGAATAATATCACAGTGTGCTCACACAGTGCTGGGAGCTCTGTCTTCCCCCTTATAAGGGTATCAATTCTATGTGCTGGTGATGATGGGGCTCAAGTCTCATGACCTAAACCCTACAAAGGTCCACATCATATACTGTCAGGGGAATTAAACTTCAACATTAACTAAGTGCTGGTGGCCCACACCTGTAATCCTCAAAACAAAGGAGGCTGAGATCTGATGGTTCAAAGCCAGCTTGCACAGGAAAGTCTGTGAGATTCTTATTTCTAATTAACCACCAAAAAGCTAGAAGCTGAGGTGTGGCTCAAGTGGTAGAGTGCTAGCCTTGAGCAAAAGAAGCTCAGGGAGGGCTGGGAAGATGGCTCAGTGGTAGAGCGCTTGCCTTGCATGCATGAGGCCCTGGGTTCGGTTCCTCAGCACCACATAAACAAAAAGAAAAAAGCTGGAAGTGGCGCTGTGGCTCAAGTGATAGAGCGCTAGCCTTGAGCTGAAGAGCTGAGGGACAGCACCCAGGCCCAGAGTTCAGGCCCCATGACTGGACCCCCCCACAAAAAAAGAAGCTCAGGGACAGTGCTCAAGCCCTAATTTCAAGCCTCAGGACCAGCACAAAAAAACAAAACAAAACAATACAATACAAAAACCCATGTGTATTTTGGAAGGGCACAAAAATTCAGTCTAGAAACACATACTAACTGAGATTCTTATGTGTGAGTGCAAATACTGGAGCTTGAACTCAGGGGTTGGCGATCATGGTTAGCTTTTTCGCTCAAGACTGGTTTTCTACCACTTAAGCCACACTCTACTTTTGGCTTTGTTTTTGCTGATTAAATGAAGATGAGTCTCATGGACTTTTTGCATGGGCTAATTTTGAACCACAGTCTTCAGATCTCAGCCTCTCAAGTAGCTAGGATTACAGGTAAGAGCCACTGTCACCTTGCTCTCATTGAGGTATTGAGTCTTAATTATCAGCTTAGACATGCCATGCAGAAACTTCAGATCTGTTCTCAACTTACCTTTGAGCAGGGGCTTGCTATAGAAGGGGAACATGTATTCTCATAGCTGGTCTCTGCAGGGCATTTCTGTAAACAGTGTGGGAGGGCATCTCTGGAGCCGGGGTGTCATAGCCTGTTGCCCTATGAGCTTTTCTTTTGGGGTATCCTCTGTAAACCTGCTTGCCATCATATCCCCATCTATCCATCACCCTTGTCTGGAGATCAGTGCCATTATTCCCATGATCTCTCCACTGACCTCAGCTCTATCTTCCATCTTTCTTTTGTTTAATCATTCCCCTGGAACAGGCTTTCTTAGTCCTGACACATTTGTCACATGGCTTTTTCTGGGCAGGGGTTTGAGGGAGGACTTGCCTTAGAACAGCAATTAGTTCTGTCAAGGGTCACCGAACCATCTGGAACTCAGGCAAGGTCAGGGGCAATGCCAGGAGTGGGTAGGCAGGGGTGGGGATTTGGCCTCTATCACTGAGATGCTGAGCTCCAAGGAGAACATATAATATAGCTAAGGAAAAAAAAAATTCTTCTCAAGGCTCAATTTATTACTTCCTCAATCCCACACGTGCAACTTTTGCCCTTGCTGTAGAAATCTTATTGATTTATAATAAAGTCCTGCTCATGGAAGGGAAATGAGAGCTCAGAGCTCACAACAGCAGGACTGTGCTTGAGGGTAATATTTGATGTAGCTTGGGAAATTATCATGGAAACCTTGCCCCTTCCCCAGGCTGTGGGACACTTGACTGAAGTAGAGCCTGCACCTGTACTCCCTCCTCCTGCCGCCAGGGGTCTCACTTCCTCCCTGGAATACTGTAGCCTGTGGGCTGGTAGCTGGACGAAGATGAAGAGAATAATGTGATTTCGAGTAGTTAAAAAAAAAAAAATCCCATGAGCCTCTCAACAGAAGAACCGAACACCTACAAAGGAAGCAGCATCCATCTGCCTCAGATTTCGCTCCAAACCAGCCACGCTGTCTCCAGAGGCTTAAATGGAGGAGGTTGTAACCTCAGAATTCTGTGTTCAGCAAAATTGTCATTGATGAGAGAAGGCATAAAACAAATACACTTTCAGAAATGCAATGGTTTAGAAAGTATGTCTCTTTCTTATGCTTCCTGAAAGCTGCTGTAAGATGTATGTTGCCTGACGATGAGATAAATCAAGGATTCAAACCCCAGTGATATAGTATGTCAGAAAGAAGCTCTCAGTGTGTTCCATGGTATACATGACAGAAGCCACTTTTTCTGATGGGATGCAGTAGAACTGGGAAGGGGGAGGGTCGGTGAACCTGTTAAAGAATCCATACATGGAATAAAAACAATTTTCATAAATGACCACTGGAAGGAAGATTAAAAATAAAAGTGTAATTATATTTTGAGAATGAAGAACTGGGTGTAAATCAAATCCTTTCAGAATTTAATCATGACCAATCAGTTATGAATGAGAAACTACTGTCTAGGGTGAATCTTGAGGTAGGCTGGGGTCAGGACAGGGCTCTTGCAGATGCAACAGCTGGGACATCTATTGACAGGCTAGCTTGAACTCGACCTCTGGCGATCGACGCTCCCTCTACATGTGCTGCAGAAGCCTGCCTCCTCATGAGCCTTCTGTTGCTGCACATCACTCTCCTTGACCTGCCGAGGTTAGCCAGAAAGCGATCTTTCTACACTACCAGTCTAGGCCTCCATTTTACAAATCCTTCAAAGTGTCATTTTCCCCTGTGGATAATGCCTTTGTGCCCACAGGACTCTCTGTGTCTTTGCCAAGCTCATGGCATGAACCTTTGCTATCTGATGTCATCTCTAGCAACTCCCCAAAACTTTCTCATTCTAGGATGTTCCTCTTATGGGTCTCCTGGTCTGATCTGATACCTCTGAGTAAACAGGGTTTCTCATACCATGGGACTCTGTTCAGACACTGATTTCTACCAATTGTTCTTTATTCCCGGAAACCTAGCTCGGAGCCCTATGTGAGCTCTGGTTCCCACCCCTATCACAACAGGAGTCATACTGAATTATAACTGCCTGTATTCTGATACACTCTCCCCCCCCCCCCCCGCAATAGGCCAGAAGTTCTCCTAGTTCTAATTGTTTTTGTTTGTTTAGACCCTGCTACGTATTCATGTGCTTACCATGGAAGTGCTACCGAATAGATACTCGCAGGACTGGGGTTGTGCACCTTTAGTGGGTGGTAGAGTTCTCTTTCAGGGGATCAAGGGATGACACTACTTATATAAAAGTATCCCATCTTTCCCCCCTCCCCCAGGGCTGAGGTAGTCCAACTTTGTCTGGGTTCCACCAGAGGCATGTGGGCAGAGTATATAAGTGGCAGCAATATCCTTTAGATGAACCCCAAATTCTTCTGAGTATGTGAACACATCTGCTGAGAGTATAATTGAAATCCAGCATTAAAAAACCATGAAGAGTTTGCTCTCTCTGTTCTTGTCATGATAGAGCCCAGGGAGGCTGCAGAGGACACTGAAATATTTGTTATCTGTGTGTCAGAATTCCACTTTGGTGGTTGGTTTGGCTTGGGTTTAGAAAAATCTAGGTTGGAGAAATAGTTCTTGCCAAATAGTACTTGTGGTACTAGGGTGGGAATTCGGGACTTGTGTTAGCCAGACAAGCACTCTACTACTTGAATCGTGACCCATGGATCCTTTTGCATTTATTGTTTCTTAGGTAGGTTCTCATGTTTATTCCCAGACCACTATCATGTTAATTTACATTTCCCAATAGTGAAGATAAGAGACATATGCCACTGCCCCAAGCTTTTTACTAATTAAGATAAGGTCTGCTTGGGCTTGGAAAGTGGCTCAGTGGCAGAGCTCTTGCCTTGCATGCATGAGGCCCTGGGTTCAATTCCTCAGCACCACATAAGCAAAAAGAAAAAAGCCGAAGTGGTGCTGTGGCTCAAGTGGTAGAGCGCTAGCCTTGAGCTGAAGAGCTGAGGGATAGTGCCCAAGCCTAGAGTTCAGGCCCCACGATCTATCCTAGGAGGATCATGAGTATCTGGGATTGTGGTGGTAGCTGCTGTCTCAGAATGATCCAGTACTTACTGTGGGGGCAGCTGTTTCCTGAGAGATGAGCCTTTTTCTGATGTCACAGTTAATCCAACAGAGAGTCTGTTCTGACAATAAGTATGTTAGGGCACCCAGATAACAACCACTTCCATTGACTGAACTATGTCTCTTCAACCTTTATATGTGGAAGTCCCAGCCCCCAGTGTAGTCTGTAATTAGAGATAAGGCTCTTATGGACAAATTTAAGGTTAGGTGAGATTATAGGTTGAGTCTCTCTGGTCCTGTGAGATCACTGTCCTTATAAAAAGACAGAGAGAGCCAGGTACCAATGGTTTGTACCTGTAATCCTGGCTATTCAGGAGGCTGAGATCGAAGGATCATGGTTCAAAGCCAGTCTGTATAGGAAAGTCCATGAGATTCTTATCTCCTTAATTAACCAGCAAAAAGCTGAGAGTGTAGCTGTGGCCCAAGTGATAGAGCACTTGAGTGCAAAAGCTAAAGAACAATATCCAGGCTCTGAGTTCAAGCCCCAGTACTAGCATACATGGGTTTGTGTGCGTGCATGTGCACACCTCCACATCCCCCCCCCCACACTCACACACACTTAGGCAAGATCATGGAGAGGAGGTGGCCTTCCATAAGCCAACAAGAGAGCCTTCACCAAAGTCTGGCGATGTGGCACCTTAGCCTTACACTTCCAGCCTCCGGAACAGTGAGAAGCAAATGTCTTTGCTTTAAGACATTTAGTTGCGGCCTGGTGTTAGGGCAACATGAACAGAGGAAGACAGACACCTTCATCTCCCCCAGGAATTCAGTGATGTGTATGTGAGGGCTCTATGGTACCAGCTTCCCTATTCTGACCTGATTTATTTCCAACTCCTGGGTCCTAGGTTTATATGCTGTGCTTATTATTTCGCAGGAAACTTAAGCATGCTTTCTTTTAACCCCCACCTGTGTTGTCAGGTATTTCTTTTTTCCTATCATCGTGACAAAATATCTGACATAAATGACTTAAAAGGAGGAAAGATTTACTTTGGCTCATAGTTTGAGGTGATAACACAAGTTGTTTGGGTGGCTCCATTACTTTGAGCCTGACATCACGGCAGAGTGAGTGTGACAGGCAGAGCTGCTCACCTTATGGTGGCCAGGAAGCAGAGAGGTGAACAAAGGAAGAAGCCAAGGTTGATACATACCCTTCACAGGCATGCCCTCAGCAACTCACTTTCTCTAATCAGGTTCTACCTTCCACATTCCTACCACCTCCTGTAATAGTTCATTCAAGAGTGAATCCATCCATGGATTAATTCATTAAGTTAGAGCTCTCATCATCCAATCACCTCTCAGCAGTTGGGTCTACCGGGTGGGGACCAAGCTGTCAAGATGTGAGCTGTTTTGGAGGAACACATTGAATCTCAACCATCACACCATCATTGTGGTTCATGGTAATGAGAAGAAATCGAAGTTTCTACTGAGCCAGGCCCTATCTCCATTCTTACAGCCAAGGGCAAGTGCCAGTGACATTTCAGGCTCTCCATTCCAGGTAGATTCAATGAGAATCAGATATTGGTACAGACACAGTTGTTGGTCCTGTGAGACAGTTATGAGTAGGAGAGGCAAGGTCTCTGCATTTGTAGAACTAATATCCTAGTGGTAGAGATAGACAAGGCATGTGTATGCAAACAATGAACAGAGTAAGTTAGGTAGGGGTGAGTGCTCTTTGCTTCCTCTCTTAACACCCATCTCCTTGGTGGGATTGTACTACAAGTCTCAAGCAAAGGAAAAACATGATCTGACCATTACCATCCTGCTTTAGCTCCCTATATGAACCAAACACTTCTGGGTATGTGTGTGTTGGGGAGAGGTAGGGTTCCATAGAGTTCCCAGTTTCTTAGAATTCTCAGCATCTTCCTCTGACTAATGAGTGTCTGTGTGCCTTCCAAGACATTGAGTGACTTGCTGAAGAGAAGCCACATCGTGCTGCTCTCTGTGCAAGTAGACCTGATTCTGAGATCTCCTCTGTACCCGATTATGTTTCTGTGGGTAAACCATTGCTGTCAACCTGACCCACATTGCTAACTGCTGCGAATCTCGCCAGTTTCTTACAGGAGTAACAGCCTGAGCCCAGCATCCGTGGCTCCCTCCTATAATCCTAGCTACTCAGGAGGCTGAGATCTGAGGATCACAGTTCAAAAGCCAGCCCGGGGCAGGAATGCCCATGAGACTCATATTCAATTGACCACTGAATACAAACAAACAAATAAAAAAACAAAAAATGGAAGTGGAGGTGTGGCTTAAATGGTAGAGTCAGCCTTGAGCAAAAGAAACTCAAGAACAGCACCCATGCCCTAAGTTTAAGCCCCAGGACCAGTGTGTGTGTGTGTGTGTGTGCGCGCGCGCGTGTGTGTGCATGTGTATGTGTGTGCATGTGTGCGCATGTGTGCACACACGCACACATACATGCGCACACACACGAACAATAGCATGGTTAGAACATGAGTTATGTATGTCCTGTACATAAGTCATTTATCCATAGATTCCAATGGGTAATATCTGACTTAACTGTTTCCTTCCCCTCTTGATGCTCTGTATTTGCTAGCTGGGGACCGTTCTGATGTCAATCTAAGTGGTTTCTCTGCCAGCAAGGGTCAGAAGCTGTTGATCCTACTCTCTTCCATAAATTGAGGTTGCCTGGACATGGATGGGATCAGACTCAGCATCTCTGTGATCCATTGCTGCTACTACTGCCTGGCACTGCCTAAATAGGCCAGGAGGAGCTGACCTCTGTCCATTGTTGAAGATCAGAGCAACCCGGTTGCCCATGGTGATGTTCAGGGCTGGCAATTACCCAATATGATGCCCATCTACCCTCAGATTTAATACAGAAATCAGGTGGGTTGTGAAAGGGTCTGGGAAGGCTTTAATTTTCTCAGGAATCTAGGGCTTCATGCTGATGGGAGTGTCCCCGGGACAAAAGCACTGTCTATCAAGTGTATTGCTGAATACAACACTTAGCCCAGCTGTATGATCTTCCCAGACAGCTGCACAATGGGGCTCAATCAAGCCTCTGAACTTCTCCTCCCATCCCCTCCGACCTGCTGGCTTCCTTCTTTCTGGGAGGAAGAAAGAAAGAAGGAAACCATGGTTGGACATTTCTCTGATGCTTCTGGGAAGTTTCTGATGCCACGTGTGACCCTTGAGGTACCAGTCCTTTGCCTTGCAACTTTGTTTTCCTTTCCCAGCTCTTATCTCTCTTCCAGTAATGAAATGTGACAAGATGTTCCTTTGCCAACCTGAAGATTTCTGCTTAAACTGCCAACCTGGGAGACTTTGAGGCCCATTAAGTTTTTCCTCTGGTCCCAGAGCTGAGTAAGCTGGGACTCAACTCCACAGGTATTAACTGGCAATTTGAACTAAAAATCTGGGCCACTTAGACAAACACCTTCCCAAAGTAGGGCTTGCATTGCATGAGTAAATCAAGGAAGGATGAGCTGGCTTATGACTTTGACCTTCCTCAGTGGTATTTGGGGAATCACCTGGAGGAGGAAGTGATTAAAACAAAAGAGGTTTCGCAATGGGTCCTGGTGGGCCCCATTTGATCTGTCATCAGAATGCTGCATTTTTTTTTTTCACAAGGCTTGCTACAACAGATAAGGCTGTTACAAGGGGAGAGTGTCATGGTGGAACTTGAACAATCTCAAACTGGAGCCTCAAAGATGAACTGAACTTCAGGGCAAGTCTTTCAAGTAGGGTAACCAACCTTCTTCTTCACAGACATTCCAAGGAACAGGGGTACTTGGGCTTGACAACACGAAAAAAAATTCTGAGAAGAGTGGTATGTCTGTGCATACAAGATGGCAGCTAGAAGCTGGAGTGAGGCAAACTTCCACATGGGCAGATGAGGAACAACATGATTGAGATTCAAGACACATTTGTCTCTAGCCGCAGTGCTCAACAGGATAGCAGATGGATTAACCCTCAGTGTGCAGAGACATTCTTGGGTGTAGGAGCTCATCAGAACCTAGTCCTCCCTGACCCCCCAAGGCTGGTGGCTTCCAGTTTTCTGATTAGAATGTATTTACTATGGGGTGGATGCTACAGACTGAAGAGGGGGCTGAGTAGGATGAGTCTGGCAAATAAAGAAAACCATCCCTCTTGTATAGATGAAGAGAAAGAAATAGGAAAAAGCTAGTTGGCATTTCCCTGAAGAATAATCTCATGCTGATTAATGTGATTATAGTGATTAATGTGATTATAGTAGTTTATATGTGTTGCTGGCTCCCAGAATTGGCTTTGCAGCATAGACTAATAGTCCTTAGAAGCTAATGTTGTTTCTTACCATTGATTTCCCTTTTTACATTTTGGCTGTTTTCTTAAGTCATGCTTAACTCTGTTTTCTGTATAGACTGTACAGAATGCACCTACTTCTCCATTTTTCAAATTTTCACTATCTGTTTGAATATTGCTGCATTACACATCACACCCAAACTCACTGACTTAAGATGACAAGTGTTTACATATGTGTAATATACTGTAAGAGACATTTCATGGCTGTAGGATTGATGGTAGCCTTAAGGTCCACTCGAGTGTCCTGCAGGGACAATTCTGCCTGTCACCAGAATATCTAGTGCTTGCAGCCTGACCTGGAGATGTACAGAAGATTAGAACTTCTCAGCAAAGACTCTCATAAACCTTGCAGCAAAGCTTACCCTTATGAGAATGACAAACTTCCTTCACACAAAAAAATACCTGGGAACTGCCTTTGACTGAATACAGATGTAGTAAGAAAAGAGGAATAGCCAGATGCTGGCAGCTTATGCTTATAATCCTAGCCACTCAGGTAGCTAAGATCTGAGGATCATAGTTTTTAAATTAGCCTTGGCAGACCAATACGAGAGACTGTTATCTAATTAACCACCAAAAACCAGAAGTGGAAGTGTGACTCATGTGGTAGAGTGTCTGCCTTGAACAAAAAGACCAAGGAAGAGCCCCAATAATGGCTCCACCAATAAAAAAGAAAAAAAGGGAGAGGAGACATTCAAATTATTTTTTTATTGTGAGAATACTGTACAGAGGGTTTACAATTACATGGACAAGATAATGTGTACATTTCTTATCTAGCATTGTAGCCTCCTCCTTTGTTTCCCCTTCCCATCCCTTCCCATCCTCCCCCCAACCCCCTACTGAATCCACCTCCCCCCATCCTCCCCCAAAGTTGTAAAGTTCGTTTTCAGCATAACGACTTGTACATCTCATTGTTGCAATGGGTCCACCTGTATCCCTATTGAAACGATTTGCTTTTTCCCTTCCCCTCCACAAATTATACCAACATCAAATACAGTGAAAGCAGGGGTTATACCATGGTGGAGGGACATACAAAGCAACAAAGAAATAATCTTATAAATATGTTAGAAACAATTGCATGAAAGAAAAAAAAAACATTTGAATATATGTCTTAGGGTTCATTTCCCTAACATCAACTTATCTGACTCAAATTCTTTTTTAAAATATATTTTTATTGTAAAAAATACTGTACAGAGGGGTTACAGTTCTATGAGTAAGGTAATGAGTACACTTCCTATAGAGCATTGTTACCTCCTCCTTTGTTTTTCCCCTACTATCCCTTCCCTCCTTTTCTCCCCAACTTTTCCCTACCCCCCCTTGAAGTTGTAAAGTTCATTTTCAACATAGTGTCTTGTATATCTCAATGTTACAATGGGTCAACCTGTATCCTTATTTCAAGATTTTATTTCCCTTCCCCTTCCCAAATTAGAAAAATGTATACACAAGATGCAGGGCACCGGAATCAAATACAGTGAAAATAGGGGTTATATCATGGGGGAAGAACATAGAAAAGAAACAAAAAAATAACATAGTATATTACATTAAAAACAAAAGCAAGAAAGATAAAACCATTTGTGCCCCTATCTTGGGGTTCAATTTGTTTAACATCATCTTATGTGGTCATATGTACATAGAGTTTGACCTTTTCTGCTTGTCCTAGACACATATTAGTTGATGCAAATAGGGGAAACTATGGGACCTATGATTCTTTGGGTCTGGCTTATTTAATAGAATTTTTTCCAAGTCTTTCCATTTCCTAACAAATGGGGCAATGTGGGCTGGGAAGGTGGCTCAGTGGTAGAATGCTTGCCTTGCATGCCTGAGGCCCTGGGTTCAATTCCTCAGCACCACATAAGCAAAAAGAAAAAAAAGCCAGAAGTGGCTCTGTGGCTCAAATGGTAGAGTGCTAGCCTTGAGCTGAAGAGCTGAGGGACAGCGCCCAGGCCCAGAGTTCAGGCCCCACGACCGGACCCAAAACAAATGGGGCAATGTCATTCTTTCTGATGAAGGCATAGAATTCCATTTTGCATGTGTGTGTGTGTGTGTGTGTGTGTGTGTGTGTGTGTGTGTGTGTGTGTGTGTGTGTGTGTGTGTGTGTATCACATTTTCTTGATCCATTCATCTTCTGTGGGGCATCTGGGTTGGTTCCATATCTTAGCTATGGTAAACAATGCTGCAATAAACATAGTTGTGCTCCTGGCTTTAGTATAGCCTTGTTTGTGATCATTTGGGTAAATGCCCAAAAGTGGGATTGCTGGGTCATAGGGGAGCTCTATATAGAGTCTTTTGAGGAACCTCCATACTGCTTTCCAAAGTGGTTGAACAAATTTACATTGCCACCAACAATGCAGTAGGGTTCCCTTCTGTCCACATCCCCTCCAGCATCTGTTGTTGTTAGAGTTCTTGATTATAGCCATTCTAACTGGGATGAGGTGGAATCTCAATGTTGTTTTGATTTGCATTTCTTTTATGGCTGGGGAGGTTGAGCATTTCTTCATGTGCCTATTGGCCATCCTTCTTTCCTCTTCAGAGAAGTTTCTCTTTAAGTCTTTAGCCCACTTATTTATTGGGCAGTTGTTTCTTTGAGGATTTGTTGTTGGGGGATTTAATTGTTTGAGTTCCAAGTATATTTTAGATATGAGACCCTTGTCCATTGTATGGTTAGTGAAGATCTTCTCCCAATCTGTGGGCTTTCTATTGAATGGCATCTGGATGGAGAGCCTCTTAGGCGAGAAGCTATCTGACCTCTCACTATATGTAGGTCATATCACTGGCTGGACTTGCTATCCATCTTGTGGGAGCACTGGTAGAAAAGACCACACAAGCATCAAATTATGTGTGCACTCCATTGTTGATATGATTCCAACCAATTGGAAAGAGTCCTTCCTGAGGAAGCCATTTACCAAGGGTCGCCAAATATATCAGAATGGTACCAGAAAGCAATCATAGGCTGTTGGGTTCCATCATGGTTTAGAATTTAGAGAGGGTGTGGACTTCTTGGGTTTTCACTCCTCCATGATATCTTAGCCTCAGCTGGAAGGAACTGAATAATTGGAGAAGAAAGCTGGTTCAGGAGGTTAAGCATGGTTCATAGCCAAGAGTGGAACTATCCAGAAACATTGTTTTCATTGGTATATATCTGAATAGCATGATTGGAAGCCTGGGCTCATGTGGGACATTCATATAGAGTGTCTCCTTCAGCATGGTAGCTCTGGACTATAGAAAGAGATATTTGAGCTTGGCCATTTATGATTAAGGCTTGGAAGTCACAGTCTGTTGGCTAAAGTCATCTTTGTCCTCCTAACTTCAAGAAGAGTACATGTGGGGAGATAATTATAGATGTTGTTGCCATGACTTAAAACCACAGTGCCCTTTGGGCTCTGCATTTGCCAGATTGTTGCGGCTTCCTGCCATCTTTCCTTTCACTCAGCTCAAGCACACTGTCTTTCTGCTCAAGCAGTATACTCTCTTGTCTGTCTGAACCTATTGGCTCATTTATTAGTCTGTTCTTGCTTCCCAGTTGCAGACTTGGGGCTGTTCTTTATCTATCCTCTGGTAAACCTACTGTTTGGCTAGCTTTGTAGTAACAATATCGAGAAGATCTTGCAGAAGAAAGCATTATTCCTTGTGTTTCCAAGATGGTTCTGGTATCTTCTATTTTCCCAGCAGCTTTGTCAAAGGTTATATTTATATAGGCAATAAAGATCATTAGATCTTTTTTTTCTAATTAGGTTTTAAGTGTCTCAACTTTTCCTGCCATACAATAGTTTCAACACAGATATATATATATATATATACACACATATGTATATAGCTGAGAATTTTACCACTTAAGGTAACATTTCTTATTCTGATTATCTGAAAGGTGCTAATATTTTCTATTAGCCTAGATTAAAAGTTGATTAAAAAAACAGGTGCTGATGGCTCATGACTGTAATTCTAACTACTCAGAAGTCAGTGATTTGAGGATTGTGATTTGAAGCCAGCCTGGGTAGAAAACTCTTAATTCTAATTAACCCCCTCCCCCCAAAAAAAAGCCAGAAGTGGAACTTTGGATCAAGTGGTTAAATGCTGGCCTTGAGAAAAAAGCACAGGGAGCTGGGTACTGGTGGCTCACACTTGTAATCCTAGCTACTCAGGAGGCTGAGATTCCAGGATGGGCACAAAGAAAAACAAAGTTGCTAGAAATGAGAGAACATTCATTGTATTCATCGTGGTTAATACTCATCCACCAAGCTCAGGGCCAGTGAACTTAATAGATATTGATTGGAAAGGTCATTTTCAGTTCTTCCTCCATGTAATTGGGGATTTTGCTTTGCTCATATGTTTGACTGGTCTGACAAAACAAGTATACATTATAGGTGGGAACATGTGAAAGCTGAGAGAGTCCATCAGACTCTTCGGGAAAGGGCATTCATCTATCTAGGCAACGCAGCTTTATAAACTGGTGGCGTTATTTATGGAATGACCTCCTAGCTTCTTCAGCTGTGAGGGTTAGCAGAGAGCATTGTAAAGGACGACAAAAGATGGGGGTTGAATGTCAACTCTGCCAGTAGATAGGATGATGACCTTGGGAAGACTCATCCTCATTTAGAAACCTAATCTCCTGTGCTATAAAATGAGAATGAGAGACCCAATCATTAGAATTAGTATGAAACAGGGCCAGATTTAGTAGTGAGGATTAAATAAAAGAATTTATGGGAGAGTGTTTGTAAAATGCAGTTATAAAGGTTGGTGATTGTTTATTAGTGAGCTAAGTCAGGGTTTGTTAACTCAAGGAGACAGCCATGATTTAAATGGCTGCAGGACTAGGTCTAAGGAAGAGGAAAGTATGGTGAAGTACTCAGTCCTAAGAGGGTTGCCTCTTCTCTTCTTTGCTGATTGGTGTCCAGGCTAGGTCCCAGGGGGCCAGAAATTCAGAATTTTATGACAAGCCTTTAGATTTAAAAGATTTCTTACTAACACACACACACACACACACACACACACACACACACACACACACACAGGAGCTTGGTGCCCTAGCTCAGTTGTTAGAGAGAGAAGAGTATCTGAGGCTAATGCCGATATGAGGCAGAAATACACCACAATGCAGAATGCTCCTCTTGGTCCTAGAGGGCCACATAGGTTCAAGGCTCTCATGGCCTGTGCCTTGGCTGCGTTGTGGTTGAGCACTTGTCTCCCTGATTCTTCTACTGTATCCCAAGTTGAGAAAAACCAGTCATGAGACCTCTGGTGACATAATGCTGAAACTCAACCAATTAAAATAAAAATACTCCTGTAGGGGGAACGGGGTGGACCATATATATCTGGCTGGTCAAGGTCAGTGGCTTATGAACTGTCATCTTCGGGCCTCCTTTCTTTGGACTTTGGAGAGTTTGCTATGATGCTTTTCTGTTATTCTCAAATAAACTTGTTCTGTTTGCTTTAAACTCTTTTCTGCCTTTTAATTTTTCAATCAGCAGAGAAAATGAACTTTACCCTAGATGGTATTTTCATACACACACACACACACACACACACACACACACACACACACACACACACACACACACACACACACACACACTAGCATGGGGCAAATAAAATACTCTGCAATTTATCTCTGTCCTACATACTGGTATTTAAAGAATTTGTTAAGAAACGATGCTGGTGTCCAGCACGACTATGTTTATTGCAGCACTATTTACTATAACTAAGATATGGAACCAACCCAGATGCTCCTCAGTAGATGAATGGACCAAGAAAATGTGGTATATATACACAATGGAATTCTATGCCTCCATCAGAAAGAATGACATTGCCCCATTTGTTAGGAAATGGAAAGACTTGGAAAAAATTATATTAAGTGAAGTAAGCCAGGCCCAAAGAAACATAGGTCCCATGGCTTCCCTTATTTGCAATATCTAGTATATGTCTGAGTAAAGCAGAAAAGGTTAGATAAGGTGATGTTAGGAAAATGAACCCTAAGATATGTATTCAAATGTTTTTTTTCTTTCTTGCAATTTTTTCTAACATATTTATAAGATTATTTCTTTGTTGCTTTGTATGTCCCTCCCCCACAGTATAACCCCTGCTTTCACTGTATTTGATGTCGGTATAATTTGTGGAGGGGAAGGGGAAAAACAAGTCGTTAAATAGGGATACAGGTGGACCCATTGCAACAATGAGATGTACAAGTCGTTATGTTCAAAACGAACTTTACAACTTTGGTGGGGGGGGGGAGGAGAGCTGAGAGGTTTGGTTTGGGGGGCGGGGGGAAGATGGGAAGGGATGGGAAGGGGAAACAAAGGAGGAGGCTACAATGCTTGATAAGAAATGTACTCATTATCTTGCCCATGTAATTGTAATCCCTCTGTACAGTATTTCCACAATAAAAAATAATATATAAAAAAGTATAAAAAAAAGAAACAAACTCCAAGATATGGAAACTTCTTAAAAGGATGATTCTGTCTTCTTAAAAAAAATGATGCTGGTGTCATGGAAACAAAATAATATTGTTGGGTTTTTGTTGTTGTTATTTGTTTTTTCCTGAGTCTCCCTTCTAAATACAACTATAATACTGGGAGATAATGTTAGAAGTAACCAAGAGAGAACTCTGAATAGGGGAAGATGGGCTGGATACAAGTTCTGGGTTACAACACCGTGGGAGGAAATCTTTATGCCCCCCACTAAACTCCCCAGCAGAGGGAGGAGATGGGTGGAGACCCAGACCAGGTGTTCCTTGACCCCACCCTTGTCATAGCAGGAGGTGGGCCAGTTAGGCTCATTATTGAAATTATCAAAGAATGGCTAAGAAATTCTTTCCAACAGAAAGTAAATGATAAAATAAGGACCTTTGAAGCCTTAGGATAAATAAACTAGACCAGATAAATAAACGAGACTATCCTAGTTCACATGCAATGCTTAAATTCAAAATTATCATGTGAAAGCACAATACAATAATATTTAAAAGTGGGAGTGGGGCCGGAAGTATGGCTCGAGAGGTAGAACATTTTTCTAGCATGCATGAGGCCCTGAGTTCCATCCTTAGAGCTACCAATAAAAGGGACTAGATGAGTTTGCATTATTTCTTTACAGTGCATAGGAATCTGTAATTATCTTGAAATAATAAGATGTTTGACTAAAAAGAAAAAAAGTAATGCTGGGTGGCACAATGGACAATGAGCTTTCTCATCGTTTTTCCAGTATCTCTGCAAACATGTTCAGGACTAAAAGCAAATGATACACCAATTAAAAAGAACTCAATCAAGTTAGAATAAGTTAATCAATGACTTTGAAGGAATGTCAATTGTGACAGGGCTCAAGTTTTTCAGTAATTTAAATAGGTCTATTCTGTGCTATTGAGAGACTGGAATACCGCCCCCACCCCATACCTTTTGGCTTTTCACAAGTCAATTCAGTAATCTGTCCTTCAGAACTTGTAAGGTAGAACTCTATTTCTGAAAAGCAAATTGTGCATTATCTGTCATCTCAGATACTTTGGTTTGGGCAAATTACAGGATTGTGTCCCTTTCCTGTTCGAATGCTAGAGACAATTTGGTGAAGGAGGAGGAGGCAGAAAAACTGTTTCCTACAAAATGTTCATTAAAGAAATGGCTTTTCTATCTTCTACTGCCTTCTATTGAAGGCATATCAGCTTAGAAACCTCTGTAGCTTACTAGAAGTAAGAATTGAAAGCAATTCATGGATTCATAGAAGGGAAGGATTGGGGCAGAAATGATCACTTGCAGCACATAGATGTTTGATTTCACCTACATTTTATGGGAAATGCTACTCTATTAGATCTCACACTTGAAAGGATTGCATTTCTCCATCATTTTGGCTTGTCAGCTGACTTTTCTCAGAAAAGAAACTTTTTTGAGAGTGTGAGCGTGTGATGGGAAAGTGGTGAAAGAGAACCAGTAATAGAAAATCCATGAGCTGAATTTTATGTGGTTGTGTTTGCAAGGGTTTGGCTATTTTTTTTTTGATTTTGTAAAAGTTACAAGAAAATAATTTTTCAAAGTATATATTGAGTGCTTATTATGTGCTAGGGTTTGGGGGTATTTGTTGAGGAGAGAGAAAGATTAGTAACAAATCCTCTGGTGAGGTGATTTACAGATTACAAAATGTTTTGAAATGTATGATCTCATCCAGTTCTCACAAAATCCCTGTCAGGTAGGAATTACTACTTGTCATCATTTTATAAGAGAAAAAGTACTATCTTTGATAGGTGAAGAGAAAGCCCCAAATTAAGGTTTTTGTCAGGCTTGAAGCTTGAGCACTTGTAATTTAGAATCATCTCTCTTTGTCTCCAGGGCATGTATTTCAGTACCTCAAGTTCAAGCCTGAAACCTCAAATAGTGTGGAACTCTGTATATACTGTGTATTTTTTTCTATACTTAAATACTTGATTTGTAAATTAGATGCAGCAGAAAAGGGTTCAAATGGTGTTAGTCCTTTGAAAAACTAACATAGACTTTAACAAAATGAATACTAGGAAGTTAAAACATGTTATTGATCAGGAAAGGGGAAGAAGGCAAAAGAATGGAGACAAAAAGGGTGGAAAATGTAGACATAATACTCAATGTACATTTATGAAAATAGAACTAAGTAACTTGAAGGAAGGATGGGATGAGCGAGACCGGAGAACAATGTATTTAAGGAGTGACATGGATCCAGATGCATTGTACTCATAAACCGACATGCTGAACTGAAATTCCCTTGTACAACTACATAAAGATAATTGACAAAATTGACAAAATTAAAAAGTAGCCTGATACTGGTGGCAAGACAAAGGCTGAGATTTGAGCACCAAGATTCAAAGCCAGCCCTTCCCGGAAAGTCTATGGACTCTTATGTCTACTTAACCACCAAAAGGCTAGAAATGGAGCTGTGGTTCAAGTGGTAGAACAGTAGCCTTGAGCAAAAACAGCTCAGGGACAGTACCTGGGCCCTGAGTTCAAGCCCTAAGTCTGACACATGCAGACAAAATAAAGTAAAAAAAATTAGGTGAAACAAGAGAAGACCAACAATAACTAATAATATAATAGAGCAAGTATGATAATATGTTGTCATGAAAGTTATGCGAATGTGGTCTCTTTCCCTCAAAATACCTTATTACACTATAGATCTTACTGACTTCAATGTAGGACTTTTTTTCTTTAAGTCAAGGGCTCTAACATTCTCATTTGAAACAAGTCCTTTATGGCTTATCTTTGGCATATGCAAATTGCTAGCATCACTTGTGTTTCAGGAATATTTTTAATTAAGGGTTATTGAGCATAGCACTAAAATACCATAATAGTCCATCTGACTATTAGTAGTCAAGAGGGCTACTAAATGACTCATGGGTGGGTATGGAAACCTTGGATGAAAAGGACTTGTATTCTGAAGGGGTGTGGGGGAAGGCAGGTAGGGTGGTATGAGAGTGTATCACACTACTCACAATGATGCTCAATGAAAACTCAGGAAACTTATTTTTATTCTAGAAAAACATTTTTTCTAAGATTTTCCATTGAAGATTTATGTATCATAGTTGACAGCAAGTAACTAAAGCCACAGAAAATGATACTGGGGAAATTAAGGACTGTACTAAGGGTTGAAATCTCTCCCATAATTGTTTGTTTGTTTTTGTGGGGGAGGGATTGTACCTGAACTCTCACCCATTTGACTGTAGCACACTACAATACTTATCTCTTGAGAACTAATTAACTTGTATTAAAACATGCAAGCTTTTTCTTTTACTCTGTCTTTGCTGGTCTCCCTTATAGAAACACACATGACATGTATTTAGAGAACATGGAAGTTTTAAATAGCCAATAATGGGTATGCATTTCATGAAATCACTTTAAACCCTAGAGCTCCTCTGGTTAGGTGGCTGCATAGACTTTGTCCAAAAGTTTAAGAGAAAAGAAGAAATTGAAAAGTACTGTATTTTATTTACCACAGAAATATTTGATCATCCAGAGCAGCATAAAAGATAACAAAATACCTCCCATCATAGATAACCAAACAAATCCTAAATTCTCTTCTCAAAAATTAAAAAGTTCAATGTTGAAGATATTTCTAGACTTTATTCTTCCTTTTCTTCCCTCCTTCCTTCTCTTCTTTCTCATCCAAAAAATATGGCATGAAACAAACAAGCAGAAGGTTCCTATTATTTAATAATTTTATGGCTATACAGTGATAATTTTGTAGATGTACAATAGTTAAATTAAAAAAGGAACCTCTTGTTGGATGTTTAAATTAACCATAGAGTGCTTTCTGATAGTATGGATAGTAAAAATCAAAAGGACAGTAAAATCCCGAAGTATCTGGGCACCAGCATTTTATGCTTGTAAACCTAGCAACTCAGGAGGCTGAGATCCACATGGTCAAGGTTTGAAATCAGCTTAGGTAGGAAAGTCCAAAAGGCTCTATACCCAAAATAATAAGCAAAAAAGTTTGGCTGGAGGTTTGGTAGAGTCAGCCAAGAAAGCAATCTAAGTAAGTACAAGATCCTGAGTTCAAACTCAGGTAACAACAAAAACAAACAAACAAAACCCCAAACAAAAATGAAATATAAAAACAAAATAATCTGAAGGAGGGGAAGTCCTTCTGTTTGGGGTAAGGATTTTATCCAATCACTAAGGTTGCAAAGCAAATTCCTACACTTTACAAGCAGACAACGTGATCTGAGCAAGCAGTTCAGATCAACTCTTCCTGCAGTGGCGGCAAGAGGAATATCTGGAGGGTAGAAAGGAGTACTGCTGAACAGTGAGACAGGGTCCTCTCATACAGGGTGATTCAGTTGCCTTGACCCCACCCAGATTCTGAGAGATTGAAACTTTCTTCTAGGTTTCTTAGTCTTTCATTTAAAAGCATTTACATGTGTCTTTTTTGGGGAGGTATAGGGGTCGGTCGTGGGGTTTGAACTCCGGCCTGTGTATTGTCTCTCAGCTCTTCAGCTCATGGCGAGCACTCTACCACTTGAGCCACAGCACTACTTCTGATTTTTTAGTGGTTTTAGTGGTTTTTTTTAGTGGAGGTAAGAGTCTCACTGACTCTCCTGCCCAGACTGGCTTAGAACCTTGATCCTCCGATCTCAGCCTCTTGAGTAGCTAGGATTACAGGTGTGAGCCACTGGTACCCAGCATTACATGTGTCTTTTATGAAATAATCATTTTGCTCTATCAATAATTTACTCCATGCATACATACACTTAAACATTGAATTATATTATCTATAGTTATATTTTATATATTCAACATATTTATACTTTACCTTATAAACACCTAGCTTTAGGTTTTTAAGGTTAATTTATGCTTGCAATGGATTTCCACAGGTTTGATATTTCTAAATACTTTGGTTAGATTTTATAGGTCTCTGTTTATAGCTCCAGTTTAGTTTGAAGTGGTTGAGTTAGAGGCTTTATATTCAATTACAATTTTGAATCATGTCTTTTGCTTGTTGCATTATTAACTGGCTAATTTCAAGTGTAGAGAAGCATTTTTGTATATTTATCTTATAACTACTGTCTTAAGAGATCTTGCCATAACAATTTCTCAGTTAATTCTTTTTTTCTGTTATTATTTTTATTTTTAATCCTTTTTATTGCCATTAAATAGGTGTAACAAAGAATTTCAATTCAACATGTCACTTTATGTAGTATAATGCATCTTGATCAGTATTACCCCTACGTATCCCAATTCCTTCCATCCCTGTTTCCCAGTTACATATTCAAATGTGTACATTGAGTCTTATGATTATATTTGTCCACTGTTGCACTATTTTTCAATCTTTCAGTTAATTCTGACATTTCAGGTGTGCAATTACAACTTTTGCCAGTACTTATACTTCCCCTTTCAATGGCTGTAAAACATACCTTACTTTTAGTTTTGCTATAGAAAAGAAAGGTAGCTGTTGCTTGAGAGACAGTTTTTTAAATTAATTAATTACTTAATTAATTAATTTTTCGGTCATGGGGCTTGAACTCTGGGCCTGGACACTGTCCCTGCACTCTTTAGCTCAAGGCGACCACTCTTGAGCCACAGCAGCACTCCAGTTTGTCTAGTGGTTAATTGGAGATAAGAGTCTTACTGACTTTCCTGCCCAGGCTGGCTTTGAACTGCGATCCTCAGAGCTCAGCCTCCTGAGTAGCTAGGATTACAGCTGTAAACCATCGGCACTTGCCTGGAGAGACATTTTTATCACGCTAAAAAATAATTTTCTCTGGGCACAGGTGGCTCATGTCTGTAATCATAGCTGCTCAGGAGGCTGATGAGATCTGATTATTGTGGTGCCAAGTCAACCTGGACAGGAAAGTCCATGAGACACTTAACTCCAATTAACCACAAAAATGTCAGTACTGGAGCTGTAGATCAAGTGGTAGAGCACTTGCCTTGAACATAAAAAGCTCAGGCATTGGGTCCAGGCCCTGACTTCAAGCCCCCGGACAGCGAGCACACACACATGTACACACACATACACACACACACACACACACACACACACACACTCGATTTTCTATTACAATCCTGTTCAAACATTTTAAAATTGAAATAGACACCATCAGTAATAAAATAATAGTAACTACTGACATCCTTAAAATTTTTTATCAAATTAATATAATTAATGTTAATAGGTATAATAGTAATTGGTCTTTATATTTTTGTAGTACATCTTTGTTTTCTAAAATTCTAATTATATGTGTATAACATAAAAACTGATCATTTTAAGTGCTTTAAGTATGCTGTTCTGTGATATTAACTATATTTTCCTTGCTGTACAGTTAATCTATTTTGTAGCAAATTTACTCCATCCTTGGTTATTATTTTAATTTATGCTAGTTTCTATTTGCTAACATTCTTTTTACTTCTGCTTTGTTTACTTTGAGGCTTTTGTATCATTTTCCTACCTTTCTTATGGAAATATTTTCACTCTTTTATAGAATGAAAAAGTACAAGAATGATCTACACACTGATGTGGACCAAAATGTCTTGCATTTATAAACTGCTTTGGCAACTCCTTTGTACAACTAAAGATACTTTTTAAAAATTTGAATTGAACTATATCCTCATATAGTCCCCTACAAACTTCATAGAAAATTCTTCTTTCCATTCTGTCACTTCATTAGACTAGCAGTTTCCTCATTTGAACAGCTATTTCTAGTAACATTCTTTTTAAGCAAATTGTCTCTTAGATATTTATATATGTTAATAATTGTGTGCTTTATAGTAATTCCATTCTACTCTTCCTCAGTTATTGATAATATACATTTATAGTTCATGGATACAAAACCAGAATTGTTTTGTTTTCTCAGATTTTATTTTATGTTGCTTAAAGGATTTCCACATGTTAAACTTCTTCATTGACTTTCTAGTCTCTCTCAATGACAGAATCCTGCAGGGTGTCTAATTCTGTTTCCTGACCCTTTTGGATACTAGTATTTGCCCAGGCTATCTCTTTATGGGTCCATCTTTGTTATCTTTCTGGTCTTTGATTCATACAAATTCAGGGAAGTTTTTGCTAACCACTGAGGCTGGATCAGCTCCTCCTGCCAAAGACTCATATAGAAGTGGGGCTTTCATTCATAGCAATCATGAGCTACATGCTCATTTAATTATTTGGCTAATATCTGGTTTGATTCACTTGTCTACAGTGCCTGCACTGCAATGGTTAATACTTGCAGAAAAAGAGAAACAAACCCAGTCTGTTATAGTATATCAATTGTATTTTTTTTTACTGTTATTTCCTATTTGTGTTATCTCTATTTTGTGTATTTTGTTAGCTTTTGCAGCTGTCTTTGACATTTCCAAGAGAATCAAGATATTGTTTCATTTTATAATGATTTTTTAATCACACTTAAACTTTATTTCTTTACCAATGGCAAGAATGAAATGAAATGAATTGATTCCTATATAGTATATCTATTTTAATGTGCATTTATATTCTTCTTTCTCCAGAGTGCCTTTGCTTTGATATAACCTCAGCTTTTAGATCTTTGGTTTTTTTTTGGGGGGGGGCGTCTGGTGGTGGGGCCTGAACTCTGGGCCTGGGCACTGTCCCTCAGCTCTTCAGCTCAAGGCTAGCGCTCTACCACATGAGCCACGGCACCACTTCTGGCTTTTTTCTTTTTGCTTATGTGGTGCTGAGGAATCAAACCCAGGGCCTCATGCATGCAAGGCAAGCGCTCTACCACTGAGCCACCTTCCCAGCCCTGGATCTATGTTATCATTATCCTACCATGAAGAAGACTGGATTGAAAAATGCAATGCCAGGGAAGAAGCAGGGAATGAGGGAAGGAGAGACAGAACACAGGAGAACAAGATGTATTGTTGAATTGGCCTTTGATTTGTGGCAAATTGCTTTTCCTTTCAGGATACCATCAGAGCAATAGTTGAAAACAAAATATCTGAATTTCTAATCAAGCCATCCAGATTAAAAAGGGGAAATGCTATCTTCTGGCACGTCTCCCACTGGTCAAAGTTTTCCCCAGTCAACATCTAAACCTTCAACTCTGTGCATTTATGGGAGCCTGGTGGGTCCTCTGAGTTCTTGTGCCTTGATAGCAACTGGGAAATCTTGAGGCAAATTACATGGAACACAGACACACCAATACGACTAGTGCCAGGAACACAAGCAAAGAGAAGTAGTCATCCCAGTGGACCCCTCATGGCTACATCAGAAATCTGGCTCCATAGTCACCAATCTTTCAGAGCTCTAATTCCCTACTTGCATTATACCATTACAACACCAATAATTATGTAGATCCGAAGGTAACTTTAACTTGGGGGTTTATTCTTGCATTTATTGAATGCTGCATCAGGAGTGCACAATTGGGTTTTGATACATTTTGAGGCTGAAAGGTTTTTGCTTAGGTTTTTTTCAGAAAAAAAATATATATGGCAGAATGTTTTTTCTGTGTTTCAGCAAGTATAAGACTTTCAGATGGTCTTGCACATAAATAATATAGTTTCTAGGTATAGAACTTTGAGTAACAATTTCTCGGGGCACTATGCTTCCAGCTGTGACAGAATCGCTGGTATTGAGGGTTTTTTCCGCTATAAACAACAATAAAACTGAACAAAATAGGTAAAGCATTAGACAATAAGGAGTACAGGATAATGATCCTTGAGATGTGAGGCCAGGAAAAGCCCCTAACTCCCCTTTGCTTTTGGTCGGCAGACATATCCCTCCCATTCAACAGAAGAATGAACCTACATGGATTCTGTTCTCTCTGAGTTCAGAATGCAAACATCACAGTTTTAGATAATGTACCCTGGTGGTGCATAACTATAATCACATCACTAGTGAGACTGATGCAGGAAGATTGTGAGTTTGAAGCCAGGCTAGGTTGCACACTTAGTGAGTTCCAGGATAGCTTGGGCTACAAATTGAGACTTGTCTCAAAAAAAAAAACAACCCACCAAAATCCAAGGAGTTCTAGGATGAGGAGGCAATTGCAATGTTCAGCACAGGGTAGCCTGGAAGAGAAAATTGTGTGGAAACACACGGGGAATGCTTAAGAGACCTACATAGGCCAAGTATGGTGGCTCAAGCCTGTAATCCTAGCTACTCAGAAGGCTGAGATCTGAGGAGGGGGATTCAGCCAGCCCAGGTAGGAATGTCCATGAGACTCTTATCACAAAAAGTTGGAAGTAAAACTATGGCTCAAGTGGTGGAATGCTTACCTTGAACAAGAAACGTTCAGGGACAGAACCCGTGCCCTGAGTTCAAGACACAGGATGAGCACAAAACAAACAAAGAAAACAAACAAACAAAAAAGAGTGTGTTTCCAGACCATACTGCTTGTAAAAATCACACTACTTTCCAATTGTATCCTTAACTACATTACTTCATATGTTCCCAAGTAGCACAAAGGTAAGGTAAAAAGACAATATTACTGTCTTCATTTTATAGGCATAGAAAAGCTAATCAACTTGCCCATCCTTATAGAGCAGAAAACTAAAATACAAATCTTTCCAGTGCTTTCTGTTATACACAGTGCCTTGATTCATTAACTTCATAATCTTCTTGATCATTCTGTTCTTTCCTGGAGTGGAAGGGGATGAAAACACTGCATTCTTACCATAAATTACTCACCCCTTTCTGCAACTGAAAATGATTCAAATGAACTCTGATCAGATGACAGTTTTTTTTTTGTTTGTTTTGTTTATTTTTTGTCGGTCGTGGGGCCTGAACTCTGGGCCTGAGCGCTGTCCCTCAGCTCTTCAGCTCAAAGCGAGCACTCTACCACTTGAGCTACAGCGCCACTTCCTGAACTCTGATCAGTAGGAAATTTAGCCAAAAAAAGTTCCATACTGGAATCAAGAAATTTTACTTATAGTGGTGAAAAAATATTTAATTGTAGTAGGTTTTCTTATTCTAAGTGGTGTTTTTTGTTTTTGTTGTTGTTTTGTTGGTCATGAGGCTTGAACTCTGGGCTTGTACTTTGTTCCTCAGCTCTTCAGCTCATGGCTAGTGCTCTGCCACTTGAGCCACAGCCCCACTTCCAGTTTTCTGAGTGGTTTATTGGAGATGAGTCTCACGGACTTTCCTCCCCAGGCTGGCTTTGAACTGCAATCCTCAGATCTCAGCCTCCTGAGTAGCTAGGATTACAGGCATGAGTCACCAGCACCCAGCTATTTCACTGTTTTTGCATGAAGTATCAATTGTTGGGGCAATGAAAGAGCTCAACCCAGACAACAACCTGTTACTTCTGTAACTTCCTGTGATGTTTTTATCTGCAAAGTGGTCTGGAGGGCAGAGATTTCCAACACTCCACTTGCTCAGATCTTAGCAATTAGATGGCCTTTTGTCAAATAAGGAAAATGTTTATCCCTGGATGCAAATGTTCAAAGAGCTTGGTTTTAAATCATATTTATTTCACAGAATAATTTTGCTGATCTTGGATCACCCAAAGTTTTTCTTCTAAAAGAAGACTTTAGTACTTTAGTACTACTTTTACTTTTGGTCCAAAGTGAGAAGACAAAATACTTTAGAGTGTGTTTGAATTTGTCTTGTTCCTAAAACTGGAACTGGGGCCCAATGCCTCACACCTGCGATTCTAGCTACTCATAGCTACTCAGAAGGCTGAAATCTGAGGATCCCAGTTCAAAGATAGCCTGAGCAGGAAAGTCCATGTGATTCTTTTTTTTTTTTTTTTTGTCGGTTGTGGGCTTGAACTCTGGGCCTGGGCGCTGTCCCTTAGCTCTTCAGCTCAAGGCTAGCGCTCTACCACTTGAGCTACAGCGCCACTTCCGGTTTTCTGGTGGTTTATTGGAGATAGGAGTCTCAAGGTCTCTCCTGCCCGGGCTGGCTTTGAACCTCGATCCTCAGATCTCAGCCTCCTGAGTAGCTAGGATTACAGGCGTGAGCCACCAGCGCCCGGCGTCCATGTGATTCTTATCTCTGATTAATCGCCAAAAAGACAGAAGTAGAGGTGTGGCTTAAGTGGCATGAAAGAAGGAGGGAAGGAAGGAAGGAAGGAAGGAAGGAAGGAAGGAAGGAAGGAAGGAAGGAAGGAAGGAAGGAAGGAAAAGAGGGAGGGAGGAAAGAAGGAAGGAAAGAAAAAGAAAGGGAGGAGAGAAGGAAGGTAAGAAGGAAGGAAGGAAAGAGAGAGGACGAAAAGAAAAGAATAAAAAAAGTAAAAAGGCTGACATAAGTCTGCCAGGCTTACTCTTTTCATCATTTTAGTCACACCCAGCGGTAAATGTTACATTTACACCTGGAACGCTGAGGTTTTTCTCCTTTGATTCTATCCACTTCATGAATAAGCATGCTTCTCACCTACTTCCCAAGGTGGCAAGTAGGCTTGACTTAGAGAGGGATAAAGTTTAGCCAATATTTATGTTGTTTAGAGAGTTCATTTCACCTGGGGCTTCATGTCCTCTGAACTATTGTCAATGCTCAGATGCGATGGGCTTCTGTCTGAGGATATCTGCTCCCTCAATTGTGCAGGAGTGGACAGCTTTGGGCTAAGATCCAGACACTTCAGCTCTGATTACACAGAGACAAGGAGAGACTGCTTGGGGCCACTTGTTCTGAGGATGGCATTTGTGAGGCAGTGATCTTAGAGCTGACACATAGCTGAAGAAACATTCTTGCTTCCTCTGGGAATCCTTGACCAGCATTTCTCATTCATTCCATAGTTAGTTCTTATGGTTTACTCTATTTTCCTTAGGCATTTTGTTTGTTTGTTTGTTTGTTTTTCTTCTAGCAGCTGTCATTTGAAGTGACCTTAAATTCACAGGATGAAGCTCAGTTTACGTCCAGCCCTGTGCTCTTCCACTTTGGTAACTCTGTATAAAAATTCTACATACCCATCAAGTCTCAGCAGCAGTGTTTGTCTCAGAGTTTCCTACATATTCCCAGGTTTTCAACTTCTTGGTGCTCAATGTCCTCAAATTGTCAACTGCTGACTTGAGATCCAACCCAGCCCTTATCTTCCCAGAACAATTCTTGGGCATTGTTTGAAGACTCTGACATGGGTAACTGCATCATAAATGCTTTATAAAATTCTTCAGCACTCTTTCATGCATTTATGGTTACCAGAAAGGAAGGATAGTTGGTATGCATTAGAAACGAATAGATCTCTGGAAAACAAACTGGTAAGAGTGGAAGCTAGTGCTTCAGACGTCTTAGTGGGTAGGAGTGAGTTTTAGTATCTACACGTGCAATGCACATGAAGCGAAAGGGAGACATATCCTTGCATAGGCTGGTTTTGGAGTGTTAGAATTGAGACCCTTGCCCATGCATGGAGCCATGAAGGTGTTTGTGCAGAGTAAGAGGTGTATATGAAGCAGCAGCCCAGACAAAATGATCCTTTGATAGAGGCCAAGACAAACTACAAGAAAATTGCCCACCCTGAGGATAATTTGTGTGCATGGGCTTGGCACTTTAGATTATGGCTCAAATTTTTACTCTTTGTAGATTCTAGGATCTTGAATCAGAATAGGAAGCCAATAAGGACTACTAATTCTGTGTGTGTGTGTGTGTGTGTGTGTGTGTGTGTGTGTGTGTGTGTGTGCGCGCACATGCTAACGCTGGGGCTTGAACTCAGGGCCTGAGCTCTGTCCCTGAGCTTCTTTTGCTCAAGGCTAGTGCTCTACTATTTGAGCCACAGCTCCAATTCTGGCTTTTTCCAAGTAGTTTCTCGAAGATAAGAGTCTCATAGACTTCTCTGCCTGGGCTGGCTTCAAACTGTGATCCTCAGATCTCAGACTCCTAAGTTGCTAGGATTACAGGGGTCATCAGCAATGGTGAGACTTCTAATTGTTTATGGGAGAGATAACAGGATAACTAATTTGAAAGATATACATAAAAAGAAAATTGTAGGAAACTGTAATTCAGCTTGATTTCTAAAGAAATAAAAATTTGCCCCAAAATAGGTCAGTTATTAGAAATTTATCTACTTGACCTAAATGCTAATGAAAAACAGACTCATTCTATTTACAGACATCAGTGTCTAAACCTTTGAGGAATAGATAATCCTTATGCAAATATTTTCAGAGTAAAGAAGAGAAACATTCCAATTAATTGTGTGAGGATATTGTAACCTTGATTTAAAAATCAAAGGCAACATGAAACAGAAACACTGGATGCTAATTATGGTCCAAATGGCAAAAATCTTAAGTGAACATAACAAATTGAGCTTAGAGATGAAAAGGGAAAGAGGCAGTGGGGAAGGGAATATCAAACACATTCAAGAACATATTCATATTTTGTAGTTTCCACCAAAGTGTATGACTAGTTTTCATTGAATATTAAAACTGAAAAGGCTTTTTTCTCCTTCTGGTAATGCTGGGGCTTGAACTCAAGGCCTTGAACTCTTCTTTACTTTTATTGCTCAAGGCTGGTGCTCTATCATTTGAACCACAGCTCTATTCTAGCTTTTAGTTGGTTAATTGAAGATAAGAGTCTTAGAGATTTCTTGACTTGCACTGGCTTTGAACTGTGATTCTCAAAGCTCAGCCTCCTGGGGCTGAGAAGGTGGCTCAGTGTAGAGTGCTTGTCTTGCATGCATGAGGCCCTGGGTTTGATTCCTCAGCACCACATAAGCAGAAAAAAAACAGAAGCGGTGCTGTTGCTCAAAAGGTAGAGCGCTAGCCTTGAGCTGAAGAGCTGAGGGACAGTGCCCAGGCCCAGAATTCAGGCCTCATGACTGACATAAAACATAAAATTAAAAAAAAGCTCAGCCTCCTGAGTAGCTAGAATTGCAGGCATGGCTACATAGAGTCAAGTTTTTGAAAACATTAAAAGACAAATGGAAGTAAATGTCTCCTAGCTAAAAATGGTATCTACTAAACACCTATAGCATACATCATGTTTCATAGTGAACTACTAGAATTATCTTAAAAATTAGTAGAAAATGTATAGTATCTTCTATTTATACATTTATGTATGTTTGAGAAAGTATATAAATATTAATTTCAATGCTATAAAATTGATGACACTCAATTATTTTAGACCAATATATATTATATTAGACCCAAAGTTTAATATATAAACCCAAAGTTTAATATATAAACAGAAAAATAATATACAAAATTTTAAAATGAAGAACTGAGACTAATTACTCATAGGAAGCCTACCATCTGTCTAGAATATTTCAGAGATGCCCCAGATAAAGTATTTCAGCAAGGTGCTCATCTCAAGACAAATTACCCAAAAGCATTTGCCTGACCATACATAAGAACACATAGGCAGCAGAAATTAGAATAATTAGAAGTTTTTAAAAATGAAATATGGAATGGAGGAGAATGATGGAAGGGGTGACTATGACCAAGAAGCATGGATACGTAAATGGATGTGTTAGATTGGAATCCCCTTGTGCAAATTTCTGAAATTCAGAAATGAAAAAAAAAATTAAACTAGGGAGGCAAATCAGTGGGGTTGGAAATAAAATAGAGTGATAAAATAACAGAACATAACCAAACAGCTAAGTTATCGGAGACAGCAATGTTATAGTGATGGTTATTCTTTTGGAAGTTATAAACAGTGAGATTCCAACCAAAGCCTCAACAGTTTATGTACATTCTAGAGAAAAGAAAGAAGCTGAGATAATTTTGAAGGAAAAGAGCAAGGTGAAATTTGTTCAATCTACTTTCAAGAAGTTACAATAGTTCAAATAGAGGTATTTGCATGGGATTAGTCAAATAAAAGAATCAGTCTGAGACATGACAACTGACATTAAACTACAGCAGAAAACGGATGGACTGTTCATCTTTCTAAGAACATTAACTAGCCAGATTTTTAAAGGAAATATAAAATTAAGTATTGTTTTTATAATTTTTCCAAAAATAAACCTAAGAAGTGGCGCTGTAGCTCAAGTGGTAGAGCGCTCGCCTTGAGCTGAAGAGCTGAGGGACAGCGCCCAGGCCCAGAGTTCAAGCCCCACGACCGACAAAAAAAAAAAAAAAAATAAACCTAAGAAGAAGTAACTACAATGTGAAGGAAAAAAACTTGAAATTAATTTTCCTTCCTTTCTTTCTTTCTTTCTTTCTTTCTTTCTTTCTTTCTTTCTTTCTTTCTTTCTTTCTTTCTTTCTTTCTTTCTTTCTTCCTTCCTTCTCTCTCTCTCTCTCTCTCTCTCTCTCTCTCTCTCTCTCTCTCTCTCTCTCTCTCTCTCTCTCTCTCTCTCTCTCTCTCTCTCTGACTCTTTCTTTACCTTGAGTTTGGTCTGAGGCTTGAACTCAGTTCTTGCTTGGCTTTCTACCTCAAGGCTGGTTATCACTTCAGCCACATCTTCAATTCTGGGTTTTGCTGGTTAATTGGAGATGGATGTCTCTCAGATTTGTCTGCCTGGGCTGGCTATGACCCTAGATTCTCTGATTTCAGCTTTGTGAATAGCTAGAATTACAGTCTTGAGCCCCTAATTCTTGGCCTCAAATTTGAAACTTTCAGAAAATAATACAAGAAAATATCATTGGACAAGAATATATTTTATAAGCACAAAATACAAGTTCATTTTATAACAATAATTTGTGTAATAATGTATTTTTAAGTGTGAAAGGGAAATATAAAATTATTTTCATACAGAATGCATTTATGTGTTTATAAAGCAAGAAAAAAGACAACATAGGAGAAGAAAAATAGGCAAAATATATGAATGGGCTTCCCATAGAAGAGACAAATATTAGAAGAAAAATAATTGCCAACTTCTTTAATAATCAAAGAAATGTAAAAGAAGAAAAATGAATTATTGTTTTTTACATATAGAATTATAAAAATAATTGACTGATAGCATGCTAGATGAGGATGTAGAGAAGATGAATTGTTCATCCAGGCTGGGAGTGTGAGCTAGTCCAAGCAATTTGAAGAACCATTTGTCAATTCCCAAGAAAGTTGAAAATATGTGTATCTTGTGACCCAGAAATATCACTTTCTTTTCCAGAAACCTCTGTTGGGAATATACGAGAGATGCATGCATCTTCATTTCAGCACTTTATTTTGGCATTTCTAATTGCCAGGAAAGAGAATAGATGGATACATTCTGGGTTATATATCTGGTAAAAGACTGTCACATGGTACTTGAAAATGAATCACTTATATTTGCATCCATCAGCACAGTGGATCTGGCAAAAGGTTTTCAAATGGAGCCTCTGAACACTAAAAACATCAAAAGATTTTAAGTAGGAAACATGAGAGGCCTAAAACTTGATTCTGGAAATGCTCTGTGTGTGTGTGTGTGTGTGTGTGTGTGTGTGTGTGTGTGTGTGTGTGTGTGTGTGTGTGTTTTCTGTGATACAAAGTATCACTATTGTAAGAAGTTAGAAGATAAGCTAAAAGATGAAACAACCGTAACTAAGGGACAGGGAAGGGGAAGGAAAAGAAGGGAAGGGGAAAAGAAAGTGACCAATCCTACTCAAGTCAGATTTTGTCCCAGAACAAATTAGCTTTGGGCATATCAGCTGCCTATTTTTTTAAAAAAAAAGCAAATGGGAGATATTGAGCAGTGTCTAATAACTGAGATAATTGCTGAGAAACATTTTGTAAATTACAAAGTGCTGCATACATGCCAAGAGATTTTGGCCTTGTATGCAAATAACCAGCCAGGATTTCTTTCCCTGAGAGAAGAGAACTTTGGCAAGGTCCCCTAAGCTCCCACCCAGCACCTTAACCCAGTAGGTTGGACACAAGCAAACTGATTTCCCTCCCTCCCTCCCTCCCTTCCTCTCTGTCTCTATCTCTGTCTCTCTCTCTCTTTTCTCTTGCCAACAGTATTATTAATTGTATGGGTAAAAGAACAAGGGTAATTTAAGTGTCTGATTTCACTAGGGAGTCTTGAGGCTTTGCATGAGAGGCAAATGGCATGGTCTACAAGAGCTTGGAGCTGGCACACCACACGGCCTACCATGCCTAAGAAGGGAAGTATCCCAAATCAGATTAATTAATGCAGTCCTGAGAGGGCCAGAGGGTTCTTAATGATTCCATTCATTGCATGAAAAAGGGGAAAGGAAGCTAAAGAAAAAGCAGTTCCTGGAATGAAAGGACAAGGGAAGAAGTAATCAGACTTCTTTCTGATTTTTTTTTAAACATTTTGATCTGTGGAAGCAATTGCATTCTGGGAGACATTTAAAGGGCTAGTCTCCAGCTCATCTATATTTGTCACTTTTGGGAGTGGTTCATTTGCTCTTATTATTATCAAGTAGTCATATATAGAGATTTCAATTCAACATGTCAGCTTATGAGTACAATGTATCTTGATCAATGTTCTATCATTCTCACTCATCTATCCCAGCCCTACCCATTGATCTGCCTTTCCAGAAGTAGCCCATGAGCTTCTCAGTTCTAATGAATGGTCTTAAGGCACAGTGAAAATCGTGGTGTAACATGAAACCATGCTCTTGCAAGTGACTCAAAATTCAAGGGTCTCTGTGTCTTGTGGAAAAATGGGAAGATGGGAAGGAAAGTCACTACAAAAAGAAGTGGTTATGAGGAACAAGGCCCTTATAGTTTCAGTGTTGATCTCAAAGTAGCTTCAGGGCTATCAGATCTAGTCAGAGAGATATGACTAGAAAAATAAATGCTGGGGCTTTTGGTTTTAGTATGGTGAGAGCTTGCCTCTAGTTCTTTCTCTAATCCGTGTGTGTGTGTGTGTGTGTGTGTGTGTGTGTGTGTGTGTGTGTGTGTGTGTGTGTGTGTGTGTGTGTGTGTGTGTGTGTGTGTGTGTGTGTGTGTCTCCTAGTACTGGGGCTAGAACCTGGGGCCTGACCCTTGGCTTTTCCTCTGGAGGCTGATGGTTGACCTCCACCCCCCCCCCTTGAACCACAGTTTCACTTCAATTTATTGTTGGTTAATTGGAAATAAGAATATCACAGACTAGTTTTATATGCTACTTTGGAGTCCTGCAGGCCATTCTTTGTCACATAAAGCTATGATAAAGCCAGAGATCTTTTGTATTGGGTTGTATTTCCTGATCTCTCCTTTGTCAGAGAAATCATATAAAGGCATCTAAGCCGCATAGAAGTGTAGACAACAAGGACCCTGTAATATTTGGAGCCAAATTTTCCAAGCATCTACTTTTGGTCACAAATAACATTTACTGAATATGCTCCACCTGAAGTTTAATGAATTAAAGTGAGCTATTCTTAGGCTAGCACTCAATTTTTAAGCAGTAACAACAGAGAAAATTTAAGGTATAGGTAATTTTGAGCCATAGAATGTTCTATATTATAAGGCGTAGGTAAAATAACAGGTAGTGCAGAGACAAGCATGAAGGGATGTACCAGGCTTCAGACACACTGGGTCCTGAGGGTGACAATTGACCCTTGAGATCTTCTTAACTGGCAATGGAAGTATTCTGAAATTATTAATATAAGGAAGATGAAGCTAGGCACTGGTGGTTCATGCCTATAGTCCTAGCTACTCAGGAGTCTGAGTTCTGAGAACTGAATTCTAATTCAGCCTAGGTAGAAAAGTCTATATGACTCTTGTCTCCTATTAACCCAACAAAAAGCCAGACATGGAGCTGTGGCTCAAGAACATCAGCCTTGAGTAGAGAAAGCTAAGGGATAGTGCATAGGTCCTGAGTTGAAGCCCCACGTTCACAGGAAAAAAGCCAAAACACAGAAAAACCCCACAATCTCCTCCTCACATAGGTGAGCATGGTTGGCTTTAAGGCAGGTGTCAGTGATGCTCTGGTGTCTGCCATCCTACATAGCAGCTATGGGGCAAGAGAGGCATTATAATGAGACTGGGCTGGAAAGGTCTGCAAACCAGAGAGCAGATCATTTGTAGATATTTAGGATGCTCCAAGCACTACTACATTTCTCATGGGCCCTCCAATAACCATGTTTATCTTATTATACCCATTCTCCAGATTAGAAAACAAAGGTGAGTAACATGCAAGTGACCAGCTTGGAGGCATGATATAGGCAGTATTGGAAAGGCAAAAATTGTGATATCAAATTCTTTGCATCATTGCCAGTTATTGATCCACACATAATTTGACTCATAATAGATGATTCATTTTTTTGTTTTTGTTTTTGGTTGGTTGTAGAGCTTGAACTCAGGACTTGGTCATTGTCCCTGAGCTCTTTTACTCAAGGATAGCACTCTACCACTTTGAGCCACAGCTCCCCTTCTGGTTTTATTGTGGTTAATTGGAGAGGAGTCTCACGGACTTTCCTGCTTTGGCTGGTTTTGAATCTTAATCCTCAGATCTCAACCTCCTGAGTAGCTAGGATTATAGGAGTGAGCCACTGGCACCTGGCTATGACATATTTTTTTATCTAACTGGTCATCTGATAGTATACCCTGCATAGTTTCTGAGGAGGGTGTAGCTAGGTATGGCTTTGTCTGGAGAAGCCATCTGGAAGAAGGTGGAGAGGACATTGAGGAGCCTGACAAGATGGGGTATTGCAGCTAGTCAAATACATCCTCCTTCGATCTAATCCTTCATGGGGTAGAGCCTCATGACCTGTAGTGGCAGAAAAGGCAGAGACATTGATGGATTGGAAGAAAGTGAGGAAAACAGTGTTTTTTTTCACTGTCACTAGTGATAGTGAACTGAAGGGATGTCTTGAAGTGGTGAGAAGGGAAATGGTAGTGTGGAGTGCAGAGAAAGGAGAGGAGACAGACCAGTAACATGGGGGAGAGAGGAAGAATAGGAGAACAATAATCAAAACTGTAACAGAAAATAAAGATGGGATAAAAGAAAAAATATTCCTAGGAACTGGGATTCTATTGCTAGGAGGCCCCTGTGATTGACTACCTCTCTCCCTGGGAACAACCACCACCAAAAAAGAGCCTGCAATCCCTGGAGAGCCAGGACTTATGGTACTTCATTCCACCTGCTGGCAGCTGGAACGCTCCTTTGTTAGTAAACTTGAACAATCACTTCTTTAGCCATGTCGGTATGCCTTTGGGAGCAGAAAGGCATGGCTGAAGCATTGGCTGCTATCTCCAATGGGAGCCAACATCCTTCCAGGGAAATGCTAAATGGGATCTACCTTCTGTTCCAGGGGAAGTGAGGTGCATTTCCCTGCAGGCTCAGCCATCAGCATCCCTGGGCTAGCACTCATTCTGCCAATGTGCAGAGCAGGTGGCTCCACAATCATTTGGCCACCTAGAACATAACAGTGCCTGCCTAAGTCACCAGCACCTGTGGGCTCCTACCCTTGGCTCTTGCTGAGCTTGCTAGATGTTTGGCCTGAGTGTCATGCTGGTCCAGCCCATTTGAGGCTCTGACATGCTGCTTGACAGTCATCAGCCCAGGAAGTCCTGGCTGGGATCCTGACAGACACTTGTGTGTTCCTGGGAGCTGGGATTTCAGTGCCAGGAGGCACCTGTGGTGTGTCCACTTATTTCCCATTAGTACTTCATTTTGCCTCAGATCCAATGCCTAGGGACACTAACAACTGCTGAGCCGAACCTGTGCCATTCTTGCCTTTCTAGGCTAACATGGGCACAGGAAAACTACCCATCTCTTTAGGGCTAGAATTACAGCTGGACAAAACCAAAATGAAACAAAAAACCAAAAACCCCTGCTTACTTTTCTTCTTCTTCTTTTTTTTTTAATCTAGTAGAAAAGTATATAGAAGTTATGTTGGGGGAAAGGGAAGTATAGACCCTGATTGTAGTTAAAATTATTTTGTAAAACTATGGACTATAATAATTATTATTATTTCTATTACTATTATAAAATTATTTTGAGGAGGGAAAGTGCTGTGATTGGACTGCAGTTCAGAGCTCTGGCAGCCACTAGTGCAGATGTATGGGAGAGGATGGGAAAGGCTTCTAGAAGTCCATGAGGCAGCACCAGTGGCTGTGAATGAGCTGAGAGACACTGCAGAGGCTGAAATAATTTTGTTCTACTCTCTCAGCCCTGTGTGTTCAGGCGCTGTTGTGGGGATGGGGAGTGAGTGTGCTCAGCACCAATAAATTAGGGATAAAACCTGTGTAGATTGCTTGCCCAAAGTGCTTGCTAATTCAATTCTTGTCCGGTGGGCACCTTTCTGAAGAAGTAAAACTTTGCCTTGTTGAGTCTTAGGTCTCATTCCATCATGACACTTCTCACAGGTTATTTCTAACAATAGACATGTAAATAACATCCTCTTATTTCTTAGAGCAGGGATGGGAGAGAAAACTATCAGTGAAGGTTATCATCTGGGACAATCCAGCAAAGAATACAGTGGAAGGTCCTTTGGTTGACTATGAGCTAGTCTTCTTGGGGGCCTGGTGATACCAATCCAATGGAAATCAAGTCCGTTATTTCCCATAGCTTTTAGCTTTTCTAGTACAGCAAAGGTGATGAAAACTGCGTCCCTCCCAAACCATACAGATTTCCAAAATCCAGCAACTCAGACTGGCAGTCTCTGCCTTCCTTTTTGATTCTGGAGCTGGGAGTCCCTGGCCTGGCTGAATTCTTTATCTTGTTCCTTTCATTTCTTGCTTGATTGTTCTCTTCTCCAGTTGCCTCTTCTAATCCTATCAAGAATTTGTTTTTACTTCTCACAAGCATTTGTATGTTAATGGGCAAAGAATTTGTAAATGAAGATAGCTTTATTTTCTGTTTTGTTCTTACAGATGATTATTTATCTCATCCAGGCTTGAACACAGAAACTCATCAGCAGTGAGGATCTTGTTGAAAAAAAAAAGAACTCATCATTTTGCTAGTAGCCAGAGCCACACTGTATGAAATAATTAGCCCAGCTGCAGCAGCTGTAGGTTAGATCACAGTAGAAGAAGCAACAATCTCTGTCTCAGCTCTTGTTTTCTTTCCTTGCCTTTATAACAGCCTTCCATGAGATTTCTCTGGTTAATAAATGAAATAGATGAAGAACACCATGGAGTAGCTTCCCTTTTCCACATAGCAGTCAAAAGGATTGCTAACTCTGACATCAGAAAACAACCTTTCGGGTCACAATCTGTACCTTGCTGGTAGTTGAGGATGCTACATGATATTCAGTCTCTGCTAGAATCTTTTCTGTCTTTCCTTTCTTTCCTTTTCCTCCACCTCTTATTTTCCCCTTCCCTCTTTTCCTCTCTTCTTTCCCACCACTCTTCTCTCCTCCCCTCCCTTTCCCACTTCTCTCCTTTCTCTTCTCCCTTCCTTCTTTCTCTTCTTCTTTCCTCTCCTTCCTTCCTTTACCTTTTTTCCCCTTCTTTTCTTTTTTTCTTTCTTTTTCTTTTTTTTTTAACAGTGGTTCTCACTATGCAGTTCAGACTGGCCTTGGACTTGTGCTCTCCTGCCTTTGCCTCACGAATGTTGGTATTACAAGCATGCTACACCATGCCCAGCTTTCACAGAGTAATATCTACCTGAGATTACTGAGATTCTAGGAATTATTTAACAAAACATTCCTTCTCTGACAACTGTGTTAGACACATATTGTTGCGGGTCTCATTTTCTCTGCTTGTGACAAATCTCTTCAGACTTAAGGGAAGGACTGAGAACTTTAAGCAACATCTCAGCTGATCTGTGGTGGTGGAATTAGTATTTTCTTTTAAGATCTTCATGGAAATCATAAGATATTCCCTCTGTGAAGTCCATTTGGCTACCAGACACTGGTGAATGTCGCCCCAAAATGTGTCTGTATATCTGTAAGACAATCACATACTGTATTGTTCTCTTTCAAAGTATTGTCTATTAAAGTAGAAAGGACCCATAGACTTAGACTATCATTGGGAGAAGAGCTAATATCTTAGCCATTGGAAGACAAACAGATCAATTGGGAAGTTACATATGTGATCTCACATAGGATGGGCTTATGTTTACCACCCCCCCACAAAAAAACCCGAAGCAAAAAACTGATTTCAAATTTTCTGAAAGGCATCACAGTTAAGAGAATGTGTTTTCTCTCAAAGACTTTAGGGTTCAAATTCAGATTAAACTACATTCTGGCCATGAAATTGTTGTCAAGGGACATTGACTTCTTGAACTTCGAGTCCTCACATGTCAAGAATGAATAATAGTAATTTCTACTTTAGGGTATTATTTTGAAGATTCAGTGAGATTCCCTATGTAACTGAGCCTTGCAATATAGTGAGCCCCCAAAATAATGATGGTGATGATGATGATGATGAAGAAGATGATGATGATGAAGAAGCTGGCAAACCTGATGATGGTGGTGATGATAATGATAGTGATATTGGTGGTGAACATGACAATTATGGTTATAGTGGTGATGATGATAATGGTGATGATAATCCTGACTGTGAGAAGGCTTCCAGCGGTCCCAGTGTTGGGCGCTCGTGTTGGGCATAGAGTCAGACCTAACACTTAAGACAACCTGACCTCTTACAAATGTAAGTTCCATCAGTTACAGCTCACTTTTCCAAAACTTTAAGAACCTTTACATAATAGTACCTGCTAGATTATTAGACTTTGCCAGAAAACCATGCAGACATCCAGGTACAGAGAACAAAGAAAGGTTTATTGGCAGGAAAGGGGTCTACAAGACCCCTTCTCACAAGGGAGAAGTGAGAAGCAGCACCGGCTATTGTCTGAGGAGACCTATATAACCTAGGAGGTTTAGGAGGGGCTGGAAGGGGCTAGGAGGTGGAGACCCTGGTGTGGATGTGTGGACTACGGGCTTCATCATCGTGGACTAGGATATATGGCTGCTGTCCAAATAGTAGATAAGGGGTCCTGCAGCTGCCCAGACCTGAAGGTCACTCTAAGGGGCTCTTGTTGCCTTATATGGTGGTAGCTGCCCCAGAAAAGTGCCATCCCAAGGTGAAGGGTTGGAGGCTGACTATTTACTGCCTTTACTAAGTGGGCCTAGTGTTGCTTAGGAAGGGAGCATGCTAAGCTGTGGAGAGGGGAAGGAGTGTGCTAAGCTATGGGAAGGGAGCTCATTTCACTAAGAGTACCCAACTGACATCAATGTGTTTAGTTCTGTGATGTCACTCCATCTTGCTCAATCTCATGAAGGGGTTTTGTATGTCTCTATATTTTTTTCTTCTTAATATGTGAAACAACGGAGACACTGAGAGCAAGGTCACATGTGATGTGGCTAAGGAGGAGTGAGCATTTGAGTTTCAGGGGTCTTGAACTCCGATCTTCTACTGAGGCAGTGTATGGCTCTTTATTACAGTTAGAAGAATGATGATTCCTACTGAAGTATGACTGATTGATCTGCATTAAACATGTCACCTTTCCTGCCAAAATAATATAGACCCACCTGACCCCCGGGGAGACAGGAATAAAATGTTCCCTGTGTAAAAATAAAAAGAGCAAAAAGGGTGAACCTCAACTGTCCAACAGGTTTTATTTCAGAGAAAAGCCTGGGAAGGGCAACCAAGTCTCCTTCAGCCCATCTGAAGGAGGAAACATTGCACCCCCTTTTACAACTAGGGTTCCCTTAAATGTTAGGCAGAAATATGAAGTCAGAGTGGCAGATGGAGGTGGGGTGGATGGGCAATGCTATTTTGATTGAGGAGTTTCAAGGTTTCAACTGTATCTGTCCCTGCCAGGGGTGTCAGCTTCAGCCATGACCTTGGTCTCAGGCTCTCTTCCAAGACTACCAGGTGCATTTGTTAAGGGGATGGGAGGGGAAATGATTCACTGAGGTCAGGAAAAAAGATGAATGCTTCATGCCATTTCTCATCACCCTGTCTTTGGGAAAACTCTTAAGACCCGTACCTAATGTCTGAAACTCCAAGAATGATTAAGTGGAAGGGGTCATACACTTAGGCGAGCGTGGTGGATGCATCAGCTTGAAGGTGCAGGGTGAGTGGACCCATGGATGGTCACTGCGTTCTGAGTCTTTTGGTGATGAGAACCATGATCATGCTGCTAGGATGATTTTTTTCTTGTTTGATCGGTCATTGGGCTTGAACTTTGGGCCTAGGCGTTGACCCTCAGCTCTTCAACTCAAGGCTAGCACTTTCCCTGCTAGGACGATGATTTCTGCATGGACCTTCTGGAAATTTGGCCACAGTGAATCAGAGTAGAGCAGGGCAAGGAATCTACTCATCAGAACTCAGGGTACTGTGGTCAACCTATCTGTTCAGAGAATTTCCTTGTGCTCAGACTCTATGATTTTCCCGCCATATATGAACACATGCCAACACGAGCTCACATGGATACACATCTACAATCCATCCCAGACTTGTGAAAGGACATTTTACTATCTTAGTTGTCACCACTGGATTCCTTTGTTGTGTCTAGTCTTCTCTTCCCTTGACATCTTCATTGTATGGCTTTGTGACCTTGAATTTCACAGGATAGAATTCAACTCCACTCTGGGCCTACCGTGATTACGCTTTCCACCCCGTGTGGCTGCTGTGCCTTTTTATCATCAGAGATCCCCGCAGGGAACCCACCTGCTCCAGATGCTGGAGTCACTTAAGCCTTGACTTTGGAATCTGGGGCTGCGCTCCTTCAGTGCCAATCTATCTCCCTGTGGTTTCAGCTCATTTGTTACTTCGTGTGAACTGGCTGGTCACAGCATGGTCTCAGCTATTTTCCCTACCCCTTGCTTATTAAGATGGTTCACATGGGTAGTGATGCATTTTAGTTTAAACACATGTGCTGAGCTGATCTGTAATTCTGCTCCAGGTGGAATTTCAAGCCCATTTCTCTTTTTTGACTCTTGCTGTCATTGGAGCCATGCTCTTCACTATTAAAGCACCTTTCCTATGATATAGTACTCTCTGTACAAACTTGGGGTCCTCTTCATAGAGATATGAGCATTAGACAGTTGATGGGCAAGTTGCAATGGGACTGGGAAAAGAGGGAGCGCTAAATTTGAGCTATGCAAATTTGACTAGCTTTTATCATCCTTGAGTGAGGATTCATTGTGATGATGTATAAAATGGAATTGGCTTCAAGTTAATGCTTGGAAAAACCACTCCTATTTTCCTTCCTAGCTGATGAGACTACCTTTGTGAGTTTGGATGGAAATGGCAAACAATGGGTGGCATCATTTGCAAAACCCAGCAGAACAACAAACAGTGTCTCTTACTTAGACAGACCTGAAACATTCAGTTGTGCTGACACAGGAAGTCAGGCAGCAGGATTCCAATTCATATGCTTACTTCTGTTTGGACAAGAAACCAGCTGTTTCTGGGGGTGTTGACAGGGTCATACAATGGTGTGTGGAAAATGCCTAGCATGGAATCTGACATACGAGGGATGCCTAGTGAATATAAATTTATTTTCCTATTCTTCAGAGGTGTCAGGAAATGGGATCAACTATGCCTATGGGTGTACACTTCGATTGAAAGGCATTAAGTTGCATTATGTATCTGGGCATCTGTCTTGTGGATTTCTGGCTAGAAGATAGCTTTTCTTATAGCTGTGGTGTGTGGCTGGCTCCAGCAGGTGTCTCTCTGGTACAGGCATCCTCAATCCAACACCTAAGGCCTCAGGATCACCCCCAGGGATTCAGGGAGCAGGAATATTGGCTGTGACATTTTGCACATTGTCTGGCTAGAGTATGTTTACAGAAGCTGAGCTTGAGATCAACAAGCACTGGAGTTTGAGTTATAGTAATGGACAATGAATAAAGATAGAATTAAAAGATTTTTTTTTCAGAGAAAATATCAAGAACAGACTGCAAGGGAGAGTTAGATAAAGAAAGGGACCATACTTAATCTGGCTCAGAGTCTGGGAGCATCTAAGAACAGTTCTTAAATACAACCTCTCTTCACTCCCTATTGTCACTTATATTGTTAAATAGTCTTAGTCTTTTTTTTTTAAATAACCTTAGAAAACTAGAGTATATGTTTCAGTGTCTTTTATCTTTCTCCTTTAAGAAAAACTAAATGCAGCTGGGCTTGAGTGCCTCCTTTCTTCAGAAGGCCAAGTACATCATGTGGTTTCAAATTGTGAGAAACTATATAGAATCACAAGAACAATTAAGACTTACACAGCTTTCCATGTCTGTACAGAGGTGTGCTTCCTGGGGGATTTCTGAACCTGTATATCTGTGTTTTCTAGCTGGAGGCATGTATAACTAACTCAAAGTTGCAGGTCTTGGAATTGGAGCCTTCACTGATAATAGCAACTGTGAAATGTTTCTGAGGGAGGACCTACTATGATAGTGATAGAGATACAAGTGGGGATTCTGACTTCAGAGTCAACAGTATCCCATTGTTCTCTGTTCCTAGAATGTGCTGATTGTCTGTAATGTGCTGCACACTATGCTTCCAATAGGGCAATGTACTTGTTCCTTTATTATGACTAATCAATAACATTTAGTAAGCTTATGACATAGGCTAGGAGCTGTGTTGGGATCAGGAAGACAGAAGGAAGGATGATGTAGATTTCATATGCTTAAAAGAGCATGCCAATGGATCAAGAAAATGTGATGTATACATACATATATATGTATATATATGTGTACACACACACACACATATATATATATGTGTGTGTGTGTGTGTGTACACACACAATGGAATTCTATGCTTCCATCAGAAAGAATGACATCAACCCATTTGTTAGGAAATGGAAAGACTTGGAAAAAAATCATATTAAATGAAGTAAGTCATATCCAAAGAAATACAGGTCCCATGGTTTCTCTTATTTGCAATAATTAGTATATGTCTAGGATAATCTTACCAGATGAGCAGAAAAGCTCAAAAGCTATGTACATATGACCATATTAGGTCATACTAAGTGAAATGAACTGCAAGATATGGACACAAGAGGTCTTTCTTTGTTGTTGTTGTTTTTAATGTACATGATTTTTTTCTTTGTTTCTTTTGTATGTTCTTCCCCCTATGGTATATTGCTATTGTCACTGTATTTGATTTTGGCACCTTGCATCGTGTATATACATTTATCTGCTTTGGAGAGGGGAAGGGGAATAACAAAATGCTGAAACAACGGTATAGTGTGATCCATTGTAACAATGATACTCACAAGACACTATGTTGGGAGAGGTAGGGGAGGGAAAGGATGGTAGGAGAAAAACAAAGAATAGGGTAACAATGCCCAACAAGAAATGTACTCATTACCTTATGGATGTAACTGTAACCTCTCTGTATAGCATCTTGACAAGAAAATAAAATTTAAAAAAATAATACCTTGGTCATTAGCTATAAAAAAGAAGAGCTCACCATTTCTTTTCTTTCTTACAGTGAGTAGTAAATGGGGGAGCAGGTGGCTAAAAACCTACAGAGGAGAGCTAAGTGTGGGTTAAATGATATAGAAAAATCATCCATGTACTGGGGGTGATGACCTGGAAAAGTTGGAAGAGCTTGAAAGCAAGGCAGAGAAAGGGTTAGACTTTGAAGTTTGTTTGGGTTTGGTGAGTAGAAAATGAGGGTGAGATTTTTTTTAACATTTGAAGGTGAATTGTATGCTAGAGGTAGAAAAAAGTATGATATGGTGAAAATATATCTTGAAACAGCCCAGTGAGAACCACTGGGTGTGGACCACAGAGTTAATTGTATTAGTAGCAAGGGAACTTAAGGTTTCTAAAGTCATATTTAAAAATGAAAATGTTTTTAGTTACATGCCAGCTCATTACAGATTCATGCCTGCAATCCTAGCTACTCCAGAAACTGAGATCTGAGGGTTTGAAGTCCATCTGGGCAAGAAACTCTGTGACACTCTTACCTTCAGTGAACCAACAAAAAGTCAGAAGTGGAGAAGTGGCTCAAAAGGCATAGAATAAAAATGCTTAAGGAATGCACTGAGGCCCCAAGTTCAAGTCCTAGGACTGACCAAAACAAACAAACAAATAAATAATAAGTAATAAATAAATACTTTTTTTTATAAAAACTTCTACCTTTTTTGTTTTCAGGTAACATGGGACTATTGTGGCCATCTATATCTAAGAATTGATTCTACTATGTTCCAATCATGGCCTACCAACTCATGGTCCAAGCAGAAGCTTGAAATTCACAATTAATTCTTCTCTTGTTGTGTTTGACTCATATCAACAATGGCAACCTTGTGTTAAAATGAAAAGAGACAACAACAGTATTTACAGTTCTGTTTGGAGGGATTGATTGCCCTACAAGGTAGAAGGAAGAACAGTATAGACATGACCCAAACACTGCAGGAATGAAGGACTCAGCTTGAGTTGTGGCAGAATCAGGATGGTGAAAGGTACTTGGAGCCCTGACCTTCCCCGGGTCTGGTCCTGATCTTGATCCCTGGCTGGGAACCTAGGATTGTAACATTGCTTCAGTTACCAGGCTTGGCTTCTCTTCCAGTAAGATCTGCTGGTATTAAAGGCTGGGTGGCCCACCTTTACATGCAGTGAAGATTTGCAGGCTGAAATTACCCCCTGGAAGACTTACTCCATTTCCAAACTATGTGTTTAATTTCCTTTCCTTCTGCATTTCAACACCTATCCCAAGTTCCTTTTAGTTAAATTTGTCTACCTCTTTGAGTATGTCTCTGAACTTCAAACATTCCTGGTCAAGGACTAATTAAGAACAGTGCTGCTGCTGCTGCTGCTGGAGTAGTAGTATGCAGAGTGTGCACAGTCCAGGCCTCCACATATATAAATACACTCATGATTTTGATCATCATCGGCATTGTCTTAGTCCTTTTATGTTGCTATCAAAGGATACCCGAGTCTTTGTAATTTAAATACAATAGAGATTCAAGCTGGCTGATGGCTCATGCCTATAATACTAGCTACTTAGTGGGCTGAGATTTGAGGTTAGCAGTTCACAGCCAGCATGGGCAGGAAAGTTCAAGAGACTCTTATTTGTAGTTGTTGATCAAAAAGCCTGAAGTGGATGTGTGGCTCAAATGGTAGAGCACTATCTTTGAACACAAAAGCTGAAGGACGGTGCCCAGTTCAAGTTCTAGGACTGGTGTACACACACACATGCACACAGACATAGACACAGACACACAGACACACTATATTTTTTCACAGTTCTAGAGGCTGGAAAGTCCAAGAGCTTGGCTTTGTCATCTGATGAGGGTCTTTTTCTTTCTGGATCATAAAATGGCCAAAAGAGAAGGGGAAGCTTGTGACAAAAGAACTAGCTCACTTTGACATCAAAGTCAGTCCAATGATAATGGACCCATTGTCATTAAAACACCTTGAATCTATTCATAAGGTGAGCTTCATGGTCTAACTACTACTTACAGGTTCCACTTCTCAATACTTTCCAGGTGGCCATGGAAAATTGCAGCAGATGCCAGGCCTCTAATTGTCAAGGGGCATTGAAGCATCTCGTGGCATCTTGAGATTTGGAAAGAGCAGGCAAGCTTTCTGTCCTTGGCTTCCGCCAGTGGATTTTGGGATTCCACTCTTTGGTAATGCTTCCAAATAGCTCCCAAATAGATGAGAAACACAGAATACCAGGAACTTTTTCATAAGTATTTATGGCACTATGTGAAATTTATTTTGATGTTTAAAAATGATCTTTCTAGACTCTGGAGTAGAAGCTGGTAAAAGAGGGCAGGGAATGTTTCCTGCTGCAGGAGGAAGGGAGAGACATTCACTGAATGTATAATAGGAACCCTGCTAAAGAATTATGTATATTGCATTGATTTCCCCATGATTCTTATGACTCTGCGGGCAAGAGGATAATGGACCAGTTTTATAGTCTATCGGCCACTTCCCCATTAAGTGGTAGAGTTAGAATGTGAAACCAAAATTGTTAAACCAAGCCTATAGTTCTCCCAATAAAGTAAGTTGTGTCATATTTATGCATGCATGCAGAAGCGATAAATTGAGAAAAATATTTGTCATAGATGCTGTATCTTGGAGTTAAAACATGACACCCACATATAAGAGTCTTTAAACCCTAAGCTCTTATCATTATTCATAAGGATTCCTCAGTGACAGCCAGGGTTGCTCCCGCCACTCGCTTACCTTGAAGGGAGTGACAATAAGAATGTCTATGAAAGATTGATAGATTTATGTGCTGGGATCAAAGAAGCAGTTATGGCAAAGTTCAAGATCCAGTCTCTAAGGCCCCTTTAATTCTTTGTGCCAATAGATTCTTCAGCAGATTGGTTTTCAACAGCTTGGAAGAGTTTACCCATGGCTTTAGGTGTGCTTCAGTTTTGTGTTTTCTGTCTTCAATGAGCTGGCTCTGTGGTAGGCACTAGATGCAGGCAGCTGCATCCAGTTTGCAAATAGCAAACCCACAGACATGATCAAGGTACTGTGGAGAGATGTGGCATGTATCTCATGGCTTGGTACAGGAGTGGGAAGTCACTAAATACTTCAGGCAAATGTTGTTGCTGGATAAAATGAAATGAAATCCAGGTCCACTGCCATGCTTATGAATGACAGACAAAAACCTCATGGTCCAGGCTTGGTGAGTCAAGTTAGTGAGTTCCTAGTTTGTCCTTGAGAAGTGGGAGAGCCACTGAAAGTTTGACTTGTTCCCAGCCTCAGTATTCCTCTGTATCCTCACACCCAATTCTCACTACAAGGCTCGTCTGCACACCTGTTCTCTGATGGTGGGGGTGGGGGTAGATAGGCATTGAATGGAAGCAGAAGATTCTCAGAGAATCCTTGCCACTCACTTTACCTAACCTACAATCCTCATTGCTACAATCCTCATTGTGAAGCTTCTGTTTTGATCTGACTTGGTCTAGAAACAGCTCTTGATTCTTGGGAACTAGATGCTGGCTGCTAAATGCCTGCTCAGTGCCGGGCCTTATTGATGATGACTCTCTGAATCTGAGTATCTTTTCAGTCTGAATTCTTGGCTTTGTCTGACTGGTAAAGAGTAGAAGGGTAGGAGATAGAGAAGCATTGATTAATGGGTACAAAAACACAGCTAGATAGGAGGATTAAGTTCTGGCGTTCCTTAGCACAGTGGGGTGACTATAGTTAACAGTAATTTATTGTATATGTCAAAATAACTGGAGGAGAGGATTTTGAGCGTTTCCAACACAAAGAAATGACAAATGTTTCAGGTCATAGATATGCAAATTGCAGTGATTTGATCATTTCATAATGTATACATGTGTTGAAATATCACACTCTACCCCCTGAATAGGTACAATGATAATGAGCTAGCTAAAAATAAAAAGAAAGAAAAATAAGTAGTTTATGCAATACGGTGTGACAGGAGCTGTAACAAAAATAAAAGTGAAACAGAAGAGGAAAGGGAGGTGAGCAGAATTGGGATATCAGAGAAAGCTATTTTACTTGTTATTTTGGAGATGGAAACTAGTGAACTTTTCTGCCAGGTTGGCTTCAAACTTTGATTCTCCAGGTCCCAGCCTCCTGAGTAGCTAGGATTATAGGTGTGAGCCACTGGTATCTAGTCCAATCATTATTCTTGCTGTTTAAACAACATATCCATATATTAATATTGTTTATTTTTGATGAATGATGAGATAAGCTAACATTCAGGCTACTTCAATATGTGATTGTTAGAAGATTGTCTGGTTTGCTAATTATTCTAACCTTGTCTTTTCCTCCCTCCCTCCCTCCCTCCCTCCCTCCCTCCCTCCCTCCCTCCCTCCCTCCCTCCCTCCCTCCCTTTCTTCCTTCCTTCCTTCCTTCCTTCCTTCCTTCCTTCCTTCCTTCCTTCCTTCCTCTACCCCCCTCTTTTGCCCTCTCTTGGTGTCACTGCTGGGGATGTGAGGGCCTGGGCACTGTCTCTTAGATTTTTTTGCTCAGGGTTGGAACTCTACCACTTGAGCCTCACCTCCACTTTTTTTTTTTTTTGTAATTAATTGGAGGTAGGAGTCTTCTGGACTTTCCTGCCCAGGCTAGATCTCTACCTTGTGAGCAGCTAGGATTGTAAGTGTGAGCCAATGGTGCTCAGTTCAATGCTGCCCTTGTCTTGTAAGTCATGGACAAACTGTGGTGAGAGAGGAAAAGTCAGGGAACTTATTTCAGACAACCTGAGCCACAGATTTCAATTTTTGATTCTATTTTTTTGGGGGGGAGGGGTCTGGTCGTGGGGCCTGAACTCTGGGCCTGGGCACTGTCCCTCAGCTCTTCAGCTCAAGGCTAGCGCTCTACCCCTTGAGCCACAGCGCCACTTCTGGCTTTTTTCTTTTTGCTTATGTGGTGCTGAGGAATCGAACCCAGGGCCTCAGGCATGCAAGGCAAGCGCTCTACCACTGAGCCACCTGATTCTAATCCTACCAGCTGTATATTTAAGTATTACTCTTATCATAAGTCTTAGTATTACTTCCATCTCCAGTGCTTCTTTTTAGTTCTTGTGATTCTGGGGGGGGGGGCTTGTTCAGGATTGCTTTGATGGGATTTGGGGATGGTGAGTCAGAGACTCCTTGCCAGATGCTGTGTTCTATACATGTCCTCTACACTGGATATTAGGCTTTGGGTCACCCATCCTAAGGTCACCCACAGAGATCTGTAGACATGTGGTTCCCACTTCAATTCCATTTGCTTTTTAAATTTTTAAATTTTTAATTGTTTTTAATTGTGAAAATACTGTACAGAGGGTTTACAGTTCCATGAGTAAGGTAATGAGTACATTTCTTATGCAGCATTATTGCCTCCTCCTTTGTTTTTTCCCCTATCATCCCTTCCCTCCCACCTCCTCAGCTATCCCCCCTGCCCTCCCCCACCCTGGCCTAAATTGTAAAGTTCATTTTTCTTTTTTTAAATTTTTTATTATTTATTTATTTATTTATTTTTATTGTGAAGATACTGTACAGAGGGGTTACAACTACATGTGCAAGATAAAGAGTACATTTCTTTTTTTATTGTGAAAATACTGTACAGAAGGGTTACAATTACATGGTAAAGTTTGTTTTTCGACATAACATCTTGTACATCTCATTGCCTGTTGCAATGGGTCCTCCTGAATCCCTATTTAAACAATTTGTTTTTTCCCTTCCCCTCCCCAAATTATACTACCATGAAATACAGTGAAAACATGGATTATACTGTGGGGGAGGAGCATACAAAGCAGCAAAAAATCACATGGTACCTTATAAATACATTAGAAACAATAGCAAGGAAGAAAAAACTACTTGTCCCTATCATGGAGTTCATTACATATCTCTCTCTCTCTCCCTTCCTCTCTCTCTCTCTCCCTCCCTCTCTCTCTCTCTCTCTCTCTCTCTCTCTCTCTCTCTCTCTCTCTCTCTCTCTCTCTTTCTCTCTCTCACTCTCTTTCTCTTGCTCTCTTGCAGTCCTGGGGCTTGAACTCAGGGTCTGGGCACTGTACCTGAGCTTCTTTTGCTCAAGGCTAGCATTCTACCACTTGAGCCACAGTGCCACTGTCAGCTTTTTTTTTTTTTTAAATGTGGTGCTGAGGAATCGAACCCAGGGCTTCATGCATGCTAGACAAGCACTCTACCACTGAGCCACACTCACAGTCCTTATTCATTTTTGATATTACTGAGTAGAGAAAAGCTATGTAGATGATGCCAACATTCTTTATTTATTTTCTTAATTTTCCTGTCCATCTCTACCTCCCTCTATTGTTGCCATGGACAGCTAGATACTTAACTTTGTTGGGAAAATAATTTACTTTCAAAAACTAGCCTTTAGTTATAGGGCTGCGACTCCATTATCCAAAATGCTTAAAGGAATCCTCTCAGCTTTTGGTGTTACTTTTCCTTTCCCTTGCAAAATGCTTGAAAGACAGAAGACTGTCGAAGTGCAGCCTCCTCGTTAGGTGAGGAACACTTCTGCATTCACACTGTGAAAGTGGGAGCCTGGCAGCCCCCTGCCTTTATTCTGGAGAAGCAGCCAGGACCGGGGTAAATCTAATTGCTTCACATATTCCGAGCCAAATCTGCCACCTCCATGACTTCTGGAAGGCTGGTAATGTGTACCTGTCAGGCAGTCAGCACCAGCAGGTGCAGCTAAGCTGAGGGTCAGAGCCAAGACTCAGAGAACCTATAAACCAGAAAGATATGTTTGAAGGGACTTAGAATACCGATTTTTATAAAGAGAAAATTCCTGTTTTAAAAGATTTCTGGGAGGGCTGGGAAGGTGGCTCAGTGGTAGAGCCCTTGCCTTGCATGCCTGAGGCCCTGGGTTCAATTCCTCAGCACCACATAAGCAAAAAGAAAAAAGATGGAAGTGGTGCTGTGGCTCAAGTGGTAGAGCGCTAGCCTTGAGCTGAAGAGCTGAGGGACAGCGGCCAGGCCCAGAGTTCAGGCCCCACGACCGGACCCCCCCCCCCCAAAAAAAAAAAGATTTCTGGGAAGCTTCATAAAATAATAATTTCATTCCCACAACTCTCAATGTGTTTTATATACTGATGACTCTCCAATTTCTATTTCAGATCTAGACCTCTTTTTTTCCCCTGATTTTCTAATCTCTTCATTCTACTCATGGATTTTTTCATGCCTTTCCTTCTTTTCCCAAGCATGGCCATCCATCATCTGTCTTGTTGTTCAGTGTACTTTCTCCAATGTCATATGGTCATATGGACTCCTTTATCTCTCATAGCTACATAACAGTTATCAGGAAATCTTATTGGCTCACCTCCTGATCCAGCTATGTGCCACTTCTGATTCTACCACTCTGGAGGAAGCCATCATTTTACTTCCCTATGCTACTGAAAAAGTGCTCTAATTTAGTTTTTTCCCTGCTCCAAGCTTTATTCCACCTCGTAACTACAGAAAGCCTTTAACGTAAGCCATCACTAAGTCCTTTGTTTAACATCCCCTGTGATTTTTATTTTACTCATAGTAAAAGCCAACCTCCCACAACATCCTTTGTGATTTGGTTCCTATCACCTCTCTCCCCATTTCCCCCCTTTCCTTAGGAGCACAGGGCACTGTGATTTTTTTTTAATGTTCTAAGCATGCATCCTTTTATGGCATGCATATGGCTGACATCGTCATCATCTGAAAGGCTTTGATCTGTTATTATCTTTTTTGCCAAAGTGTCCTTATTTGTAATTACAATTTGTTACTTACTACTGCTCTTTTTTGGCTGGTTTAAACATTACCCAGACTAATTGCTGATTTCTAATGTATATAATAATATTATTGATGTGTTTATGGTTTGGTATGCCATGTATCCTCTACTCAGTAGGACTCTAGGATGATGCCAGAAACCTTTGTTTTCTTTATTAAAGTACCTCAATTGTGTATCAATGGTATGCATAATAGATATTCACATATTATTTTAATGTGCAAGTGTTCTACAAAATCCCAAGCTTGAGTACTTCTTCAGGACCAACCAACTCTTCGAGCAATGGAAACTGTATTATCAAGGAAAGTTTGTAGTGCCAGCTTTCATTAGTGTGAGTTAAATACTAATCATGCTTGTTATTAGTCCTAAATTTGCAAAAGAAAGAAAAAGATTGCAAGGAGTGCATGTAAATAAAACTTAGTACTAATTATACCTCTGACTCAGATGGCAATTCTGTTTTTTTTATAACAAACCTTTCTTTTTTAATTTTTTAAAAAAATTATTGTAAAGGTGGGGTTACGGTTACACAAGTCAGGTATTGAGTACATTTATTTTTGAACAGTGTAAGCCCCTCCCTCATTTTCTCCCAGTTTTTTCCATCCTGACCTCCCTGTCCCCCAAAATTCCCACAGTGGGAACTTCCCACAGTGTCATTTCCCACGTAGTATCTAGTGAGTATCACTGCTGAACTCATTCACCCTTTGTCCCACCATTTCTCTGCTTCCCCTTTCCCTCCTCAAGTCAGATTAAACTCACTCTAGTTGATGTTGGTATAATTTGTGGAGGGGAAGGGAAAAAACAAACTGTTTAAATAGGGATACAGGTGGACTCATTACAACAATGAGATGTACAAGATGTTTTGTCGAAAAACGAACTTTACAACTTCGGTGGGGGCGGGGGAAGGGATGGGAAGGGGAAACAAAGGAGGAGGCAACAATGCTTGATAAGAAATGTATTCATGACCTTGCCCATGTAATTGTAACCCCTCTGTACAGTATTTTCACAATAAAAAAAGAAAAATTTTTAAAAGCAACAAAAGGAAAAAAATAACAAGAAAACAAGAAAAGAAAAGCAAAAAATAAAAAAGAACTGCAAAGAGTGCAATAACGAAAACCTCTTGTAGGGTTTTTTTCTGTTGCTGTTGTTTTTAATGCACTAGGTGATTTTTTTGTTTCTTTTGTATGTTCTTCCCCCATGGTATAACCCCTGTTGTCACTGTATTTGATTCCTGTGCTCTGCATCTTGTATATACATTTTTCTAATTTGGTGACGGGAAGAGAAATAACAAAATGCTGAAACAAGGATACAGGTTGACCCATTGTAACAATGAAATATACAAGAACTTTACAACTTGGGAGGAGAGGAGTCTGGGAGGGGGAAGGGAAGGGATAATAGGGGAAAAACAAAGGAGGAGATAACAATGCTGGATAGGAAATGTACTCATTACCTTACTCATGTAACTGTAACTCCTCTGTATAGTATCATTACAGTAAAGAAATTAAAAACAAGAAACAAAAACCTCAAAACCTCTTGTTTCCATTTCTTGGAGTTTATTTCAGTAAGTATCATTTTATATGATCATATGCACATAGCTATTGAGCCCTGGTGATCCTGTCTGAAGACTATCCTCCTTTCTCGATGAAAGAAGCAGTGTATATCTATACTATGATGAGAATACCTCAATTCTTGTTAGGTGGGTATTTGGGACTTTCTTTTTTTTTTTTTTTGTACTTGAGCTCATGTATTTATTTAGAGACCTTCAAACTGTTTGCCATAATGCTTATATCAATTTGCAATCTGTCTGATAGGAGTTCTCTCTACATCCTTGCCAGCATGTGTTATCTTTCTATTGTTTTGATTTTTTAAAGTTTTCCAGCATGGCTAAAGACACTGGACATTTTTTCATATATTTTTGGCTATTTGCATTTCTTTTTTTAAATTTTTATTTATTTTTTATTGTGAAAATACTGTACAGAAGGGTTACAATTACATAGGCAAGATAATGAGTACATTTGTTATCAAGCATTGTAGCCTCCTCCTTTGTTTCCCCTTCCCATCCCTTCCCACTCTCCCGCCCCTCCACCCAATCCTCCCCCCCCCCACCAAAGTTGTAAAGTTCGTTTTCGACATGACAACTTGTTCTTTTTTTTTTTTTTTTTTTTTTTTTTTGTCGGTCGTGGGGCCTGAACTCTGGGCCTGGGCTCTGTCCCTCAGCTATTCAACTGTAGTCTAGTGCTCTACCACTTGAGCCTCAGCCCCACTTCCGGCTTTTTCTGCTTATGTGGTGCTGAGGAATTGAACCAAGGGCCTCATGCATGCAAGACAAGCACTCTACCACTGAGCCACCTTCCCAGCAATGGGACTTTCTTTTTTTTTTTTTTTTTTTTGTCGGTCGTGGGGCTTGAATTCTGGGCCTGGGCGCTGTCCCTCAGCTCTTCAGCTCAAGGCTAGGGCTCTACCACTTGAGCTACAGCGCCACTTCCGATTTTCTGGTGGTTTATTGGAGATAGGAGTCTCACGGTCTTTCCTGCCTGGGCTGGCTTTGAACCGCGATCCTCAGATCTCAGCCTCCTGAGTAGCTAGGATTACAGGCGTGAGCCACCAGCGCCCGGCAGGGACTTTCTTTTAATTGGGTTATATTAACTGTACAAGGTAATGGATTTCATTATCACATTTTTATACATATATGCAACCTACTTTGATGGTGGCAGTCACCTCCCCTGCTACCCTCTCTAATCCTCCTTTCTAGCTCCTTCTTTGTCCCTCCACAATAGATGGGTACCTTAAATAGTCTTGGTCTAGAAAGACCAGTTTCCCACAAGCAATCATAAGAATGGAACTAAAAGTTTATGTCCCACTAAGTCTAGAGAGATTTTAGATTGTGAATTTGGCCATTTTCAATTTAAGGATGTTATAACACTAGATTGTACGTGCCTGGCAGTTTCCTCCTGATTGCTCAATTGATACCTTTCAGTGGCGACTCACACAATTATCAACCACTGATTTCTGAACTAAGACAGAAGAAATATAATTGTTAACATGTGAATAGAAATTTTATGTTTTTGGGGGAGCAAAGTTGGTCATGGGGTTTGAAGTCTGGGCCTGGGTGCTGTCCCTCAGCTCTTCAGCTCAAGGCTAGTGCTCTACCACTTGAGCCACAATGCCAGTTCCAGTTTTCTGTGGTTAATTGGAGATAAGAGTTTCATGGGCTAGCTTTGAGCCACAATCCTCAGATCTCAGCCTCCTGAGTAATTAGGATTACAGGCATGGTGAGCCACTCGAGCCTGACAGAAGTTTAACTTTTGAAATATGGTAACCAGGGAGTTACAGTTTCAATATAGTGTGGATTAACTTCTGTGAGGACTTCTGAAGTTTATGTTGAAATTTAATGCCCATCATGAAATATTAGAAGGTAGGACCAGGTGTAATCCTTGAGAGATGAGTAGCATTTGGCCCTCATAAATAGATCGATCCACTTACATTTAAAGGGTTAAAGCAATTAAAGGGTTAATGAGTTATTTGAGAACGTGTGGTTATGTCTCTGGAATGGTCATAGTTTCTCCCTGTGTAAGGCCCAGGGCTGCCTTGGGATTCTGCCAGCAAAAATTCTCCAACAGAATGAATGAAATGGTGAGCCAACATAAAGCTTTTAACATTTTTTTGCCCTATTTAGCCTATGGTAAATTGTAAAAAAAAATCAGTGTTTTATGTTATTAATAACAGAAAGACTGAGATATTTGGTACTGATTATCAAGTCCATATTTTTGTTACATGTGACACATTTCCTCTCTAAACCTAGAGCAAAACAAAGTACTAAAGAATGTATTAAGAGGCCTGGAAATGTGAATTAATGGCAGAGTGTTTGCCTAGCATGCATGAAGCCCTAGGATCATTTCCCCAGTACCACATAAACAGAAAAAACTGGAAGTGGTGCTGTGGCTCAAGTTATAGAGTGCTAGCCTTGAGCAAAAGAAGCTCAGAGACAGTGTCCAGGCCCTGAGTTCAGGCCCCAGGATTGGCAATCAATCAATCAATCAATCAATCAATATTTCAATCACCTCTAGTTCTGATATGGGGTTTTACTGGTCAGAAAAAAGGTGGTTATTCTTTGGTTATCTTGGGAAAGTTTTGAATATTATCAGTACATTTTATTCCCATTCATAATGAATAAACAATTTTATGATCTGAAGTAAAAAAATAAACAAGGGTTTTGATTTTTTTGTGCTGGTACTACAGCTTGAACTCTGTCTGGGCTGTCCCTTGGCTCTTTTGCTCAAGGTCAGCACTCTACCACTTGAGCCACTGTTCCCCTTCCATTATTGTTGCTGGTTAATTGAAGGTAAGAGTCTCATAGACTTTTCTGCTCAGGCTGGCTTTGAAACTCAATTCTCAGATGTCAGTCTCCTGAATAGATAAGATTACAGGTGTGAGCCAGCAGCACCTAGCTGTACAAGGGTTTTGAAGAGTGTTGCATTGTAGTTTTGTTGTAAATGGGAAAATAATCTTAGGAAATAAATCATACAGGAAGCATCAGCATTTTTATAACCTCAGTGTGTTTATCATGTGTGAACTCTAAGAGTGCATGCATTTGTCTGAACATTAAATCTGATATTTGGTCCAGGAGATCTTGGATCAATAGCTATCAATTATACTCCAACTTCTTTCTTAATTTGGATGTAAGATGAAGACGCTGTCAGAACCTGATAGTAAGAACATTACACTCATTGTTTTAGCAAATGCCAGTCTAGAAAGATGTCTCCTCATCTAAGATCTTACTGGACTGAATCTGTTATAGAGAATAACTGTAAAAAAAATGTGTGCAGGCTAGGTGTGAGTGGCTCATACCTGAAATCCTAACTATGCAGCAGGCTCAGTTATAAAGTTCACAATTCAAAGTCAGCCCAAGCAGAAAAGCCAGAAGTTTATCTCCAATAAGCTACCCCCCAAAACCAGAAGTAGAGGTGTGGCTCAAGTGGTCGAACACTAGGCCTTGAGCAAAAGAAGCTCAGGAACAGTGCCCAGGCCCCGAGGACAAGCCCCAGGATTAGCACCAAAAATAAATTAAAAAATAAAGAAATGAGGGAAGGAATTTTAAAATACTGCTTGCTGAGGCACTAAAGAACATCTTGGTACTCACATTCAGGAGTGGAATTACCTGAGGGAGTTACTGACCTATAACTTTTAATTTAAGATCAAATACATGTGTGTGGAGAGGCATAGATCCTAATGATAGATGGAGATGTCCAAAAGAAAAAAAGAGTTAACCTGAAGTATTTTGGTGTGAGTCACAAAAAGTTAAGTCAGAAAACTAGCCACTGAAGAGGAGAATTCTGGAGAGGTAGAACAGATAGAGGATTCCCTTAATCCTATTGAAGAGATTCAAAGTAGCTGAGGTAAAGGTGAATATGAACTCAGGCAGCCTTGATTGTCCAAGAAATGGCTTGGTACTTTGAGCTCATCCAAGATAATTGCATACTGAAATAAAAGAAAGAGCACTCATCAGGGAAAACAAAAAGAATCCAAGCTCTCCACCCCTTAGCACTGATGATGTTCAGGATGTATTCCAAATATTCTGCATATGAAGTTCCAAGAGTAAGAAACATGCTCTCAAAAGCAAGTGTCAGACAACAAGTATGTGGACCAAAATGACTACCCAGATCATTTGTTGTATGACTCCTTGCCTAGGATTTCCCCTTAAAATTTTAAAGGATTTTACCACAAAACAAAATATAACCAACAGAAAAGGATATATGACAATAATTATATACATACCTCCCATAAAATCTACAATGTTTACTCTCTGTTCTTTCACAGAGAAAGCTTGCCTACACTTAATAGAAGAATATAAAAGGAGACAATCCCAAGATGATGCAAGTAATGGGACCAGCCTATAAAATTTAAAAGTAGCTATAATGTACAGGTGCTTGTGTCTATAATCCTAGCTACTCAAGAGGCTGAGATCTGAGGAATCCTGGGAAGAAAAGTCTATGAGGCTTTTATTTTCAATTAACCAACAACAACCTGGAAGTAGAGCTATGCCTGGAGTGGTAGAACCCTATATTTGAGTGAAAAAGCTAACAGACAGCACCAGTTCAAGCCCCAATATCAACGCGCAGCACACACACACACACACACACACACACACACACACACACACACACACACACAATGGCTATGATATTGATAATGATCAGGGTAAAATAAAAGGCTATATTCAAAGTACATGAGTGGATGAATATATTAGGAAATAGAAATAGACATTCTAGAATTGAAAAATTCCATCCATATTGAAAAAAATATATAGTACATTGTCATATAACCGCCAAAAAGAGATGATGGAGAAAAGAGCAAGTGACTATGGAGGCCAATCCATAGACAAGACCAGTACACAGAGAGAATGGTTGTTCATAGATCTAGTCTATGGCATTATACTAACTATTCTACTGTGCAATTTGAGTCATAGATGAGAATGTGGTACAATTTTGAAAAGTTAAAATAATAGTTACAAAAATTTTTACAAATACACAATGCTCAGAAAACATGAAGAAAAAGAAAAACAAAAGGTGCATAGTGAGGTGCATTGCAAATTGTTGAAAGACAAAGAGCCAATCTTGAGATCAAGAGCTGAAGATCTTCACACTATGGAAAGGATAGGTAGTTTGATCAACAGAAAAGTCCATATAGGTGGTCACTATTGGCAAAAGGAAGATACTCCTTATACATTAACAAAGCAAATTAATACAGACATGAGATAAATCATATGGCTTTCAGAAGAAAAAAATGGGGAGGATGTGCTTTTTGTGCTTGGGTGTGTGTGCATGTGAAATTAACTTGTATGCACTCTTGTTTGCAACTCTTTTTAAGCCACGACTGCTCTTTGAGCTGCATACAGGGACTCAGAACCTTCCCAACAAAACTCCTCACTGTATAGTTTAGAGGAAATCTCCATTCCCTTTTTACATTGGCTGTCTCATTTCTTCTGAGGGTTGAGGCTTCAGCCAGGCAAAAAGTACCTTCTTGCAAGAATCCCAACGCTCTATTTACCTACTCTAGAGGAATAAATCCTCACAAGCAAGACAGAAAAATAACAAATTTTATAGAACAAGGGGATATTTTAATTTATTTTTATATCCAAATGATAGCCCATGTTTGAGGGCTAAAGCCTGCTTTGGGGATATTATGTAGCTCTGTTCTCTTTTGTCTTGGGATTCATTAAGAGGATTTGCAGAAAGTTGGGAGGGGGTGCTGGCAGGGTTTTGCTGGAATCTCTGATGAATGTCAATAGAGTTTCCCCCTTCTGAAACCAGATGCAAAACAAGAGTCTTCCCATAGGAGCTGCTCACACAAAATTTCCATTTTTCAAAACTGATGTTTTTAGTTCCCATGATCACTAGAAGATTTGCTTCTGAACAAAGCCAAACAGCATCTTCCCCGGATGTTTCTTCACTAACTAAATATACAGGAAGGAGAATGAATTTCTCAGGGGGTGCTGGGGTGGCTCACACATAGATGGATGAGAGTCATTTGCATTCAGCTAGTGCATTTGGTAATAACTCCATCATTAGTGTCTGACTTAAGCTCTAATCTCCTCAAAGGCAGAAACATCAGCAGATTTGACTGGGCTTTCTATTTTTGTTTTTGTTTTTGTTTTTTCCTTTTTTGATGGCACATTTCCTCAGGGAGGTAAGGAATATGGGAAGCAATTAGCAGACAGAGAGACCTGGACTTAGGGGCTCCCAGGCACAGGATGCTTTGGTGAGGAAATCCATGGGGCTCACATTTTCCACACAGTGTTCCTGAAAGGCTGTTACCAATGGCAAGTCAACTCTGAGTCAATTTGAGATTAGCAGTGAACCGTGGTCCACAAACACTTACCCAGACTATGCAAAAGCCACAAGGGGGGCCCTTGCATCTCTGAACAGTAGACAGGAAGCAGCTTCTTTTTTTGGGAGGGGGTCTGGTCGTGGAGCCTGAACTCTGGGCCTGGGCTCTGTCCCTCAGCTCTTCAGCTCAAGGCTAGCACTCTACCACTTGAGCCACAGCGCTACTTCCGGCTTTTTTTTTCTGCTTATGTGGTGCTGAGGAATCGAACCCAGGGTCTCATGCATGCAAGGCAAGCACTTTACCACTGAGCCACCTTCCCAGCCCCAGGAAGCAGCTTCTTTCTGAGCCAACTCTCCAGATCACAGCCATGAGTTCTACCTATGTCTACGGCCTTCGCTCCACACTGTTAGTTACTTTCTCCAGGTTGGAACTCCTTCCACTTCTGTCTACCTCTGTCTTTTCTTCTGCATTCCTTTAATGGCTGTAAAAATGAGTCAATTTCAAGATGGCCTACTTGACAATTTGTTGAATCTTGCTTTCCCCATTCTATTATTCTTCTTGGCCTAGTCTACGGTGGATCTTATTCTCAGATATTCTGTCCTTAATTATAGCAGGGCTGGGTCTTCATTTGCACACTAACACATGGCCTTCTGAGCTGTTCCTTCAGCCATTTTCCCTTCATATTCCACGGTGTCAGCTGGCCTCTAAGAGAGCAGTTTTTGAATGACTAGTGAGAGGTCATCCCAGCTCATAAGCCCAGACTCATTTAGCTTGTGCTTGCACCAGTGGCCTTTATACATTGTTGAGCTTGGTGGCAAATACAGAGAGAGTATTGTGAGACAGTCTGATGGAATGGAATCTGTTTAAATGGACTGGGCTTCCAGCCTTCCCTTTGGCAGAAGCAGCACTGCCATCTGTCTGGAGAGGAGGGCTGCAGGGGGGAGCCCCCCAGGCATCATGATCACAGTCTCTGTCATTGGTATTGGTATCAGGTTGTTGCAGGAATTTGTTTGGGGCTCCCAAATCCTGAAATTGTATGTGTGTTAGCACTTGACATTCTGTTTTGTTTCTATCAGGAGAACCATTTCTTACACAAGCCTAGCCTTTTATCATTGGGAAAATTCTTCCAAATGCCCTACCTTATAGAATCATTACTAGCTTTTTATCAGCAAGTAACTATTTAGAGAGGTCGGATGTCTTTCTCAGGGGGGTCACACTAGTAAGAAATGAGAGCTTAAGTTTTTTTTTTTTTTAATTTATAAAAGATTCATGGGCTGGGAAGGTGGCTCAGTGGTAGAGCCCTTGCCTTTCATGCCTGAGTTCAATTCCTCAGCACCACATAAGCAGAAAAAAAAAAGCCAGAAGTGGTGCTGTGGCTCAAGTGGTAGAGCGCTAGCCTTGAGCTGACGAGCTGAGGGACAGCGCCCAGGCCCAGAGTTCAGGCCCACAACTGGACCCCCCCCCCCAGAAAAAATAAAAGATTCATGTTTTCTGTCTTTGTATTATAGCACACATTTGTGGATCTGAATGTACTGGATCGATACCAATGCAGAAATTACAGAGATGGTCAGGTTGGAGAATCATTTGAAACTGATATAATTTTTTTTTTAAATTTCTGACTTGTCTCACTGTGATGCAGGTTGTTAGAAGTCCACACATGTTCTTACCTTCTGCCTGGCTTATCTGTAGTTTCTATTGAGTTGTATATTCTTGATTAATTATAAATCTATTTCTTAAACATTTTTAAGCAAGTACTATGTGACTGGCCCTGCTACTTATTATTTATTATACATAAAACATACATGGTTGAGCAGGGCAAAGATGGTGATAGGACAGTAGGGAAACACAGTTCTCTCCAACCAAATAGAGTTTGAGTTCTAATGCTTAATTTCCCCAAGAGACTGAGAACAGCAAAAAGCCGAACACCCAGAGAAAAACAGGAGGTGAAAAAAAAGAAAGAAAAAGAAAAGGAAGAATTTCAAAACAGAAAAGTGTGAAGACTCTTCCCCCAAGCCTTGCTGGCTGCGCAGCTCCATGCCAAACCTCGGCTGGCCCCGTCCGGGGTTGCCAGAGACCCCAGAGTCACAATGGACTGTCTGTAGAACGCCAGCACAAAAGATGCCCAAGAAGGCAGTGCCGGACCCACTGATTTCAAACGGAGAAACCTCAGAGCTTGGAACCTGCACAAAGACCTTTTGCCCACCCCTTACTGGAATGGTGCCACCCCATCCTGCCAAAACTACTTGGTCTCACTGCCTAGGAGGAAACCCCAGAATACAGGGGTCAGGCTGCAGAATGCCAGTGCAGAAGACTCCCAAGGTGCTGGTGCTGACCCAGAGAATGGAAACAGAGACAGAAATCTCAGAGCTCAGTACCTGCGTCAAGACCCCTCCTCCACCCCTCCGCCAGAGGCCAGTGCATAAAAAGCTTGTGGTACCAACCCAGACAGCATCAACAGAGGCAGAGACGGGAAAAACACAGACACAGAGCCACCACCACCAACCTGCCCAGCCCACAAGCATCTCAACCGAATGCAGAATATAGTGGTAACTAGCGACCTACATCACACAGAAACAGCGATCTGCCACAGCACCGCTGGAGAGTTTCCAACTAGCTCCAAGGTGAGTACCCTGCTGCAGGAGACAGTGTACCCCCCGAGACCAGTGCTGGCAGTAACCCCCTAAGAGCTTGACCCAGACCCCCACCACCAACTGGACTACAGTTCCCACTAAAACTGGGAACTGTTCAAGTGCCCCACCAGCCTGTGGAGTACATCCAGCCTGCCAGGCTTGATCAAGAGTGCCCCTGGGAGGGAGATTAAATGCCCAAACTGGGAAGAGCACCCGTGGGCAACAGCAGCCAGCCGGTGTACCCAGGCTGCGTACCTCGAGCAGGATACCCAGCAGCACAGGTCCAATGGGCATGCCCCAGGCAGGGGACCAGGAGCTAGGGCCAGGTCCGGGGATCAGGTGCCTGAGCTGCACAACCCACCTGTCCTGCTTGAAGTTAGAAGCTGAGCACATGCCTCAGTAGAAGGGGGAAAGCAGGAAACTGTACCCCCTGGGAACTGCACCTGTGGTGGCAAAAGACCTGTGTGTCCAGGTCAGGAGAACCAGAAGCCCAAATCCCACCAGAGCCTGACTTGTATATCCCAGGCCAGGGATTGGACAGCTCAGGCCACCAGCACCTGATTATAGTCAGGAACTCATAGCAGACTCCAGCAGCTAGTAGAATACATCTAGCCCACCTGGTCTCACCAAGAGCACCCACAGGAGGAAACATGAGCAGTCTAGGCTTCTTAGTCCTTGGGTAAAGGCAGCAGCTGCCTGTGATCTCCAGCAGACAGCTGAGAGCCCTATGTGGATCAGACTAGCAGCTGGAGGTCAGCCTCTCCCCCAACAGAACCAAGACCAGGTACAGACTCTCTCAGCCAACCCAGGGCCAAGAGCGAGCTTCATCAATGGATCCAGGGACCAACCCAGAACCAAGCAAAGATAGCCACCTGTTGACCAAAACAGAGTTTAGATTAGTCTCCAATAATCCCTGAATCCACATGTGAAAATCACAGAGAAAAATTACAAGATTCATCAATACCCAGGATAGCAAGCAACTTCCAAAAGCCAGCAGTCACCCAGGGGAGAGCCCCAGTGGAAGCAAAGCAGGAATGGAAGACAAAAGCTACATCCAAGAGATGTTGGAGGCAATGACTCAAGAATTAAAGCCAGAAATACATCAGAAATTTAAAGAACACAGAAACAAAATATCAAAAGAGATACAGGATTTCAAACAGGGGAGCATGCAAAAATAGATGCAGTACACACCTCATTAAGAGATGGGATTAATACTCTGAGAACCAACATAGAAGCCATAAATGGCTCAATTTCCTCCATGCAAACCACAATATAAGCCATAGTTAACAGAGTGAATGAAATGGAAATTAGAATATCAGATACGGAAGACAAAACACAGCAACTGGAAAAAAAAAGTCACAGATATGGAAAAATCACTTAAATTGTGCCAAAGGGAAATCCAAGAACAAGCAGACAGTGCAAATTATAATTGGAGTGGTTGAAGGTGAGGAATACCTGAACAGGGGAATGCAGCAACTATTCAGTAAGATTATCAATGAAAATTTCCCCATCTTAAAAGAGAACATCTTCTCTACATAACAGAAATATATAGAATATCTAACAAGCAGGATCCCAGGAAAAACACTTCTAGGCACATTATAGTAACAATAACAGATCTGAATAATAGAGAAACAATCTTATATACAGCAAAAACAAAGAAAGAGCTATACTATCATGGGGGGGGGGAATCAGAATCACTGCACATTTCTCCACACAGACACTGAATGCAAGGAAAGCCTGGGAAAGTACAATCCGTGCCCTGAGAACCAGTAACTGCCAGCCCAGTCTGATGTACCCAGCAAAGCTGCCATTCACATTTGATGGAGAAACTAAAATTTTTAATAGTAAAGAAAAACTAAATAAATTCATAAATAATAATCCAGCACTACAAAGAATATGAAGAGGGGGAACACACCTGAAGAAAACAATCAAGAACAGGGATCCACATCAGACAGATATCACTAGAAGTCCAACTTAGTAAGCACAGGAGGAAAGGAAAGAAGAAAAAACTTAGGAAAGCAGGAAATTGACAGGAAAAACAATTCATCTGTCTATAACAATCATAAATATTAATGGGCTCAATTCACCAATCAAAAGAAAAAGAACTGCAGTTTGGTTCAGAAAACAAGACCCATCCATCTGTTGCCTTTAAGAGACCCCCCTCACAGCCAAACATAAAAACAAATTCAGAGAAGGGATGGAGAAAGATCTACCATGTGAATGCTCCCAGCAAGAAAGCAGGAGTTGCCATCCTGATATCTGACAAAATGAACTTTTCATTAAAAGACAAAAAGACAAAGAAGGACACTACATATTAATATAGGGAACAATCCAAGAAGAGGATTATCAACTCATACTCCCAAAACATTGGTGTGCCCAAATATGTTAAACAAATACTCTCAAACTTACAGAATAAAATAGATCCAATTACTATAATACCAGGAGACTTTAATACCCCATTCTCACCAACCAGAGATTTGGCAAAGAAGCCACCAAATTAAGTGATGCCATATTTCAAACAGAACTATTTGACATCCATCAAGTTTTCCACCCTAAAACTACACAGTACACATTCTTCTCAGCAGCCCATGGAACTTTCTCCAAACTAGACCATATCATAGTTCATACAAGGAATTTAAGGAAATACAAGTGGATTGACATAATCCCCTGTATCCTATCTGACCACAGTGGAATCAAGCTAGTTCTCAGTAACAAAGTATAGCATAGAAATTGCTCAAATACATGGATATTGAACAGCACACTTCTGAGCAACACCTGGGTAACAGAAGAAATTAAGGAAGAAATTAAAAAGTTCCTACAATTTGGGGCTGGGAAGGCGCTTGCCTTGCATACCTGAGGCCCTGGGTTCAATTCCTCAGCACCACATAAGCAAAAAAAAAAAAAAGCCAGAAGTGGCGCTGTGGCTCAAGTGGTAGAGCTCTGAGTGCCCAAGCTCAGAGTTCAGGCTCCATGACCGGAACCCCCCCCCTCAAAAAAAAGTTCCTACAATTTAATGATAATGAATACACATCACAAAGAAACCTGTGGGACACAGCAAAAGCAGTCCTGAGGGGCGAATTAAAACTCTCAGTGCCCACATCAAGAAAATAGAGACAGACCAAGTAAATAATCTCATGTTGCAACTAAAACTTCCAGAAAAGCATGAAAAAAATTGAACCTACAGTTACTAGACAGAGTGAGATGACCAAAACAAGAGCTGAAATGAACAAGATAGATATCAAGAAAATATAAATAAAATTAATAAAACAAAAAGCTGTTTTTATGAAAAAAATCAATAAAATTGATTGACCTTTGGCAAGATTAACTAAAAAAAGAATAGAGGAAGCCCAAATCAATAAGATCAGGGATGCCACAGGAAAAATTACAACAAATAGCCAAGACATACAAACAATTATAAAAAATTATTTCCAGAATCTATACTTGCTAAGGAAAGAAAGCCTAGCAGAAATGGATGAATTTTTAGAGAAATACAAATTGCCCAAACTGAATCAAGAAGAAATGAACTATTAAATAAGCCAATATCTTAACAATGAGATAGAGGAAACAGTCAGAAGTCTTCCAGCAAGGCAAAATCCAGGGCCAGATTGATTCACTGTGGAATTCTATAAGACCTTTAAAGAGAAACTAATACCCATACTCCTCAGACTCTTCTAAGAAATAGAAACAGAGGGAGTTACCCCAAACTCATTCTACAAAGCCAGTATCACATTCATCTCCAACCCAGGCAATGGCCCAACAAAAAAAAAAAAAAAAAAAAGAGAACTACAGACCAATCTTCTTGATGAACACAGATGCAAAGATCTTTAACAAAATTCTAGCCAACAGAATTCAGAAACATATTTTAAAAATCATACATTACGACCAAGTATGCTTCATCGCAGAGATGCATGGATGGTTTAACATACATAAATCAATAAATGTAATCCAAGGTCAAAACCATATGATTATCTCCACTGATGCAGAAAAGGCTTTTGATAAGATACAACATTCATTCATGTTAAAAGCTCTGGAGAAAATAGGAAAGAAGGAACATTCCTTAAAACAATAAAGCCATATACAACAGACCAATAGCCCATATTATACTTAATGGGGAAAAATCTACAACCAATTCTCCTAAAATTAGGAACAAAGCAAGGATGCCCACTCTTACCACTCCTCTTCAATATAGTTCTGGAACCATTAGCCAGAGCAATAAGGCAAGAAAAGACATTTAAGGGATCCACATAGGGAAGGAAGAAGTTAAACTATTCATTTGTGCAGATGACATGATATTATATCTCCCTGATCCCCAAAACTCCACCTCTAAACTCTTATAAAAATACTTCAGCAAAGTAGCATTATACAAAATTAACCCACAAAAATTAGTTGCCTTTCTATACACCAACAATGAATGAGCAGAAAGGTAAATCAAGGAAAGAACCCCACTCACAGTAAACTCAAAAAAAAATAAACTATTTAGGAATTAACCTAACCAAAGATGTAAAAGAACTATTTAATGAAAACTACAAAAACTTAAAGAAAGAAATAATAGAGGACACCAGGAAATGGAAAGACCTTCCGTGCTCTTGGATAGGCAGACAATATAGTGAAAATGGCCATGCTGCCAAAACGGATATACAAATTTAATGCAATTCCCATTAAAATCCTAATGATGTACATTTCTAAAAAACAGAAAACAGTCCAAAAATTCATATGGAACAACAAAAGACCTAGAATAGCCAAAACAATTCTATTCAAAAAAGACAACACAGGAGGGATCTTGATGCCAGACTTCCAACTCTACTATTGAGCAGTAATAACAAAGACAGCATGGTACTGGCACAAAAACAGACCGGAAGACCAATGCAATAGAAGAGAAGATCCAGAATTAAAACCACACCCGTACAGTCAGCTGATATTTGACGACGGAGCCAAAGACATACAGTGGAAGAAACACAGCCTCTTCAACTACTGGTGCTGGGAAAACTGGGTGGCCACATGCAGAAAATTAAAAGTGGACCCCAGCCTATCACCATGCACCAACATCAACTCAAAATGGATTAAAGACATTAACATCAAACCTGAATTTCTGAAACTACTGCAGGACAGAGTAGGAGAGACACTTGAACTTAAGGCACAGGAAGGAACTTCCTGAACAGAGTCCCAGGGTCACAACAAATTGGAGAGAGACTCAACAAATTGGACTACTTTAAAATAAAAAGTTTCTGCACAGCTAAAGTCATAGCAACCAAACTAGAAAGACAGCCAACTAACTAGGAAAAAATATTTACCAGAAATATATCAGACAAGGGGCTAATATCCAGTATATACAGGGAAGTGAAGAAACTAATCCCTCCCAAACCTAACAAACCAGTTACTAAATGGGCAAGGGAACTAAAGAGAGATTTCTCAGAAGGAGAGATAAAAATGGCAAAGAAAAATATGAGGAAATGTTCACCATCCCTAGTTGTAAAGGAAATGCGAATAAAGACAACCCTGAGATACCACCTTTCCTTAGTCAAAATGGCCCACATCCTAAAGTCAGCCAATGACAAATGCTGGAGGGGATGTGGAGAAAGAGGACCTCTATTGTACTGCTGGTGGGAATGTACACTTATACAACCACTTTGGAAAGCAGTCTGGAGGGTCCTCAGAATGCTAAAGATTGACCTTCCCTATGACCCAGCCATACCACTCGTAGGCATCTATCCTGAACAACAGGAACCAGTATACAAGTACATATGCACCACCATGTTAATTGCAGCACTGTTTATAATAGCCGAGATATGGGAACAACCCAGATGTCCCGCTGCAGATGAATGGATCCAAAAATTGTGGTACCTATATACAATGAAATATTATGCAGCCTTTAGAAAGGACAAAATAAATGGCATTCACAGGGAAATGGATGGAACTAGAAAAAATCATGTTGAGTGAGGTAAGCCAAGAGCAAAGAGACAAATGGCACATGCTCTCCCTGATAAGTGGATGTTAAATCCAATACATAAGGAGATATGACAAAGTAAACGGGACTCAAGAAACAAAGGATCTCCACTCATCTGGTCCAAACATTACTAAATGGCCCCATGCTGCTGACCACATATATGGTATATATGTTCACAGATAAGGGAAACAAGGAGGAAGACACAGAAACAGAGGGAAACTGGGGAAAACATACAACAGCAGAACCCATCAGATGCACTGTTCATTGATCAAAATGAACTAAAAAACTCAATGGCAATGATGGGAGGGAGGGAATGAGCAGGAAAGAGGGAACAGCTGACACTAAGCAAAAGGAAAGAAATGTACATATCACCCGATGTGGAAGAAATAACTGTATTGTCAAAGCTCATAGAACTCATAAACTTTATAAACCACACTAAAGACAATTTGCACCATGGGGGGGAATGCTGATAATATTCTATTATACATAATAACACATGTTCTTCATCAATTTTTCCTGTCTTGGATATTGTGAGTAATGCTGCAATATAAGATTATTTTTAAACAGGTGCAAGATTGCTTAGTATGCAACCATTTATGTTTAAGAGAAAAAGAAAAAAGAAAGAGGAGGAAATGAAGAGAGGGAGAAGGATGGAAAGAGGGAGGAAGAAAGGGAGAGAGGGAAGAAGAGAGGCAGGGAGGTAGGGTGGCAGGGAGAAAGAACACGCTGATGGAGAAATCTATATTCTGGGGGAACTGGATGGTGGAGGCATTGGGGTAGGTAGAAGGCTTAATTTTTACTCTGAAAGCTTTTCTACTTTAAAATATCTGTGCCTCCTAAATGTATTATCTATTGAAAATTTAAATAAAACAATTTAATTACAAAATAAAAACAAAAACATACATAATCACTGACTTTTTTGTTTGTTTTTGTGCCAGATCTTGGGCTTAATCTGCACTTGGGCACTGCCCACACCCTTCTTGCTCAAGGTCAGTGTTTTGAGCCACAGCTCCACTTTTGGCTTTGGTAGTTGGAGATAAGATTCTCATGGACTTTTCTGCCCAGGCTGCCTTTGAACTACCATCCTCAGATCTCAGCCTTCTGAATAGCTAGGATTACTGGTGTGAGTCAACAGTGCTTGGCTTACTGCCTTCTTTTGTGTGTGTGTGCGTGTGTGTGTGAGCGCGTGTGCGTGCTTGTGTACTGGCGCTTGAACTCAAGGCTTTGCTTGCCATTTGCTCATTACTGGTACTCTACCATTTGAGTCAGGCCTCCAGTCCAGCAATTTGTTAATCTCAGCCTTTGGAGTAGCTAGAATTGAAAATATAAGCCACTAGCACCCTGTTATGGTCACTGGCTTTTATAGCACTTGTGGTCTGGTGAGAAAGTCAGATAAGAAAGGCAAGTACATCATTGCCACGGAGAAATATGTTTCTTGGGACATGTGACAACAGGGCTTCAACTGACCTGCAGATCCACAGAAGGCATCCTTCAACAAATCCAAAATAGGCTACACAGATAGCAATGGGTAGGACAAAAGACCTTGGGACTTCTCTAATGAAAGAGTAATATGACTGAAGGACAAACAGGAATGGAGCAAGGATGAAATGAGCCATTCACTGTGTAGAGAAAATCTGTCCATCTGCTCATCCAGTGTTCACTGGGCTCCTTGATGTTTGACCAGGGACAAGTGCACTAGGGAGAGTTTTTCAATAAGCTGAAAGCTTCTCATCCCACGGCTAGTTACTGGAGGAATGACTTGAGCGCTTACAAGATTGCCTAGGCTCACTACTAAATTACATGGGTAGAGCTAGAGGCCTCCTGTATCACTGGAAGATTCCTGGGATTGGAAGAGCCCTCAGTTGGTTTCATTTCTGCCTTGATTTGGGGAAACAATTTCCCTTAGCAATAAATTCAACAAGAGGACAATTTTGCATTATGGTTGAACTGTGTATATATAAATAAACAGTCTCATACATATAAATATACTTATAAATTTATAAAATATAATTTCATTTTCTTTTTTTGTCTTGTTTTGTGTTGTTCAGGATCTGAACTCAGCGGCTGGACATTATCCTTTGGCTTTTTAAATCAAGACTGGCACTCTATCACATGACCCCCAGCTCCATTTTGGCTTTTTACTGGTTAATTTGAGGTAAGAATCTCACAGACTTTACTTCCCAGCTGGCTTCAAGCCTCTATCCTCAGATCTCAGCTTCCGTAGAGCTAGGATTACCATGGGCCACTGGTGCTCAGTAATATTTTTTTCTTTAAAATATTTTAGTTTACATATGGAATAAAAAGCAGTTACTATAACCAAAATAGAAACTTTTGTTAAAGTTCTTGCATCTTATAACTTTATCCAAATTTTTAATCCTGGGTGAACTTGAATGACAGTTTCTAATTAGGTGAAGTTTTTGGTGGTGTGCTTTGATCATGTGATTAGGTATCCTCTGCCCAAGAAAAGAAAACATGACTGACTCTCTTGGAAGCAGAGGCCCAGTTCAGTGTTTGTCTGGAGCTTTTCCAATGCTGAGAATATGGATGTGCTATATACTAGTGATGAACTTATATGATTTGAAGTGAAAATAACTGATTAATATGGCTGTGGTATCTTATGCTATGGCATAGAGCTCTTATGATTTACCCATCTATAGGTAAGAATAAGTGGGGATGAAATCAAGCCATTGTTGGCCAAGGGAAGCTCAAAACTCACTTGCTTGGTAGAGTCTACTTTTCTGATTTGTCATATCCTAAGACATCAAATATGGCTATAATCCCAGGGGTAAAATTCTCAAAGAAAGGGAAGGTCTGTATGATCATTTAAGGTGGATTTTGAACCCTCTTCTTTCTGAGAATGAGAAAAAGATCATCTTTCAGTTATTGCTTCTTTGAGAAAAAGCCCAGCTATCTGAATGCCTCATTTGCTGATAATTCTGAACTGTCTCTTTTCCAGAACAACTAATTAAAACGTGCTAATTAAGCTATTTGAGAAAGGCCTCAGACTTGTGGGAAATATTCTAGATCTTCACTGGGTCCTTTGTTCTTTGCTGGACATGTTTTTCTTCCAGTATAGCAAGGAGGCCCATGACTGACTCATCTATTGAATTTTCACTGGAAGTGCAGTAAAGAAGGCTTTGTATTCCCATGGAACTCTCTAGTTTAGGCAGTGAGGGCTCATACCCTATGTGGTCAAACAGCCAAGTTCATTAAAACTTAGGACATAGGTCTTCACAAGAGGGTAGAATGAAAACAAAGTTCAGGAAAACCTGGGGCCCTGATCTACTTGGAATGTACTTCCTTTTACTTTAACTGAAGCTACATCTATTAATTTATTAGATATCTTTTTTTCAGAAATAGGGTTTTAAAACAAGTCCTCACATTTCCTATGTAAGTTCTCTACCATTTGAGCCACACCCCAGCCCTATTGCTTTACTTTCCTGTATAAATTTCCTGATGAATAAATGGTAATTCTTGCTGGGTTTACTCCTGCAATCTGAGTTTCACAGGAGGCTGAGGTCTGAGGATTGCAGTTCAAAGCCAGCTCTGGCAGGGAAGTCCTTGAGATTTTTATCTCTAGTGAACCAGTAAAAAGTCAGGAGTAGAGGTGTGGCTGAAATTTTGGAGCATCAGCTTTGAATGAAAAAGTTAAAGTATAGTGAGTGCCCAGGCCATGAGTTTAAACCTCAATGTTGGTTTGAACCAAGTACCAGAGAAATACCTGGGAACAAAACTTTGGTGGTGATAGTGGTGGGATGGGAGAATATTCAATGGGAGTATGATTTCCTAGGTACAGAAAAATATGCTTGTCAACAGATTAAAAATGAAGAAAGGAAGGAGAGACACAAAGAAGTGATTTTACAAGGTTAATAAAAATGAGCTTTGACAAATTTGCTGTAGTAGCTTCAAATATTTAGCTTTCCATTAAGTTGGAAGTTCACACACACACACACACACACACACACACACACACACACACACACACACACACACACACACACACACGGAATGCTAGAGCCAATTTCCACTAATTTTCTTCTCAAGTTCCTTTTAAGAGAGGACAGCCCGTGGCTTCAGAATTTCAGAAATTGCCTGTCCTCCTCAATATGGCAGCTCTTCCATTCCCAGTGGGTCACTCTCCATGGTACAACCACAAGCTTGACAGAATTTCTCATTTCAGATGGCGAAATGTGTTTTCTAAAGGAAGAAAAAGAAGTATGATTTCACAGCAGAAAGTGATAGAGTAGTGCTCCACGAGTAACCGTAAAAAAGAAGACAAGCCAGTCTCATTACTTTTTTATTTAATCCTTCTCAGTGCCAATCTTTATTTTTTTAAATGCTCATTGCCATGCAGGTCATCTTTATGCTGCCCTACCCCTAGTGTGTTTTATTATCCACTCCTGTGACTTTTAACATTTAGCAGGCCAGAGGGTTATTCATCTCTTTAGCGTGTCATCTAAGGAATCAGTAATCATATGAAATAATTGCTGCCAGAGCCTGATACTTTATACATTATCTTTATACTTTGTTTGGTTCTCAAGTCACTATACTTATTTTTCTTTGTATTTCAAACATTCTATGGAAGTTGCTTTAGAATCCTTCACTGTATTTCACAGAGCTATGATGAAGAAAAAAAAATCAATAAACATGCTTTTGAGCATGACCTTGAGATGACCTTGAAACAAAGAAAAGATGGGAGCCAGAAGATCTGAGCATTTGCAATTCTATAACATGCTCCCTGTGCAGGTGGGGGTTGTTTTAAAAGTCGCCAAGTTCATTTAGACAAGAGCCTCCTGTCCGTGAAGTAGCTCAAATTTAGACTCTGACATTGTTTAGTGTGCTTTCAGTCACAGAGATATCCTGTGCAGAATTAAGAGATGCAACTCATAAAACTTGCATCATATTATGGACTGCAATTAATACTAAATTAGCCTTTGGAAATATAATAATAATTGTCAGATAGTCACTGTAATAAGTTGCATAGGCACTTTTGCTTCTAATATCCCTTTACAGTTGGGCACTAGCACGTCACGCCTGTTATCCTCGAGTTCTAAACAGCTCAAGATATTGAGATGCTGTGTGAAGGAATAAGGATACCAACTCAAACTCAATAAGGCAAATTCTACTTCTGTAGAAACAGATGCTCTTGACAAGAATTCAAGTATTCAAGCATGCTGGACAGGAAGTTGGCCAGGTTTTATCTCTAATGCAGTACCACTCCTTGTTCTAATTGGCCAGAAATATGGTTCACAAATTTGCAAAATAGAGGGTCAAAAAGTTTAACAGGATGTAGCTTAATTAAAATACAAAAAGAGCAGAATGTAACTAAAATTCAATGAATTTGTAATAGAATGCCTTAATTAAAATTTAACAGGAATAGGTTGTAACTAAAATATAATCAAGTGGGGACAAGTAACCTGCCCAAAGCAGAAACTTGTCAGAAAAAAACATTTTTTACAAGGTTGCCTAAAAGAAAGCAATCTCTTTGACAGAAAAGAGTTTCATTTCTCCACTAGCTACTTAGGAAGCTGAGATCTGTGGGTCGCCCTGAAGCAGAAAAGTCCAGTCTCTAATCACCAATTAACCAGGAAAAAGCTGAAAGTGCAGTTATGGTTCAAATGGTAGAACACCAACTTTCAGCTCAAAAGCCAGGCAAGACCATGAGGTCCTGACTTCAAGCCTCAGTACTGGCACAAAATAAAAAGTAAAATAATTTTATGGAGATATCCTTTCTTACTCTTTTCTTGGAGCACTCTAAGCCTACATATGTTAGTCATTAGTCTTCTTACAATCATTCCACAGATTACTGAGCTTTCCACTAAAACTTTTCCTGAGTCTACATTTTCTTTAGAATAGGTGTTACTGTATTGTTGTTAAGTCGTTGGCCTTTTGTGGTAACTAATCCCGTCATTTCTGGTTGAAGTTTCATATGAAACTTTTATTTGGGTTTGAAAATTTATCTTCCATGTCTATACTTAACTTTTTCAACACTTGAATATGCTTCAAGTAACTATCATACTTATTAATACTAACTTCTATGCCAGTTCCTGATAAGATTCAATTGATTATTTTTTTTCTGCTTTCTTAAGTGCATGGTCATTTTTGGTTTGATGTCAGTCATTAAGAATTTTGCCTTGCTGGTGCTGTTTTATTTTCATATTTATGCAGACAGTATTGGGCTTTACTTTGGGGACGTAGCTACTTGATGTAATTTGGTTGTTTCTGGGATATATATGCATATATCTTTATCCACATATATATCTCTCTATATACACACAGGTAATGATAAAAATTAGGGAAATTAGCAGATCTACCATTTCAAACATTTGTTATTGCTTTTTTTTTTTTTTTTTTTTTGTCGGTTGTGGGGCTTGAACTCTGGGCCTGAGCACTGTCCTTCAGCTCTTCAGCTCAAGGCGAGCGCTCTACCACTTGAGCTACAGCGCCACTTCCGGTTTTCTGGTGGTTTTTATTGGAGATAGGAGTCTCACGGTCTTTCCTGCCCGGGCTGGCTTTTGAACCGCGATCCTCAGATCTCAGCCTCCTGAGTAGCTAGGATTACAGGCGTGAGCCACCAGCGCCCGGCTTTTGTTATTGCTTTATAATGAAATACTAAAAACCTTTCCTTGAGCTATTTTGAAATCTACATAATTTCTGTAGATTATAGATGTTCTAAGGTATAATAAAAAACTATGGCTCATTCCTTCTATTTAATTGTAATCATGTAATCATGTCTTGTTTTAATATTTAATTAACTTTATTGTGTGTGTGTGTGTGTGTGTGTGTGTGTGTGTGTGTATGTGTGTGTGTGTGTATACGTGAGCACGTGGGCTTGTTTGTGCCAGTACCAGGCCTTCAACTCATGGCTTCTCCCTCTTCCTTGTTTTTTGTTTTGTTCTTTTTTTTTTTTTTTTTGCCCAAAGCTGTTGTGCCATTATTTGAGCCACACCTCCACTTCTGGACTTTTGTTGATGAATTGGAGATAAAAGTCTCTTTGATTTGTTTGCCTTGGCAAGCTTTGAGCCATCATCCTCAGATGTCAGCATCCTGAGTAGCTAGGATTACAGGTGTGAGCCACAGACACCAAGCCACCTTTCAGGTTTAGTTAGGCAAGACTACAGACATGTTTGATGTGGTATTAATTGTTCTCCATTGATGCTGTGAGACCTTTTTCTGTACTTTACCCAATGTTCCTGACCTTTTTCCAGCTGTCAGGTAAGAACACGAACTTCCCCCAGCTCTGTGTGAAGCCCAGTATTTCAACCTTTGAGTCATTCTTTTACCATCCTGAAGGGATTCTCCTCACAGGCCTGTGTTCCTTAGTACTTAAGTGAATACAGTGACTCTCCAAGCACCACCCTGCTCCTGCCACTGTACTGTCTCCTCTTCAGTCCTCTCCTTTGCAAACTCTCACTACTTTGGACTCAGGACAAGAGGAATTGGGTTTCCCTATCCTGGGCTGTGGCTTAGAAACCTTGCCAAGGAAATAAGGTAGAGTAATTTTAGGGCCCATCCAGTTAACCTTTGCTATTTATTCAACGTCACTTCCTTTCATTTCCTGATGGGTAATACTGGTCATTGTTTGGTATAGTCTATATTTTGTTGTTTCAGAGAGCAGGTAAAAAATCTACTCTCATTTATTACATCTTCCAAAGATGAAGAACTTACAACCAGGACTGTTTAGATCCTTCTAAGATTTAGTTTGGTCCACAGCAATGTTAACAACAGCTTGCAAATATTAGAGCTCTAAATTATTTATAAGCAGCTCTTTCTGAGAACAAGAAATGGATGTTTACTGGTGCATTCTTACTAAGGAAAGAGAGAGTAGACCAGCACACAGTGAATCCATATGCATGTGAGATATTCTGAGGTAACTTAGGAGATACAGTCAGTGGTTGTTTGATGGGAGTGGTTGGTAAACAAGTCACAGAGTGAATTAAAATGCAGTGTATAAGGAAAGATTTCTGCTTAGAGCTTCCTCTCTGGATACACTACATCTTCCTGGAGCTCATTTGAGCAATCCCCAAAAGTGTTCTAATGTGATCCAGTGAATTAGAGCATTACATATTGATGGAGCATGTGTATGGGCCTGGCAAGAGATATAAAGAACTCTGGAATTTCAATAAATTTAGACTCTTTGTCTATGTTCTTTGAAAGAACTGCAATTCTTTGACCATGTTGAACAGCCAGTCTTTTGAGCAGGATGGGGTAGAAGGGTGGTTAAAAGTCCAGGCTTAGGTGGCAGGTACTGGCTGAAGACAAAGCATACCTTGGACATTCAGTATTTACACAGTATTAAGCAAGACATTTTATCTTCCCAATCCCCAGTTTCTTCTTTTGTATAATGAAGATAATTATACCTAAATTGTTGTGGGAATTAAATGGGATATGGTACATGGAGTGTGCTGTGTAGCTAGGCATATTGTATATTTGCATTAATCAGGAATCAGTAGAGAAAAGAAACAAACAAGCTAGGAAGGGTATTGATTCACATGGTTAGGGAGTTAGGCAAGTCCAAGCGAAGGCCACCTGGAAAAACCCAGCAATTGTAGTTCAAAGATAATAGAATTCCCTCTGGCTGTATGGAATCATTCTTTTCTTTTCTTCTGGTTGGGTTTTCAACTAATTGGATGACGTCCATCCACTTTTTGGAAAGTGAGATGGTTTTCTCAGTCTACTTATTCAGGTATTCATTCATCCAAAAACAGGCTTACAGAAATAGACACAATAAATGTTGTCTAAATATCTAGGCAACAAGGCCTAAGTAAATTAATGAAGAATTTATTTATCACAATTTTATAGAGATTGGTTAACACCCTCATCCACCCTTCAGAGTAAATATGGTTTCCTCAGACGTACAATGGACAACTGAGACTTAGGAAGATGAAGTAACTCATGTGAGACTGATGTTTGCACTCAGATGGTTCTAGCTGCTAAGACCAGGCTCTTGAAATTTCAATTCAATATATTCCAGCATACTGGCAATTATAGAGTAAGGGCTCAATTCAAGTTAGCTCCCAATTCTTGCAGGTCTGTTTTTTTTTTCTGACAAAGCCGTGAATGAGTTGACATCAACCAAATGACTAAGTTTAGATGACAGTACTGGGCTTACAGTCAAGCTTAGTGTTATTTTCTGGTAGTGACTGTCCTGATGCTCTTGTGTTGGACAGGGGAGATTTAATATCAGGAGAACAATTAAGTCCCGATTTTGCTAGCCTGGTTTGCTTCTCTGGCACTCTGCTTGGTTTCCCCTCCCCCCCCCAATATCCTCCATCTTCCTCCCCTGACCACTCCCCACTCCCACAGTCCTTTAGTACCCTTGTGTTTTTCAGTAAGGCAAGGACTTCTGGAGCTATTCCACTCTCACTGTTGGGGCAGCTTGATGGAGTGACCCTCTCACCTCCAAGATCAAGGATCCACTAAAATGTCTAGTCTCTTTTCTGGTCTTTACCATTTCTTTAAAAATACTAATATTATTTGGATTGACAAATCATATATATATATATATATATATATATATATATATATATATATCCCCAGTGTAAAGTAATATTTTAGTCTCTATGTATGATCTCCCTGATTAAATCAAGCTCACTGACATGAAAAATCACTGTGTACACTTATCATTTCATGCTGAGACACTTGAAATGGGCTCATGGTTATTTTGAAATATCCAATACATATTTATAATATGCAATACGACATGTAATATATAATATAATATAATAAAACATAATATCACATTGTTTGTTATTTATCTACTATAACATAATACATAATATAATGTAAAACAATATAATGGGTTTTTATATTATATACATTATATCATGTGTACAATGCATATTAATATACATTGTACAGTGCACATACATTTGTGTATAATGCATATATAATGTTATATATTATATTAATATGAGGTATATATTTAGTATTACATAATACCTTATAACATTACAAAATATGATACTCTAATATAGTATTATACAAACATAATTTTTATATTATAATATACTGTCATATTCTATGTATATGATTTGTTATTTTATATTACATATTTATATATTATTATTGGCTGTAGTTACCCTAATGTGCAATAGATTGCAATCCTGTTCCTCTATCTTTCTGATCTCATGTCCAATAACCTCTGCTTTCCCCAAATATCTGGTTGTGATTCTTCTCTTCTCCATTTCTCTAATCCAAGCTTTATGAAATTCTACTTAAAGTGACCATGTTAAATAGTATTGTCTTTCTGTGCCTGATTCATTACATTTAACATCTTCCATGTGTATCCATGCTGTATCAAATGAGAAGGTTTTCCTTTTTTAAAGGACCAATGAGTATTCCATTGTGTAAACATCCTGCATTTTCTTATGCATTCTGCCATTGATAGACGCCATTGATAGTGGGACCTTATCCCACTAAGACATCCATCTCTGTGAATATGGACAGTTTATAGGTCTGCATGGTCTCATTCCTCTTTGCTCACCTCTGTTTATGAAAACCTTATTGCTGGAGTCTCTGGAACTGAATGGAGCCCTCAATATTGCCCAAGGCTGGGTTTTCATCCTAATAGCAATGGCTTCCCAGATGGAGTTAGGACCAATCCCTGCCCAGATTCTTCATTAGAGGGCTCTATGCTCTTGACAGTCCTCCAATCAATCCAACACAATGCCAGGCACTCACATTCACAAGATGGCTCAAACATATGTTCAGGGCAAAGAAAAAGCACCAACCCTAACAGGAAAGGAAAAATAGCTTTCTTGTAATTAATTTTATAAGTAATTTTATAATTAAAATGTCTAGCAAAAAGGATATTTTAATTCAGTCAATATACAAGTTTAATGTCAGTTTGAAAAACAAGTGTTGCCTGACTTGTTATGGAAAAAGGTAGATCATTGCCTGTGATGGACCACTGTCAGGTCTTACGGTGGTCCCAGCCTTGCCCATCAGCGTGGAGCTAGCTGCCTTTCTCCAGTGCCTACTCTGCTGGTATATGTGTCAGCATGCAGCCCTCTGTCTGGATCTCCTCCTCACTGTCCCCACCCCCAATGTATTCCTGCCTCAAATTGCCTCCTCTCAGTGTCTTCAGCTTTGTGAAGTACTTGCTGTTTTACCTATTTTCTTCAAACTGTGGATTAACACCTAGAAAAGCAAAGATCTGCACGAGTAAAGCTTTGAACCGTCACTTGGAAATGTATATACCCAGCTGTTTCTATGGTGGAGTTTAAATGCATTTAGCTAATTACAGTCCTTAGGAAGAGAAGGCATCCTAATGGAAGCAGCAAGATCTTTTCTGCCTTACCGTGGGAGCTGGGCACCAACAGATAAATAGGAGTTATGTCACACCCCTTCCCATTTATGTCCTCACAGGGGAAGGCATCTTAAAAGTGCCTCCTCCACAGGCTTAATACTGTGATTGATACTTTGACAAACATGCTTTCCCCCACCCTCCAGAGCCACGAAAGTAAAAACACCATAAAATCAGAAGGAAGTTGAGTATAAATTGAATCTGAGTCAAGTCCCAGTCAAGCTTCACCATATCCTCTTGACTACAATGGGTTGACTACTCTGTCATCTCCAGCTGCTTCAGTGGCTGGACCTGGTCATGGAACTATCAATTGGGCTGGGTTGGTTTTGAGGGCCTAGGGAAGCAAGCAAGGATGGAAGGAGAATAGCACTGGCCTAGTGGTGTAAATGCACAGTCTCTCTCTCTCTCTCTCTCTCTCTCTCTCTCTCTCTCTCTCTCTCTCTCTCTCTCTCTCTCTCTCTCTCTGTCCCCCTCTCTCTGTGTTGGGGAGTAATGTGCTGATGATTGGTCAGAAAGGTGTTCAAAGATCTTGGCTTCTTTGGTCTAGAAAGTGGCTGCCTACTCTTTTTTTGGAGGCATTGCTGAGAGCAAGTTTGCCCTCATTAATCACAGTAATAGCAATAAGCAGGCAATTAACTTCTCTCAAGAATGATCATGTAAGATTTTTTTTGGCTTTATCAGGATGGGGTAGTTGGTAGAATTAATGACAGGGAACTGGTTCTTTGAATCTGGGTCAAGGCTTATTTTCAGGTTCAGAGAGATAAGGACAGGCCCAGGAATATCTAGGCCACCTCTGAGCCTGCTTGCTGGGGAGCTCCTCATTCTGGGGGGACATGGCATCTCCATGACCACATACTTGCTTCTCCCTGAGCCTTTGGCTGAAGGGATTGTGTTTACTAGCTGACTCCATTCCTCTACTCTGGAGCCCCTCATGGATTCCTGTGCCCTTTGTACAAAGTCTGGCTCTCTGGTTGGGAGCCCAGATCAGCTGCCCATCTAGCTCACAGCTAAGCAGGATGCATCGGAGCTTGTCCCAGAGGCAGGGCTTTCATTTTGTCTTTCCTGCCCTGTTCTGCACATTTGGATGGTTCTCTTTCCTCTTAAATCCTGCTGCTCCCTTGAGGGTGACGGTAGCTCCTGTCCCCTGCAGAAGGGGCTCCCTGACAATCCCTGGGGGCCTTGCTTAGGCCTGTAGTCTTGACTCAGGGAAGGTAATACAGTATACAGCCTCCTGTGACCTTCCTGTTTCTTTGAAAAAATATTACATCATCCAAAAGACATTGTTAAGTCGAAATTCTGAAGGTGGATATTTTCTGAGACAGCAAACCAAGCTGGTTTTGTTGTACTTCCTATAGGGTTTTTTGTTTGTTTGTTTGTTTGGTTTGGTTTGGGTTTTTAGTGCTATTACTGGGACTTGAACTCAGGGCATAGATGCTGCCCCTTAGTTTTTTTTTCCCCTTAAGGCTGGTGATCTACCATTTGAGCCTCAGCTCCATTTGTGGCTGTTGACTGATTAATTGCAGATAAAAACCTCACACTTTCCTGCCCAGGCTGGCTTTGAACCAAAATCTTCAGATCTCAGCTTCCTGGGTAGCAAGGATTATGTGCATAAGCTTACAGACACCTGGCTACTATAGTTTTTGAGAGATGAAAATTAAGACATTATCCTCAAAGATTCTGAAATGGACATCTGAAAGACACTTGGAAAACAAAACATCCTATTTAATGAGCTTGTGTTTCATATATTTTAATCTTTCTCCTCTCTTAGCATACCTAACAATATCTATAGTAAGAGATCCTGAGAAGGAAAAGGAGGGAGAAAATGTCTCTGCATCTATGCTCAGAAGAACAATAGCATGCAATTTCCTTCTTCAATTGTTAGCTTAGAGTTTTCTTTAATTAAGAGGCTCAGTTAAGCTGGTTGTTATCTAACAAAGTGCGTGAGAAACAGGAACACTTGTTTTTCTTGCTCTATGACTAGGCCCAGATGTGCTCCAATCAAGACTAAGTGTGAAACTCAAATCCCAAGGCAGGATTAAGAGTTTAGTTAAAAATGTAGTGAACAAGGCAGGTGAAAAGCAAAATTTCCCAATCATTTTGCTGGGTTGTTGATTGGCTGGGGGTGGGGGAGGGGTGAACGTAAGGACTTTAGAGTAACTTCTTGGCCAGATCTAGAAGTTCAGAATCTAGTCTGAAGGATAATTTAAGGGGTTCTAAAAGATGATTCAGGACAAATATGATAGTGTGTGTGTGTGTGTGTGTGTGTGTGTGTGTGTGTGTGTGTGTGTGTGTGTGTGTGTGTGTGTGTGTGTGTGTGTGTGTGTGTGTGTGTGTGTGTGTGTGTGTGTGTGTGTGTGCCTGCCAGAAATGTGGTTTGAATTCAGGGTATTACACTTTCACTTGGCTTTTCCAAACAAGACTGATGCTCTCTACCTCTTGAATCATACTACTTCTTCTGGCATTTTGCTGGTTAATTGAAGATAAGATTCTCATAGACTTGTCTCCCTGGGCTGTCTTTGAGTAGCGATCCTCCGATGCCAGCCTCTGGAGTTGCTAGAATCACAAGTGTGAGCACTCAGCATAAGTACTATTTTGAAGATATTGTCCATAGGCAACCAAGTTCTGGAATGTAAGATTTCTGGTGAACTGGTAGTGTATTTTCTAGGCCCAGTTACATGATGGAAATTACTCCTTTCTGAATTTGGATGCTGGGCATAAAAGTAAAAAAAAATCATATTTCTCTCTCTCTCTGTATATCCTTTCTTGCTGAAAGAATCCTTGGAGACAGTGATGCAAAGGCCCAATTTGTAGATGTGAGGGTGTAAGCATCTATGACCTAAGAGAATTATAACGATGCTGACACATTGATATACACACTTTCCTCTCCAACTCAGCATGAGCAAACACACTAAATATAGAGATTATTCAGCTTTACAGGAAAATCACAATATAGCATGAATATGGAGAACTGGGAAATTCTTTCAAGTGGATTGCCAGCTAATGAAATTATTGGGTGGGGGCCGGGCATCTGAGAAGGTGATACACAGTGAGTGATTATAGGTGTTTACCCAGGGTGGAGGACAGGAAGGAGCTAGGACTGACTTTGGGAGACCTTGGCCTACATCACAGTCACTTTCAGCTCTCATACAGGAGGCAGAGGATCCATCTTCTCGGAATTCATGTTTCCAGACAGTGAAGTGATTACCAAAGATTGTTTTGGCCAACAAATAATATCATTGATTTTAAAATGTTGTGCAATTTCTAAAGATGATCAGAAACACATAATATAAGTGGTATTTTTCTTACCTTTCTTAAGATAGGATCAAAATGGATGCGTGAATGAACTTGATTGGAGGTACATCTTCCTCCAAATGCAGAGTGATGGGGCACACAGATGAGGTAACTGGGCAGACATCCTGGTTTTCATGTTACAGATGAACACAATTACTGAGCTTCAAAGATCAACTCATCTCTGGACAGAATTACAAATGACGTTGGAAACTTAGGAGAAAAAATTTTCTGTTTTCTAAAGCATTACTAGTTTCCATACCTAATACAAATGAATACAAATGGTGCAGAGGAGTTGGAGAAAGCTAGAGGTGAGGAGAGGAGAAGGCAGAGGAGGAAGAGGAAAAGGAAGTGGAGAAGGAGGAGGGAAGATGAGAGGACTACAGAGACACAAGGTTTTCATGGAAAACACAGTGTAGACTTTTAGCTGGAATGGGCAGCCCATGCATATGATTAAAATCTACAAAGGCATAAGTAGTGTTAATGTTAATTGATCAACTAGCTCCATTTATTTGACATGTAAATAGAAAGATGGCTTTAGAGCTTGAGAAAACTTTAGAATGAATCCTGGACAGATGTACACATGGAAAGAATAGTGAATGATCTGGTTCAGAACATCAGACTCTTATCCACTTATTAGTCTCAATGACATATTTCTTCATGCTTAACTGACCTTTCTCTCTCTCTCTCTCTCTCTCTCTCTCTCTCTCTCTCTCTCTCTCTCTCTCTCTCTCTCTCTCTCTCTCTCTCTCTTAATTTGGCAGTACTGTGGTTTGAACTCAGGGATTTGCACTTGCTCAATTCCTTGCTCAGTTGATGCTCTACTATTTGAGCCATCCCTACAACCCTGCTTTTGGATGGTTATTTTGGCGATGGATTCTCATTGACTTTTATGCCTTAGATGACTTGAAAGCTTGGTCCTTTGGATCTTGGCCTCCTGAGTATCTCAGAATATAGGTGTCAGCCACCAAAGCCTGGCTCAAGTGACCTTTCTTTCTATGGACCCTGATCCACCTTGCAAGGTAACTGATCATGATAGCATCATATTCAAGTTTTCCTTTTACTATATAAGTAGCTTTCTCAAATGATTTATAAGAGAAATCTTAGGGCACATTGTAACACTATTGAATTTTAGAAATAAGAAGGTACCAGCACTTTGCACTAACCTTGAACCTGGCCAATAAGATCTTTCAAAGTCTAACTGTACACTGTGGTCCTGGAAATTAAGAAATAAAAGTGAGAAATACTGAGTTCATCTGAAAGTCATTTTTCTTCCTTCTTTTATTAACTTTAAAAAAACTCTTGAGCTTATTGAATAACTTTTCAGATATTTCGATACATTTATTAACATATGTAAATTTTTGCTATAATGATATATATTTCAGATACTCTGATTATATAATAAATGAGACTTATCTTTCCATATCAAAACATTTAAACTTTTTTCTTACCCACACCATATTCTAACACTTTCAATTGACATAAAACAGTGCTCTTTCAAACAGTGATCCAGTCCTGGCTTTCTCTTCTAATGAAGCAAAATCACCTCTTTCTAGTTCTTTAAAATAGTAATTACTTGATAAACAAGGCAAGCTGTTTTACGAGACGCCCTGTATTGTACAATACTAGTTATTTAATTTTGGTGTTATTTTGTTTCCTTTCATATCCTTTGTATTTCCTGTCAATTGAAAGATAAAATGAAAGCTTAATGTATTTAAGTTAAACATTTATCTTGACTGCGTTTTAGGTAATATTACACACTTCATATCAAACATTAAAGAGTGTTGGACACACTGATCAAGGCAAACAGAGAAACCTCTGAGCTGGGAGCCTGCACAAAGATCCCTCCCCCACCCCTCACTCTCTGAGAAGAGGGGCTCCATCCCGCCAAAGCCACTTGGCCCCATGGCAGGAACCCCAGAACTATACAGGCTGCCTACAGAATGCCAGAGCAGAAGACCTGATAGGTACTGGTGCTGATCCCAAGAGCGCAGAGACAAACCCCTGTGCTCAGAACCTGCATGGAGACCCCTCCCTCACCCCTCTGCTGGAGTCTGGCACACAGCCCACCCGAGGAATGACCCAGCCCCCAGCACTGACCCAGGGTCAACAGAGGCAGAGACAGAGGAGAAACACGCAGAGCCACTACCGCCCAGCCCAGCTCATAAGCATCTCAACTGAACACTGATTTCAGTGGCAACCAGTGACCTACATCGCACAGAAACAATAACTAGCTCCAGGATGAGTACCCCGCAGGGGACAGCATACCCTCCTCAAAGGAGACCAGACCAAAGGTCCCAAAGTGGGAACCCCCAGATCTTGACCCAGACCCCTGCCCCAACACCTGGACTACAGGACCCACTATGACTGGGAACTGTTGTAGAGCTCCACTAGCCCATGGAGCACATCCAGCTGGTCAGGCTAGATCAAGAGTGCCCCTGGAAGGGAGCTTAAACACTCAAGCCAGGAAAAGCACTCATGGGTCACAACAGCCAACAGTGTTAGAAATCTGAACTGTGTTTCCAGGATGCGTAACCCAGGTGGGATACACAGCAGCACAGGTCCAACTGGTGTGCCCCAGGCCGGGGACCGGGAGCCAGGACCAGGCCTGGGGATCTGGTGCCTGAGCAACACAACCAACTCCTCCTAATTGAAGTCAGAAACTGAGCATATGCCTCAGCAGAGAGGGGAAAACAGGGAACTGCACGCCCTGGGAATCATGCCCATGACAGCAAAAGACTTGGGTGTCCAGGGCAAGAGAACCAGAAGCCCAAACCCCACCAGAACTTGACCTATATATTCTAGGTCGGGAATTGGACAACTCTGGCTGCCAGCACCTGATAATAGTCAGGAGCTCAGGTTGGTAAGGTGGCTCAGTGGTAGAGTGCTTGCCTTGTGTGCATGAGGCTCTGGATCTGAATCCTCAGCACCACATAAGCAGAAAGGGCCAGAAGTGGCGCTGAGGCTCAAATGGTAGGGCACCAGCCTTGAGCTGAAGAGCTGAGGGACAGTGCCCAGGCCCAGAGTTCAGGCCCACAACTGACCAAATACAAAAAAACAAACCAAAACAAACAACCAAAACATCAGGAGCCCATAGCAGATGCCAGCAACTGGGAGAGTATATCTAGCACACCCGATCTTGCCAAGAGCACCTGTAGGAGTAAACAGGAGCAGTCTAGGCCACTCAGTCCTTCTAAAGGCAGGAACTGCCAGTGATCTAAGCAGAGAGCTGAGAGCCCTATGTGGGTCAGACCAGCAGCTTGAGGTCAGCCCTCAACAGAACAGAGACCAGGTAGACTCTCTCAGCCAGCCCAGAAACAGCAACCAATCAAAGACAGACACCTATTGATCAAAACAAAATTTCAGATTAGTCTCCAAAAGTCCCTGAATCCCCATGCAAAATCATAGAGAAACATTACCAGGTTTATCAACACCCAGGATAGCATGCTACCCCCCAAAAGCCAGCAGCCACCCAGGGGAGAGCCCCAATGGGAGCAAAGCAGCAATGGAAGACAAAAGCTACATCCAAGAGATGCTGGAGGCAATGACTCAAGAATTAAAGCGAGAAATAGACCAGAAATTTAAAAAACACAGGGACTAACTATCCAAAGAGATGCAGGATCTCAAACAGGAGGAGCATGCAAAAATAGAGGCAGTACACACCTCACTAAAAGTGAGATTAGGACTTTGAGAACCAGCATCAAATCCATAAATAAGTCTATTTCCCCCAAGCAAACCACAATGGAAGCCATAGTTAACAGAGTGAACAAAATGGAATTTAGAGTATCAGATACAGAAGACTGAATGCACCAACTGGACCAAAAAGTCACAGATATGAAAAAATCACTTAAATTATGTCAAAGGGAAATCCAAGAGCAAGCGGATAGTGCCCAGAAATTTAACCTTCATATAATTGGAGTGGACAAAGGCAAGGAATATCAAAGCAAGGGAATGTAACACTTACTGAACAAGATTATCAATGAAAATTTCCCCCATCTTAAAAGAAGAGAACATCTTACCTACATAACAGAAGCATATACAACACCTAACAAGCAGGATCCCAGGAGAAACACTTCTAGGCACATTATAGTAAAAATGATAGATCTGAATAATAAGCAAACAATCTTGCATGCAGCAAAAACAAAGAAGGAACTATACTGCAATGGGAACAAAATTAGAATCACTGCAGATCTCTCCACACAGACACTGAATGCAAGATAGACCTGGGAAAGTACCATCCGAGCCCTGGGAACCAATAACTGCGAGCCCAGACTGATATATCTGGCAAAGTTAGCATTCACAGTCGATGGAGAAATGAAAATTTTAATAGTAAAGAAAAACTAAATGGATTCATAAACAATAAACCAGCATTACAAAGAATACTAAAAGGGGGAACACAACCTGAAGAAAGCAACCAGGATTGGGGACCCATACCAGACAGGTATTAATAGAAGTCTAACTTAGTAAGCACAGAAGGAAAGGAAAGTGTAGCGACCGTCTACTCGACCAGCGAGGAAAAACAACCACCACACCAGGAGTCTTCTCAGATCACGTTTTATTGGAGAGCCTTTTAGTTGTAGGAGAGCTTGGGCGCGAGAGAGCGTGCACCCGAAACACAGCCGCTTATATAGGAGAATCGGAACGCAGGTCTTTCTATTGTTGGTCGCCTGCCTTTCACCGTCACCAGGTGTCATGGGATTGGCTGGGGACTCTACCTGGCTCGCGCATGCGCACAGCCCAGGCGTCCCGCCAAGCACCGTCTGGGGTGGTTACCTCAAAGCTGCAAGGGAGTGGGCGGAGTCTCGCCTCGGCTCCCTACAGTTCCCCCTTCTTTGTTTTATGGCAACAGGTAAGAGTAGAGGTTGGGCCTCTGTCTAAAACATTAGGACCTTGCACTGGCCTTCGCCTGAGGGGCGCGCCTTCCCCAGTGATGACCAGGCCCGTCCGATGCCTTTTTTGCAGAGGTGGGATCTTGGGCATCAACCCACTTGCAACCCAGCATGCTCTTCTTGAGGAGATGAGAACCATCTCCTCAAGTGCAGTGCATTTGCCTTGCACCCTGTCCCAAATTGCAAATTGCATACCTGTCCCGGTGCAATGGGATCCCCTGATCCCTCGGGGTGCTAAGGCTATGCAGAATGGTAAGGCTTAACTGCCTCTTAGGGCCGACAGCCAAATCTGGGGTGAGGATCCACTCTCCAAAGCGGCTAATGCTTGCAAGATAACAACCTTGTCCCTTCTGGTTTGGGCTCGAAGGTGACAGACCAACCATAGGCAGACCACGCATCCTCCCAAGCAGCAGGCTAAAAACATTCCGACTCCCACCCGCTCTTTGAAAAAGGACACCGCAGAGGCAATCCAGTCAGTAAATTGTAACAGCCCACAGCATCATTGGTTTAGCTATCACTGTTGCTAACAGCAGGAAGATCAGCTGCATCTTCAAGAGCGGGTTCTGCTGCAGTCTCCACAGGCCTGGTCAGTCTCGTTGGCACCCAGTGAGGTACTTCTTGACTCTGTGGAAAAACACAAACAGCTCCCCTGGATCTCGTTATTACCGGATCCGGTCCATACCATTTATTATTAATAACATCCTTCCACATAACCATGTCTTTAGTATCCATGGAGTCTCTTGTCATATGCCGATCTGCGGCAGACTGATCGTTGTCATTTAGAATTAAAAAATTAAGGGTAAAGAGCGCAAGAGAAAGTCTTTCCCTGGGGGACGCGGACTCAGCAATTCCCCCTTTTTGCTTTTGAAGCATTTCTTTTATGCTTCGATTAGCTCTTTCCACTATACCTTGTCCTTGAGGATTGTAGGGCAATCCGGTGGTGTGGGCAACCTGCATTTGTGCGCAAAAGGCGTGAAAACCATGGGAAGTATAAGCAGGGCCATTATCCGTCTTAAGTCTAAGGGGCTTTCCCCAAGCTGCCCAAGCTTCTAAGCAGTGTATTCTGACGTGAGACACCTTTTTTCCTGCCAGAGGTGTGGCATGAATGACACCAGAAAAGGTGTCCACAGACACATGTAAATATTTCAACTTACCAAATTCCGTCAGATGAGTAACATCCATTTGCCATAGGGCGTTTGGTCTCAACCCCCTGGGGTTTACCCCCACATGGGGAGGATGAAGAAAGGTAACACAAGATTTACAGGCTTTAACAATATCTCTTGCCACATGCCTGGACAAATTATATCTTTTCCTAAGGGTATTAGCAGGTACATGATACAATCTATGAAAGTCTTTTGCCAATTCTACAGGATCAGCAGCAACCAGAGCCACAGCCCGAGTTGCCTGGTCCACCAAATCATTACACTTTGCCATCGGGCCCCGCAACATAGAGTGGGCACGAATATGTCCAATATAAAAAGGATGTTTTCTGTTTAAGATAAGGGATTGAAACTGTAACAAAACATTAGAAATTGTACTGGCCTGCTTAACTGAAGCAGCAACTTCAAGAGAAGCAACGGCATTTACAACATATAATGAATCAGAAAATAAGTTAAAAGGTTGATCAAATCTTTTAAAAACTTCAAGCACAATTAAACATTCAACAGCCTGTGGGACATTCGGCCGAAAATTAAAGACTACCGGCTGTTTGTGTCCTAGAACAAAAAAGGCACCTTGTCCAGATTTTGGTCCATCCGTAAAGATGGTTAGAGCATCAGCCAAGGGCTCCTTTGAAGTGACAACAGGAAAATACACTAAATTTTTGTTAACTATGGCAAGCAGAGGATGCTTAGGATAATGGTTATCAATTACATTTGGAAATGAGCAAACAAGAATTGCCCACATATCCATTGTGGCTGCTAAAATTTCAACTTGCTCACGGGTGTATGGAATAATTAATTTATCTGGAATTTTTGCAAAGTGCATCAAACAATACTTTATACCCAAAATTGCCTCTTTTTTTTTCTTTTTTTTTTAATTTTTTTTTCAGATCAAAATTGCCTGTTTAGCCACTAATTCAGGAAAATATTGAACAGTTTTTGCTCCCACAGAATCATAGCATTAATAACTGGGAGTAGGAAACCGGCTCAAAATCTCTTTCATTAGTAACTGGATTTTCAAAAACTGGGAAAGCGGCTGCTAATCGCGACCAGGTGTTTTCTTTTATAAAGTGACTCTTCCCTGCCGGCGGGCACGGCGGGGGGGCCGACGGGTGAGGGGCAGCTCCGTTTCTTCTTCCTGGCTGCTGCGGTACTCCCACCCCTAGGGGGCGCCACCCCCCATATCTGTCTGTCTCGTGCTCCGCCGCAGCCTCTTCTAACTCTTCACTATCAGCTGGATCGAGCTGCTCTCCCTCCTCCTCTAACATTTCTTCCTCTGAGTCACTCACAAGATTACTATATTCTTGGTCCCGCCCTTCCACATGTAGGGCTGAGAACCGGTTTGCTTTTAAAGAAGGGCATGGGGGTCTCCTTGAGGCCCCCTCCCTAAAACCCTTCTCCTTTTGTGAGGGCTGCAGTCCCTCTTGCTTTAATTCTTTAGGATCCTTTTGTCTTTTTTCCCTTTTTCTTTTAGGCCTATTTTCCTCCCCCTTACTGTATGCTGACTCTGATAGACTATCCTGATGCCGTGTTAGTACTTTGCATCCTTCCTGGATTAAATCAAACCCTCCCTCCTCGAGGCAAGTGTGCACCATCAAAAAGACAAGCCACAAAGGAAGAAGCAATGCAAGCAACCAATAAATATCTAAATCTACAGTGAACAGCATACCGGGGGATATTTACCGACGTCCCCTCTCCGCGTGTTGAGTTCTGGCTCCGGTTCGGCCTCTCGCGCGGGTCCCGTCCCTGGTTCGTTCCCGGGTCTCGGCACCACTTGTAGCGACCGTCTACTCGACCAGCGAGGAAAAACGACCACCACACCAGGAGTCTTCTCAGATCACGCTTTATTGGAGAGCCTTTTAGTTGTAGGAGAGCTTGGGCGCGAGAGAGCGTGCACCCGAAACACAGCCGCTTATATAGGAGAATCGGAACGCGGGTCTTTCTATTGTTGGTCGCCTGCCTTTCACCGTCACCAGGTGTCATGGGATTGGCTGGGGACTCTACCTGGCTCGCGCATGCGCACAGCCCAGGCGTCCCGCCAAGCACCGTCTGGGGTGGTTACCTCAAAGCTGCAAGGGAGTGGGCGGAGTCTCGCCTCGGCTCCCTACAGGAAAGAAGAAAAACTTAAGAAAACAGGAATGACAGGTACCACAATGCATCTCTCTATAATAATCTTAAATATTAATGGAGTTAATTTACTAATCAAAAGAAAAAGAACTGCAGATTGGATCAGAAAACATGACCCATCCATCTGTTGCCTTCAGGAGACCCACCTCTCAGTCAAGTATACAAGCAAACTCAGAGTGAAGGGTTGGGAAAGTGTCTACCAATCAAATGTTCCCAGTAAGAAAGCAGGAGTAGCTATCCTGATATCTGACAAAATAAACTTTTCATTAAAATCAATACAAAAAGACAAGGAAGGACACTACATATTAATACAGGGAACAATTCAAGAGGAGGACATTACCATTTTCAACTTATACTCCCTAAACATTGGAGCACAAATATGTTAAGCAGATACTCTCAAACTTACAGAAAAGAATAGATCCAAATATGATAATACTAAGAGACTTCACACCCCACTCTCACAAAGGACAGGTCTACCAACCAGAGGACTGGCAAAGAAGTTACCAAATTAAGTAAGGCCATACTTCAAGCAGAACTAACTGACATCTACTGAGTATTTCATCCTAAAACAACACAGTACATGTTCTTCTCAGCAGCTCATGGAACTTTCTCCAAAATAGACCACATCATAATTTATATAAGGAACTTAAGCAAATACTAGTGGATTGACATAATTACCTGTATTCTATCCGACCACAGTGGAATCAAGCTAGTTCTCAATAACAAAACATACTGCAGAAATTACTCAAATATCTGGAACTTGAACAGCACACTTCTAAGCAACACCTGGGTAACAAAGGAAATTAGAGAAGAAATTAAAAAGTTCCTACAATTCAATAAAAATGAAGATACATCACAAAGAAACTTGTGGGACAGTTCTGAGGGGCAAATTTATCGTCCTCAGTCCCCACAGCAAGGAAATAGAGACAGAACAAGTAAATAATCTCATGTTGCAATTAAAACAGCTAGAAAAACATGGAAAAATTGAACCTAAAGTAACTAGATGGAACCAGATAATCAAATTAAGAGTGGAAATTGATATAGAGAATAGGAAAATTACAAATAAAATTAATGAAACAAAAAGCTGGTTCTGTGAAAAAATAAATAAAATGGATGGGCCTTTGGCAAGATTAATTAGTAAAAGAAGAGAAGAAACCAAAATTAACAAGATCAGGGATGCCACGGGAAAAATCACAACAAATACCCAATACATCTAAACAATTATAAAGAATTATTTTCAAAAGTTGTACTCTCTAAAGAAAGAAAACTTAGCAGAAATGGACGCATTTTTAGAGAAATACAAGTTGCCCAAAATGAGCAAAGAAGTAAATCAATTAAATAAGCCAATATCTTGCAACAAGAAACAGGAAGCACTCAGAAGTCTTCCAACAAGGAAAAGCCCAGGAACAGATGGATTCACAACAGAATTCTATAAGACCTTTAAAGAGGAACTAATACCCATACTCCTCAGACTCTTCTGAGAAATAGAAACAGAGGGAGCTATCCCAAACTCATTCTACGATGCCAATATCACACTCATCCCCAAACCAGGCAAAGACCCAACAAAAAAAGAGAGCTACAGACCAATCTCCTTGATGAACACAGATGCAAAGATCCTTAACAAAATTCTAGCTAACAGAATCCAGAAACACATTAAAAAAATCATACACTATGACCAGGTAGTCTTCATCTCAGAGATGCAGGGATGGTTTAACATGTAAATCAATAAATGTAAGCCAACACATCAACAGAGCCAAGGTCAGGAACCACATGATTATCTCCCTTGATGTGGAAAAGGCTTTTGATAAGATATAACATTCATTCATGTTAAAAGCTCTGGAGAAAATAGGAATAGAAGGAACATTCCTTAAAACAATAAAGGCCATATACGAAGATTGCTGGAAAGGGAAGATGGCAGAGGAGAAGCTGGAGGCTAAACAAGCTCTCACATAGAAAGTAGTTTTAGTGATTTAGTGAACAGTCCTAGGCCAGAGAATTACACCAAGTGTGCCATCACAGTACAGAGAGTTAGGCCGGAGAGGGAAAATCCAGGCAAAGAGACAGATCTGAGCATTTGCCTGCAACCGAGGCTGCAGCTGCGGTGGCAGAAGCTGTAGGCTCCATACCTACAACACAGAGAGTCCAGGATGAAGGCACCAGAGGAAGTGGGCAAGCGGATTTTACTCAACACCAGCAAGAACTGACAAGGAGCAGATGTCTTCATCCTGTAGATCGCAGACCAGAGATGACCCAGGAACCAACACTCTGGCGGCATGAGTAGAACCCTGACATCCACACTCCTCAGGGAGCAGAGGAGGGAAGGCCATCTATACCCCACTCCACTACCAGAGATCTCCATCTTTGATACTGACAAAAGCCAGGCTGAGCTGCTAGCTCCAACTCAGGCCTTGAGAGAAAACAAAAGAGTCATTTAGCAGGTCACAGGAACCTGCCCAGACCTGCCAGGCTCAACTCCACCCAGGAAAAAGTCACCCAGCCCAGGCAGCAGAAAATATGCCAGGAGGAGTAGCTCTCTTCACTGGGTAAACAGAGCCAGACGCTGCCCCTCTGTACAGCAGCCTAGACAATCAATTGAAATTCAGTAAACATAAACCCTGAGAAAGGCTTCAGGCTGGGCTCTGTGAGTGTCTCAGAAGCTAGACCCTCAGGGAAAAGCTACTGATTGCTGAAAGGCCTTAACTCTACCCAGAACCTAGCCTTATCACAGCATCTCCAAACTAGAGGAAACAGCCATCTCCCTCTTTTGTGATACTCAAAGCAGATCTCCCTCCCACTGAACTAGCCTAGGAGGAGGATAACAAAATCCTAGGAAAAGCAGAGCATTTTTCTGCCTGCCCTCCAAAAACTGACTTAAATAACCAATCAAGCCACAGGAAAACCAAACACCACAAGCAGACCAGAGACTCCACCAAGAGGCTGGTTATGGACACAAGAGAGATAGAGGATCTTCCCATCCCCCCCCCCAAAAAAAAAATCAAAGAACTTTTTTTGTACCTTATTTTAATTTTTTTTAATTTTTAATTTTTAATTTTTTCTTTTGTTTTCTATTCTTCCTCATATAATTTTTATTTTAGGTGTATATGTGTGTATGTTTTTTTTATCTCTACTGACCTTTTGATCCTCTTTCTTTCTTTCTTTCTTTCTTTCTTTCTTTCTTTCTTTCTTTCTTTCTTTCTTTCTTTCTCATTCTTTTCACTTTTTCTTCTCTTTCATTCTTTTTTTTTGTGATTTAATTGCTGTTCCACTCATCCTCAGATATACCTGTCATCGATGATTAGATCTTATCCCCCATTGTGTACACACTTAATCCAGAAATTTATTACTCAATTCAAAACCTCTTAGATTTAAATCCCTTAATAGCAGTATTACTTCTTTATACCATATAATATTTTAAACATTTTTATTTTTTTACTTTTCATGTCTCCTTTCTATCCCTCCCCTCCTCTCATCTCATCCCCATTCTTCTCTGAATACTACATCTTCAAACTTGCATTTTTTAAGTGTTTCACTTTTTAATTTAAAAATTTTGTTTTTTCAATTTTTCTTGTCTCTTTTTTTCTTTTCCTTCTTTTTTTCTCTCTCTGCTATCATTCTGTCCAACCCATTTCCCTCTTTGAGATTAGGACTTGGTTATTTTCACTCTCCCCTCACATTTTCACATCCCTCTAATCCTATTTTTCCACACATTTTCCCTAAAACTAATAATTTCTGGCTTGCCAAATTCTCCTTTGCTGTTCTTAGGCCATTAAGCTATACTTGTTTGATGTTGAATATATTGTATCTCTTGAAATAGATTCTATCTGCAGACTTTTGACTGTTCAACTATGGACTTTGGTTGATGCTTGCCTTAAAATAGTGTTCTAGCACAAAAGTATTATTACTCTCATCCCAAATGGGCAGAACAAGCTGGAAAAATATAAGACTCCAGGGATCTCAACTCCCACTTATGATAATCAAGGGACAGAACAGATAAAAAATAATCTAGAGGAGAGTTCCCAAAAAGCTCTACAAACACTACAGGTAGACATGGTAAATGAAAAGAGTGAAAACTTGCAAAGGTCTCAGTGTGAGAGTGATAGGGAGAGAGAGGAGGCAAACCGAAGATCAATACAGGAATCTCATGAGCGTAAGGAATCCACTCAAAGATTGATACAGGAATTGCGTGATCAGATTGAGAACACTCAAGGAGAAATAATACATCTCCACCAAACCAGGCCTACAAAAGATGCTTAAAGATGTCCTACACTTAGAAAACCAACAAGACCACAATAAAGGCCAAGAAACCACACCCAAACTGAGAATCCAAGAACCATAGGAAGAACCCAGTTGCCACAGCCCCCAAGAAGGTCGATAAAATGGCAGGAATTCTCAAATGCCTCTCAGTCTTATCTCTCAACATTAATGGGGTTAACTCTCCCATTAAGCGACATAGACTGTCCAGTTGGATTAAAAAGCAAGATTCTTCTATTTGCTGCCTTCAGGAGTCACAACTTGCCCATAAAAACAAACACATTTTGAATGTGAAAGGCAGGAACAAAATCTACCAAGCAAATGACCCCCATAAACAGAGGGGAGTTGCAATCTTAATATCAGATAAAATAGACTTCAAATTAAAATTCATGAGAAGTGATAAAGAAGGTCGCTACATACTAATTAAGGGATCTCTCTTTCAGGAGGATATTACAATTGTAAATCTCTATTCGCCAAACAATGGAGCACCCAAAATTATCCAAGAAACACTACTTTCTCTCAAATCTCACATAGATCCAAAGACATTAATTGTTGGGGACTTTAACACACCACTATCCCCACTATATAGATCAACTCAGCAAAAACGCAACAGAGAAATCGCAGACATAAACAAGTGCATAGATGAACTAGATTTAACAGATATCACCCAGCAGCATCAGAATACATGTTCTTCTCAGCAGCATATGGAACATTTTCCAAAATAGACCACATTTTAGGTCACAAAGCAAACTTGCCCAAATTCAGAAACATTGAAGTTATACCTTGCATTCTCTCAGACCACAAAGGAATAAAATTAGAACTCAACACCAAAAGCCACCAAAGAAAGTCCGGTAACACATGGAGGCTGAACAACTCACTGTTGAACCACCAGTGGATCATGGAAGCGATTAGAAAGGAAATTCAAGTGTTCATGATATTCAACAAAAATGAACACACAAACTACCAGCTCCTCTGGGACACAACAAAGGCAGTACTCAGAGGCAAGTTTATACCTCTGAGTTCCTACATCAACAAATTGGAGAGATCTGAAACCAACAATTTAGTGAGACATCTGAGCCTCCTTGAAAAAGAGCAGCAAGATAAACCCCAATCCAGTAGACAGAAAAAAAAAAAACAATCAAAACCAACAGAGTTGGTTCTTCGAAAAAATTAACAAAATAGACAGACCCTTGGCAAATCTTACCAGAAAAAGAAGAGAACACACCCAAATAAATAAACTCAGAGATGAGAATGGAAACATCACCACAGAAACAACCAAGATTCAGAACATTATAAGGGAATACTTCTCAAAACTTTATGCTAATAAGTTTGAGAACTTGGCAGAAATGGACCTTTTCCTAGGAAATATGGACATGCCAAAACTAAACCAAGATGAGATAAACCATCTTAACAGGTCCATATCAAGCATTGAAATAGAAAAAGCAATAAGAGACCTCTCATCTAAGAAAAGCCCAGGACCAGATGGTTTTACAGTGGAATTCTACAAGGCCTTCAAAGCAGAGCTTATACCAATACTCCTTCAACTCTTCAATGAAATTGAAAGAGAAAGTTCACTACCGAACTTGTTCTATGAAGCCATAATAACCCTCATCCCAAAACCAGGCAGGGACTCATCAAAGAGAGAACTATAGACCCATTTCTTTGATGAACATTGTTGCAAAACTTCTCAACAAAATTTTGGTCAATCGACTTCAACAATTCATCCAAAAAATCATACACCATAATCAAACAGGATTCATTTCAGGATACAAAGCTGGTTCAATATACGCAAATCAATTAACATAATTCATCACATCAACAAGAGCAAGAATCAGAACTACATGGTTATCTCAATAGATGCAGAAAAAGCATTTGACAAGATCCAACACCCCTTTATGATGAAGGTTCTGGAAAAATTAGGAATCCATGGAACATTCCTCAATACAATAAAGGCTGTATATGACAAACCTACAGCCAGCATCATACTCAATGGTGAAAAACTAAAGCCATTTCCTGTAAACTCAGGAATGAGAAAAGGATGTTCACTCTCTCCACTGCTCTTCAATCTAGTATTACAATACCTAGCTACAGCAATAAGACAAGATGCAAACATAGAGGGGATCCAAATACAAAAAGAAGAAGTAAAACTCTCCCTCTTTGCAGATGACATGGTCTTGTATTCTTTGCAGATGACATGATCTTGTATGTAAAGAATCCCATGGATTCTGCTCCCAAATTACTCAAGGTGATTCAAAACTATGGCAAAATAGCAGTGTAAAAATTAACACTCAAAAATCATTGGCTTTTCTGTATGCCAACAATGAGAAAAGTGTGGCTGAAATTAGGAAAGCAACTCCATTCGTAATAGCCCCCCCAAAAATAAAATGCCTAGGAATTAACCAAAGAAGTGAAGGACCTCGATGATGAAAACTTTAAAAACCTGAAAAAGGAAATCAAAACAGAACTTAGAGAGTGGCAAAAAACTCCCATGCTCCTGGATTGGAAAGATCAACATCGTGAAAATGACAATGCTTCCCAATGCTATCTACAAATTCAATGTGATACCTAACAATATTCCAACCTCATTCTTCAAGGCAATCCAAAAATTCATATGGAACAATAAAAGACTCCGAATAGCAAAAAGATCCTCAACAGAAAGAACAGTGCATGAGGGATATCAATACCAAATTTCAAACTCTACTACAAAGCCATAGTAATCAAAACAGCTTGGTACTGGCACAAAGAACAGACCTCAGGACCAATGGAATAGATTTGAAAACCCAGAAATGAACCTAAAGATGTATAGCCATCTATTCTTTGATAAGGGAGCTAAAAATATAGAATGTTTGAAAGAGAGCCTCTTCAGTAAATGGTGCTGGCAAAATTGGTTAACTACTTGTAGAAAACTATAGCTAGATCCTTACATATCACCCTGCACCAGAATCAACTCCAAATGGATTAAAGACCTCAGAGTCAAAGCAGACACTCTGAAAACATTACAGGATGGAATAGGAGAAACCCTAGGTCTCCTTGGCACAGGCTGAAATTTTCTTAATAGAGACCCAGAAACACAACAAATCAAAGAAAGGTTGGACAAATGGGATTGCATGAAATTTCAGAGCTTCTGCATGGCAAAGGACATAGCTAGCAAGATCAATAGAAAGTCCACAGATTGGGAGAAGATCTTCACTAGCCAAACAACAGACAAGGGTCTCATATCTAAAATATACCTGGAACTCAAAAATTAAATGCCCCCAAAACAAATCTTCAAAGAAACAACTGCCAAATAAATAAGTGGGCTAAAAACTTAAAGAGAAACTTCTCTGAAGAGGAAAGAAGGATAGCCAATAGACGCATGAAGAAATGCTCAACCTCTCTAATCATAAAAAGAAATGCAAATCAAAACAACATTGAGATACCACCTCACCCCAGTTAGAATGGCTAAAATTAACAACTCTAATAACAACAGATGCTGGAGGGGATGTGGACAGAAGGAAACCTTGCTGCATTGTTGGTGGGAGTGTAAACTTGTTCAACCACTTTGGAAAGAAGTATAGAGGTTCCTCAAAAGAATCCACATAAGGGGCTGGGAAGGTGGCTCAGTGGTAGAGCGCTTGCCTAGCATGCATGAGGCCCTGGGTTCCATTCCTCAGCACCACATAAGCAAAAAGAAAAAAGCCGGAAGTGGCGCTGTAGCTCAAGTGGTAGAGCGCTAACCTTGAGCTGAAGAGCTGAAGGACAGTGCCCAGGCCCAGAGTTCAGGCCCCACGACTGGACCCCCCAAAAAAAAAAAAAAAGATTCTTTTAGCTGGGCGCTGGTGGCTCACGCCTGTAATCCTAGCTACTCAGGAGGCTGAGATCTGAGGATCGCGGTTCAAAGCCAGCCCGGGCAAGAAAGACCATGAGACTCCTATCTCCAATAAACCACCAGAAAACCGGAAGTGGCGCTGTAGCTCAAGTGGTAGAGCGCTCGCCTTGAGCTGAAGAGCTGAGGGACAGCGCCCAGGCCCAGAGTTCAAGCCCCACGACCGACAAAAAAAAAAAAAAAAAAGAATCCACATAGAGCTCCCTATGACCCAGCAATCCCACTTTTGGTCATTTACCCAAATATTTACAAACAAGGCCATACTAAAGCTACCAGCACGACTATGTTTATTGTAGCATTATTTACCATAGCTAAGATATGGAACCAACCCAGATGCCCCTCAGTAGATGAATGGATCAAGAAAATGTGGTATATATACACAATGCAATTCTATGCCTCTATCAGAAAGAATGACATTGATCCATTTGTTAGGAAATGGAAAGACTTGGAAAAAATTATATTAAGTGAAATAAGTCAGGCCCAAAGAAACATAGGATCATTGGTTTCCCTTATTTGCATTAAGTAGTATATATATGAGTCAAGCAGAAAATGTCAGGTAAGTTGGTGTTAGGGGAATGAACCCCTAGATTAGTATTCAAATGTTTTTCTTTTTTCTTTCATGCAATTTTTTCTAGCAAATTTATAAGATGATTTGTATGTTGCTTTGTATGTCCCTCCCCCACGGTATAACCCTGCTTCCACTGTATTTGATGTTGGTATAATTTGTGGAGGGGAAGTGCAAAAACAAATCGTTTAACTAGGGATACAAGTGAACCCATTGCAACAATGAGATGTACAAGTCATTATGTCGAAAAATGAGCTTTTTTTAAAAAAAAATTTATTTTATTTGTGAACATACTTGAGAGAGGGGTTACAATTACATGGGCAGGATAATGCGTACATTTCTTACCAAGCATTGCACCCTCCTCCTTTGGTTTACCCTTCACATCCCTTCCCAGCCTCCCCCTTCCCCCCCCCCAATCCCAATCCTACTCCTTGCCCCCCCTTCCCCCCCCCCCCCGCACCGACATTGTAAAGCTCGTTTTGGACATGACAACTTGTACTTCTCATTGTTGCAACAGGTCCACAAGTATCCTTAAACAACTGGTTTTTCCCCATCTCCTCCACAAGTTATACTGACATCAAATGTAGTGAAAGCAGGGGTTATACTGTGGGGGAGGGACATACAAAGCAACAAAGAGATAATCTTATAAATGCTTTAGAAACACATGCATGAAAGAAAGAAACATTAAAATACATATCTAAGGGTTCATTTTCCTGACCTCAAATTATCTGACCTTTTCCGCTTGACTCATACATATACTAGATATTGCAAATAAGGGAAACCATGGGACCTATGTTTCTTTGGGCCTGGCTTATTTCACTTAATATAATTTTTTCTAAGTTTTTCCGTTTCCTAACAAATGGGGCAATGTCAGTCTTTCTGATGGAGGCATAGAATTTCATTGCATATATATACCACATTATCTTGATCCATTCATCTACTGAGGGACATCTGGGTTGGTTCCAGATCTTAGCTATGGTAAATAATGCTGCAATAAACATTGTTGTGCTGGTAGCTTTAGTGTGGTCTTGTTTGTAAACATTTGGGTAAATGCCCAAAAGTGGGATTGCTGGGTCATAGGGGAGATCTATGTGAAGTCTTTTGAGGAACCTCCATACTGCTTTCCAAAGTGGTTGAACAAGTTTACATTCCCACCAACAATGAAGTAAGGTTCCTTTCTGTCCACATCCCCTCCATCATCTGTTGTTGTTAGCGTTCTTGATTTTTGCCATTCTAACTGGGGTGAAGTGATATCTCAATGTTGTTTTGATTTGCATTTCTTTTATGGCTAGGGATGTTGAACATTTCTTCATGTGTCTATTGGCCATCCTTCTTTCTTCTTCAGAGAAGTTTCTCTTTAAGTCTTATGCCCACTTATTTATTGGGCAGTTGTTTCTTGGAGGATTTGTTGTTGGGGGGTTTAATTTTTTGAGTTCTAGGTATATTTTAGATATGAGACCCTTGTCCGTTGTATGGCTAGTAAAGATCTTCTCCCAATCCGTGGGCTTTCTATTGATCTTGCTAGCTATGTCATTTGCCCTGCAAAAGCTCTGCAACTTCATGCAATCCCATTTGTCCAACCTTTCTTTGATTTGTTGTGTTTCCGGGTCTCTATTCAAAAAATTTAAGCCTGAGCCAAGGAGACCTAGGGTTTCTCCTATTCCATCCTGTAATGTTTTCAGAGTGTCTGCTTTGAGTTCAAGGTCTTTGATCCATTTGGAGTTGATTCTGGTGCAGGGTGATATATAAGGATCTAGCTTTAGTTTTCTACATGAAGTTAACCAATTTTGCCAGCACCATTTACTGAAGAGGCTGTCTTTCTTCCATTCTATTGTTTTAGCTCCCTTACGAAGATTAGATGGCTATAGGTCTGTAGGTTCATTTCTGGGTTTTCAATTCTATTCCATTGGTCCTGAGGTCTGTTCTTATGCCAATACCAAGCTGTTTTGATTACTATGGCTTTATAGTAGAGTTCAAAAAATGAGCTTTATAACTTTGGTGGAGGGGAGGATCGGGTGGGGGGAGTATGGGTAGGGATGGGAAGGGGAAACAAAAAGGAGGCAACCATGCTTGATAAGAAATGTACTTATTTTGGGGCTGGGAAGGTGGCTCAGTGGTAGAACGCTTGCCTTGCATGCACGAGGCCCTGGGTTCGATTCCTCAGCACCACATAAGCAAAAAGAAAAAAGCCGGAAGAGGCGCTGTGGCACAAAAAAAAAAAAAAAAAGAAAGAAATGTACTTGTTATTACCCATGTAATTGTAACTCCTCTGTATGGTATTCTCACAATAAAAAAGCCATATACGAGAGACCAATAGCCCATATTGTACTTAATGGGGAAAAACTACAATCAATTCTCCTAAAATTAGGAACAAGGCAAGGATGCCAACTGTCTCCAATCCTCTTCAATGTAGTCCTGGAACCCTTAGCCAGGGCAATAAGGCAAGAAAAAACACATTAAAGGGATCCACATAGGGAAGGAAGAAGTTAAACTATCCCTTTTTGCAGGTGATATGATACTATACCTTCATGATCCCAAAAACTCCACCCCCAAACTCTTAGAAATTATAAACCACTTCAGTAAAGTAGCAGGATTCAAAATCAACCTACAAAAATCAGTTGCCTTCCTGTACACAGACAATATACAAGCAGAGAGGGAAATGCAACCCCATTCACAATAATAAAATATTTAGGAATTAACCTAACCAAAGATGTAAAAGTACTATTTAATGAAAACTATAAAAACTTAGAGAAAGAAATTACAGAAGACACCAGGAAATGGAAAGATCTTCCATGCTCTTGGATAGGCAGACTTAATATAGTGAAAATGGCCATACTACAAAATTAATATACAAATTCAATGCAATTCCTATTAAAATCCCAATGACGTACATCACTGAAATACAGAAAACAGTCCAAAAATTCATATGGAACAACAAAAGACCTAGAATAGCCAAAACAATTCTAGGGAATAAAGACAACATGGGAGGGATATCCATGCCGAACTTCAAACTCTACTATAGAGCAGTAATAACAAAGACAGCATGGTACTGGCACAAAACAGACCCAAAGACTAATGGAATAGAATAGAAGATTCAGAATTAAAACCACCTACAGTCAGCTGATATTTGACGATGGAGCCAAAGACATACAGTGGAAGAAACACAGCCTCTTTAATTACTGGTGCTGGGAAAACTGGTTGGCCACATGCAGAAAATTAAAAGTGCACCCCAGCCTATCACCATGCACCAACATCAACTCAAAATGGATTAAAGACCTTAACATCAAACCTGAATCTCTGAAACTACTGCAGGACAGAGTAGGAGAGACACTTGAACTTAAGGCACAGGAAGGAACTTCCTGAACAGAGTCCCAGGGTCACAACAAATTGGAGAGAGACTCAACAAATTGGACTACTTTAAAATAAAAAGTTTCTGCACAGCTAAAGTCATAGCAACCAAACTAGAAAGACAACCAACTAACTGGGAAAAAATACTTACCAGCAATATATCAGACAAGGGGCTTATATACAGTATATACAGGGAACTGAAGAAACTAATCCCTCCCAAACCTAACAGACCAATTACTGCCTGGGCAAGGGAACTAAAGAGAGACTTCTCAGAAGAAAGAGATAAAAATGGCAAAAAAAACACATGAGGAAATGTTCACTATCCGTAGTTATAAAGGAAATGCAAATAAAGACAACCCTGAGATACCACCTTACCCCAGTCAGAATGGCCCACAACCACATGTCAGCCAATGACAAATGCTGGAGGGGATGCAGAGAAAGAAGAACCCTATTGTACTGCTGGTGGGAATGTACACTTATACAATCACTTTGGAAAGCAGTCTGGAGGGTCCTTAGAATGCTAAATATAGACTTCCCCTATGACCCAGCCATACCTCTTCTAGGCATCTATCCTGAACAACAGGAACCAGTATACAAGGACACATGCACCTCCATATTCATTGCAGCACTGTTCACAACAGCCAGGATATGGAAACAACCCAGATGCCCTACCACAGATGAATGGATCCAAAAATTGTACACGATGGAATATTATGGAATATTATTCAACCATTAGAAAGGACAAAATAATGGCATTTACAGGGAAATGAAAGGAGCTAGATGAAATCCTGTTGAGCTAGGTATGCCAAGAGCAAAGAGACAAATGGCACATGGTCTCCCTGATTAATGGATGCTAAATCTGAAATGTAAGGTGATAAGACAAAATTAAGAAGACTTAAGAAACAAAGGACTTCCACTCATCTGGTTGAATCACTACTAAATAACCCCATGCTGCTGATCACATGTATGGTATATATGTGCACACCACAGGGAAACCAGGATGACACAGAACCAGAGGGAAACAGGGAAAAACATATAACAGTGGGACCCATCAGCTGCACTGGACATTGACCAAAATGAACTAAACAACTCAAGGGAAGTGATGGGAGGGAGGGAACAAATGGGAAAGAGGGAACAGCTGATGCTATGCAAAACAAAAAAATGTACATATCACCCATTGTGGAAGAAATAACCATATTGCAAAGCTCATAGAACTCACAAATGTTATAGACCACGATAGACAATTTGACCCATGAAAGTTAGAATGTGTTTGTGACTCTAAGCATCACTATACTGTGAAATTTGGGAAATTATATAATCACTTAATCACAATAAAAAATTTGGAAAAAAATGATTGGCTGGTAATATCCTCAGAATAGAATGTTGTTGACAGAGAGGTAATGTTGGCATGTATATATTATAGAAATTCACTTTCTCTAAAGTAGGAAATGGAAAAAAAGACATTTTCTGGATATGGTCATATCAGAGCCAATGCTGTGGTCATCCTGAGGATATGCTATTTGCTTTAGAGAAAAAAGCGGTTTCTGCGTGCTTATTCCTGTTTCTTTGTTACCTTCTACTTGGGAGAATTGAGTGGTTCAATTTCCTAAGACTTTTATAGACTTGTCTTGAACTCAGATTAAAAAAATTAAAGAGAAAGTGTGTGTGTGTGTGTGTGTGTGTGTGTGTGTGTGTGTGTGTGTGTGTGTGTGTGTGTGTGTGTGTGTGTACATTTTTTGGGAAACTGATAGTCACCATAAGTCCTGGGCTTTAAGTTTGAGAATCCAGTAAAACATCCAAATAGAGGTGTCCTATGTATGATTAAATGAGTATTACGGGAGATTGAAATTATTTATTTGATTTAGGTGCAGTAAGATCATTGTTGTCTTGTTAAGATTATTTTCAGCTAACTGTATGGTACAAAGTCCCTATGTATATCTACCAGCAAGAGAATAGTTGTTGGGAAGTGAAGCAGCTGACACTCTACCTTTTTAAAATCTACTTTTGAAAGAAAGATGGTAATCATGGCTGTAGTAGAGATGAGTTTGGACTAGGGAGTATTTTTAAGTAGAATGTCTTGAGTAGATTAATCCAGAAGTTTGGAGAAGTAAGTCTTCTGAGAAAATGTAGAAGAATTCTTCAGAAATACGGAGTATTTGGTGTTTCAGTAATTTTTCCTTTGAAATAAGAGGAAAGGTTAGAGTGGCTATAAGTGTAGTGTATTAGTTTAATGAGAAGATGAGGATATTTGCTCATCATAACTTTTCTTTTACAAAGGACCATAAAGAACTCAGTTAATAAAAGTAAATTAGAGAAGGACAGAGGAAAGAGAAATAAAAGATATGAAAAATCATCTCATTTTAAAAATAGTTTCATTAAGTATGTTTCTATTCTTAGTCACTTTAGGAAGCTCCTTAGTTTTCTCTATCTTAAAAAAGTAGAAGTTTGCAAGACACTATGTTAAAAATGAACTTTACAACTTTGGCTGGGGTGGGGGTAGAGGGGAGGTAGTTGTGGAGGTGGGAGGGAAGGGATGGGGGGAAAAACAAAGGAGGATACAACAATGCTCGATAGGAAATGTACTCATTACCTTGCTCATGTAACTGTAACTCTTCTGTACAGTATTTTTACAATAAAAAATGTACAAAAAAGTAGTAGTTTGAATGTCTCCATGAGAAAATAATTCTATTTATGGTTGTATACTTTGTATATGTTTTCAGAACTAGAATAAATATCCCAATTTTTGTTATTTCTATTAAATAATTACAGTACTTTTACTTTTTTCTTGGGTGGTGGGTCTATCCTGGTATTTGAATTCAGAGCATTGGCGTTGTCAAACTATTTTGTTCAAGGCTAGTGCTCTATCACTTGAGCAGCAGCTCTACTTAGGATTTTTTGTAGCTAATTGGAGATAAGAGTCTCATGGACTTTCCTGCCCAATCTGGCTTTGAATCATGATCCTCAGATCACAGCTTCCTGAGTAGCTAGGATTATAGGCATGGGCCACCAGTGCCTGGTTAAGAATTACTTTTACTTTTAAACATATACATTCCACTTGTTAATGCTAAATTAGGAGAGGAAAAACCAATAATGATGGCCTGAGAATGTCTCAATTTGCTAGATATAAAGTGTATTTTATATGATTCAATTGGGATAAAAAGAATACAACCTCATTTCCTAAAATTGAGGTGGTAATGCCATCAGCAGATTACCTAAAACACATGTGGCTGAGGGTAGACTATAGTTAAGGATGTCAACTTCAGGGCCTCAATGTCAGCTCAATCTGAAAGACTTTCAGTGTGGAAACGACAGTGTGATCTAATTAATCTTGCTTACATGAATTTTTGGGTTGATGGAGTTTGGATGAATTCCTTACGTCTTTGGGGACTCTCTTTACTAATATCATTACGAAAGAAAATTAGAAGGCAGGATTTGCTGACTGGTCCCACAAATAATTAGTATTTTCATTTCCAGAGGAAATTAATACATCTAAAATTAAGAGTTTACTTCTCTTTTTTGTCGATTAAAGCATTCAATCAGGCTTGATGATTTAATCTAATGTACAGGTTCATTAATTAATGAGAAAAGTAGATTTTGTTTTCCTCTGCCAAGTGGTAGTCATTATGTCTTTTAGAATTCATTCAACTAACATAGATTGGATGTACCAGGTACTGAGGTCTATTCTTGGTCATGGTAGAAACACAGATGGACAAATCTCGTTAGGAGGCTACATTTCAGGTAATAGAAGTGCAAAGAGAGGAAATTTCATAATAAGTATAGTAGGACTGTGCTAACAGCAAAATGGGACCTTCAAGGAAGTCATTCGGGATACAGTTGGCTAGATTTGCTCCCTAGAAGCAGATATGTATGGGTTGACTTTCACCAAATAAGGAGTTTGCCACACGAATGCTGTCATTGATACCAATATGTAATTGATTTCATCCAGAGTCTACCTTTCTTCTTTTTTACCTTGAACATTCGCCTAGATTTATCAAAAGTCTTTCTCAATGCAGAGAAGGAAATATTTTCTCTGGAAGCACTTTTTAAGTGAACTGATGAGTGGTGATTTGGCTATCTACCATTGAGGGACTTTTGTGTCTTCATCAGCAACACGTCTGGTCTCCAGGTCAATATTTCTAACTGTCTCAAAGTCATTAAAGCTAAAAAATCTTTGCTCAATGAAGCTTCATTTAGTGACTTGGTTCTTGCCTCTTGAAATTTAAGCCTTGATGCATTAGGTTATTTATGTTGCAGTTTCAGACTTTTCTTTCCCTGAATAGAACTGTAAACAAATTGGCCATTACTTTTAATGTCAGCTCATGGGAATGGATGGAGTATCTGATTAAAACCCTCCATTTTCCTTTGTCACAGAGCTCCTAGCTTCAGTTTTCTAGGAATACAAACTTTCTGGATTCCATCAAATAAGAGTATTTCTGCTATTGCATAGGTCAGCTGGGATTACCTCTAGAATTCTGTGTTTCTGAGAAACTGGAGCCATGTAACATTTTTATTGCTAGTCTATTTTCTTAGGCAGATATATGTGATTAAATTTGGGCAGTTTATCCCATTTCAAGTTTCTCACCTGTACAATCAGATTGATAATATATTTCATTATAAGGAAATTGTGAGAATGGACAGGAAAGAGCTTCAGAAATTGTAAAGGAAGTAGACTTTATGTGTGTATTCACAAAATAGACATATAACACCATATGTTATTTTATAGTACAAAAACATCAATAATGCTGAATAATGCTAGAACAATTAATGAAAAAGATAAGATCTTTGATTCTGGAAATCTTACTTTTGCCTATCTAATGCATGAAATATGGAATGCTTGCTTACATGTTTTTTGTTGTTGTTGTTGGTCATGGGGCTTGAACTCTGGGCTTGAATGCTTTCCCTCAGCTCTTCAGCTCAAGGCTAGCCTCTACCACTTGAGCCACTGTGCCACTTCTGGTTTTCTGAGTGGTTTATTGGAGATAAGAGTCTCATGGACATTATCTTGCCCATGTAATTGTAACCCCTCTGTACAGTATTTTCACATAATAAAAAAAATAAGAGTCTCATGGACTTTTCTGCCTGGGCTGGCTTTGAATCACGATCTTCAGATCTCAGCCTCTTGAGTAACTTGGATTATAGGCATGAGCCACCTGCGCCCTGCACATGCTTACATTTAAAAAAAAATGTTTTTACCTGGTACTGTGCATTGAGCTTGGGGCTTTGCACTCTCACTTGGCTTTTTTCTCAATGCTGGTGTTCTACCACTTAGGCCACACTTCTTAGTCCAGTTGGATTATTTTGCTGGTTAGTTGGAGATAAGCATCTTATGGGCTTTTCTGCTCAGGTTGACTTCAAACAATGGTTCTCAGCTCTTAATCTCTTGTGCAGATAGGATAACAGGCTTGAACCACCAGCACCCAGATTGTTTTTGGATTATTATTACCATCCTCATTACCTATGTTTTTATTTTACATATGTCATTTTTGGCATGTGTCTTTTCTTTGGATAATATGATTGCAGGGCATGGAATTACCTACAGATACCATTTTTTTTCCTTTTACTTTTTTTTTTATGACAGACTTGGCCTTGAACTTAAGGCCTAGGCACTGTCCCTGAGATTTTTATGCTTGAGGTCAGTGCTCTACCACTTGAACTACAATTTCACTTCTGGCTTTTTGGTGGTTAACTGAAGATAAGAGTCTCACAGGTTTTTGTGCCTGGGGTAGCTTTGAACTGTGATCCTGATTTCTCAGCCTCTTGAGTAGCTAGGATTAGAGGCAGGAGCTACCAATGCCCAACAGGTTACCATTTCTGATTAGAGTGCAGAAAAATACAAGTGTTTTTTCAAATGTTACCTAGGTCCTTGCATGGTCAACCTGCTTTACCAATTGGTTGGTTTCTACCTGATCTTGACTAAAAGGGAAAGAAGCAGCAGAGGTTGATGAAGGCCAATGAATTTACTGTTATACTTAAATGTCACTGAATTTCTTAGTTGAGAATCCCAGACTCTGGATTAGAGAGGAGATTCTGGTCCTCAGATAGAAGGGACCACAATTCCTTGCAAGCAGCCCCTGATATGAATAAGGACATGTGAAGACCTCCACAGAACTGAAGGTTGAGATGGACTGAGGCCTCCTTGGGTGAGATGTAGAAGTAAAATGGGTCACTTGTTTAGAATAAGGAGATCAATATTAAGGTAATAAATAAGATAACTGGCAAAACAATGCCTGAGTTTAGGAGGTTACATCTGTTTCCAGAAAGAAATGGGGCGGTGGCTGAGATGGTTGTATATCAGGAAAGAGTAAGGTTAACACTCATTTTCTTTCTTTGTGTCTCTATCATGAATGTAGCTCTCTGGTCTAAGATATTTTTTTTCCTTTTTACCTCTAGCACTTGAAAAATCATAGCCAAATGGTATTGTTGGATCCACTGCACCTCTGAGTGCTGTGTAAGATTCTGAGCGTTTGGAACCCTGAAGTCCACAGAAGATTGTGTGACCGGGATGCATAGGCTGAGGACGAGGTTGTAACAGGCAGGCCCTGAGTTTCAACAAAGACAGAAGATGCCTTTTGCTTTCACAGAAACTGTGTTATATGTTTTGGAGTTAGCTAAGAAATGTCCTAACTTTCCTAATTAAAAAAAATAAATTGAAAAGTATAATAATTTGCATTAGAAGGATTGAAAAAAAGCTTTTAAGTTGGTCTTGTTAAAGAAATAATAAGTGGGTGTTTTTCTCTTTCCTATTTTGTAATACAAGCAAGAGATTTTTTGCTGTGTGATGCTTTTTTCTCTTCCTTCCTTCCTTCCTTCCTTCCTTCCTTCCTTCCTTCCTTCCTTTCTCTCTCTCTCTCTCTCTTTCTCTCTCTCTTCCTTCCTTCCTTCCTCTCTTTCTTCCTTCCTTTCTTCCTTCCTTCCTTCCTTCCTTCCTTCCTTCCTTCCTTCCTTCCTTTCTTTCTTTCTTTCTTTCTTTCTTTCTTTCTTTCTTTCTTTCTTTCTTCCTTTCTTCCTTTCTTCCTTTCTCTCTTTCTTCTTATTTTGTTTACCAATGTGGCAAACATCTCTTAAATAGGTACTCTGTGCTATGGTGCTGGATATATAGTGATAGTACTAGGAGCCATTTCTGCCTTTATAGAACTTACATTTTGATTTAATGAAATGGAATCATGTAGTGTGACACTGATGACTCATACCTGTAATCCTCGCTACTCAGATGACATCTGAGGATGATGGTTTGAAGCCAGCCTAGATGGGGAAGTCTGTGAGACTCTGAACTCCAATTAAGTAGAAAATGTTTGAAGTGAAAGCATAGTTCAAGTGGTAGAGGTCCAGCCTTGAGTGAAGAAGCCAAGTAAGACATGGGGCCCTGAGTTCAAGCTCTAGGACTGGCACAAAAGAATAGGAAAAAGGAAATCATGCCAACAAAGAGAGAAGACCATATGAGGTAGTTGTTGCCTGCTGTAAATATTAATAGAATGATTATTATCATGGAAGGTGCAAATTTTAAGTTAGACAATTTCTTTCTCAGAAGTGACTTATGAGTTGGTATGAATACATGTATACAAATAAGACAATGAACAAAATGCAGCTCAAGCTTTGATACTTTATTTCATTTTCTGTACATGTAAGAGTATATGTACTAGTAGGCTGTATAGTATCCACTAAATACAAATAATAAGAATGATGATACAGAGACTGATAGTGCATTTCTTTAACCCCAATTATGAGGGAGGAAGATGTAGGCTAATTGTGGTCCAATGCTTACCCTGAGGAGAAAAATAAGACACTATTTGGAAAAATAAATAGAGGTAAAAGGGGTTAGAGAATAAAAAGAATGAAAATGAATTTTATTATCCTTATTATTAATTTATAATATGTTGCATTTTATTCCTCATGGTTTTCAAATGAGTACTGTAACTTTAGGTATCATTGAAAGTAGAAAGTAAAGGCAAAGACAGTGTCTGTCAGGGGGTAGTTTTATAATTGATAGGATCATTAAAATGAGAATGTAAGGATTCTGTTTCCCAAACACAGGAAAAAGTTACAAAAAGTAACAATAAAAGTACTAGAAATGGGCTGGGAAGGTAGCTCAGTGGTAGAGTGCTTGACTTGCATGCAGGAGGCTTTGGGTTTCATTCCTCAGCACCACATAAGCGGAAAAAGCCAGAAGTGGTGCTGTGGCTCATGTGATAGAGCACTAGCCTTGAGCTGAAGAGCTGAGGGACAGCACCCAGGCCCAGAGTTCAGGCCCCAGGACTGAAAAAAAATGTGCTAGAAATACATAAACCCTTTTTCTTTGAAATATTTTGGTAGGTAACAGTATAATACAAGAAACGGTAAAACCTGATGAATTGCAAGAATAAACATGTTTTGGTGCCATACATTGGCCTAACACAGTCAATAACTGAAGTGCTGTCTTAATTGGTCATATTATTTCTCAGGTTTGCTTTTCTACAATTTCAATTATTAGATCATCAAAGTTTGACTGAAAGTAGTTCATTTTCAGTCAATGTAATTGAAAGCCTTGCCACTCACTCTCGGCAGATGCAAAATTGCAATTAGTTTTTGATAATTGCTTAATTTTGACAAGAGTTGTTCGGATGACAGAACTATTGCTGGAATGGTTAAACGTATTTTATAGAATGTGGCAACACGGGGAAGACTTCTGCCCAATTATTTCCAAATATAAATTTTAGTCCAATTAGAACTGATTTGTATGAAACAAGTTTTCTAAAGTCACTGTGGCTCAGTGTTAAATGTGCCTTCTTGTGGTGGCATTTCTGTGAATCCTCTAATAGTTTTCGTAGCATATGAAGATTAAAAGAGAATTTGAGTCTTCATGATTTATCCCTAACTAAAAGAGTCTGTTTATGCAATCTACTGTGGAATCTTCAATTAAAAAAACAATCAAACAAGCAAAAAGTTGCAAGGTACTAGTGGCTCATGCCTGTAATCCTAGCTACTCAGGATGCTGAGATCTAAAGACTTCAGTTTGAAGCCAGCACAGACAGGAACGTCTGTAAGACTCTTAGGTACAATTAATCACCAAAAAAAAAAAAAGTGGAAGTGGAGCCATTGATAGAACCCAAATGATAGAACACTGGTGTTCAGCACAAAAAGCCCAGGGACAGAATCCAGGCCCTGAGTTCAAGCCTCAGGACTGGAACCAAAAAAAAAAAAAAAGAAAAGAAAAGAAAAGAAGGAAATCGAGTGAATTGCCTTCATCCAAAGATTCATTGAGAAGTGCCCTTTCCTGTCTATGATCTGCACATTCAATTTCTATTTCGTTGCCATGTTACGCATTGGTCTCAAAGCCAGAGGTCTTAAACTCCAAGTAACTCCCTGTAGACCATATCGAGACATCCATGCATGAAAGTTTATTTTGTAGTAACTTGCTGACAGAGTTTGAAGCCTGAGTACTGGGATTAGTCCTTGGATGCCTGGAGTGGAGGGGCTGCAAAGGGAGGCAGTTCTAGAAGGGCAAGCTGGACTTCCCCACACCGTAGACATGGCCTCTTACTCACAGTTCCGTTCCCATTTCCTATGGTTGCCCCTGCTGGCCGGCCACTGTGGGGTGTGGTGGTACTCTGAACAGCTGAAGACAAGCATGCCTGGCCACCAAGCCACGCCAATTTCTTAGTGCTTGCACTGCCTGCTTTGTGTGCTGAGCTTACACGGTCAGCTCATGAAGCCATTGTGGTCATCATGCCACCACTGTCTTCTTAGACTCTGCTTTTAAAATAAGACATATTAAGGATGTGTGATTTGCAAAACAATAGCCGCAGAGCATTTAACCCAAGGAGATGTGTGGGAAGTTCCCTTCTAAGATCCAGGCCTTCCTGTGGCCACACAGTTTACACCCTGGAAATCGGTCCTGGTGCCTCTCCTATTTGCCTTTGTTTATTTATTTTTTTCAAATTCAGGGAAGAGTTCCCAGAAGTCTCTGCTTATGGTTTTTGGGGTACCACTCTGTCACAGGGCCATTTCTTGCTGCAAGGCACTCTGGGAGAGTGACTATGTTTCCTAACTTCTCTATAATAGGCAAGCAAGGGAAGAAGGGCTTTGAAACGGGTATTTGTGGGTTCAGTAGAGATTTTACTATAGAAAACTGCAGGTGGTAAAGAGTTCTAGGTTAGTAAATAGTGAACGTGACATCCTGAGATAGAAATGATCTTGTGTGTGTGTGTGTGTGGATGTGTGAATGTGGATGGATGTGAGAGAGAAGTGTTTGGAGCCATCTACCCGGAAGGCAGCAAGTTCAATACTGTTGAAACAAAATGAGAGTGGGGATTGGTATTTAGGGAGAGGACCAAGCACTGCAAAGGCCTTATCCTCTTTCTTCATGTCATCCGTTCTTCATTCAAATTCAAGGTACAAGAATGCAAATAGAGAAATGTAAGCCATGTGCATACTGACCTAGTGAAAGCAAGTCTCATGACAGTTGTTTCTTCAGATTCTATTGCTGGCAGAGGACCTCAACACAACTTGACAAACATCCATTATAGTCCACCCATTTAGATCACCTTGTTAATCTTCAGTTTATTATCAAATGCACATTTATCTCTCCACATCTAGTCCCAACAAAATATAAAGTAATTTATAGCCATTGACTGAAATTAACCTCATCCTCCAGGTTATTCCCATTAGCATTAGAAACAGAACTCATTTCTCCTCTAGATCTATATGATCCCATATCATCAGGATATTTAATTTGATGTTATAACCAGGAAATTAAACCATGAATTTAACTTACATTAGCATGCCCTGTGTACAGTAGTGGAGTGGTCAAGAGGAATTAGATGGATTTCTTTTTTAATATGGTTTTTATTGTAAAAATAATGTACAGAGGGGTTATAGTTACACAAGCAAGGTAATGAGTACATTTCCTATTGAGCATTGTTGCCTCCTCCTTTGTTTTTCCCCTACTATCCCTTCCCTCCCACCTCCACAACTACACTCTCCTCTTCCTTCCTCCACACCCTCCCCGCCTAAATTGTAAAGTTCGTTTTTCAACATAGTGTCTTGTACATCTCATTGTTACAATGGGTCAACCTGTATCCCTATTTAAGCATTTTGTTTTTTCCCTTCCCATCCCCAATCTAGAGAAGTGTATATACAAGATGCAGGGAAGCTACATCAAATACAGTGAAAACAGGGGTTATACTGTAGGGGAGGAACATACAAAGAAACAAAAAGAAGTCACATGTACATTATAAATATGTTAGGAACAATAGCAAGAAAAAAAACCACTTGTGTCCCTATCTTGGGTTTCATTTTGCTTAACATAATCTTATCTGGTCATATGAACATAGCTTTTGACCTTTTCTGCTTGTCTTACACATGTACTAGTTACTGCAAATAACGGTAAAATGAACCCCCAAATAAGTATTCAAATGTTTTTTTCTTTCTTGAGATTGTTTCTAACATATTTATAAGTTGATTTCTTTGTTGCTTTGTATGTCCCTCCCCCACGGTATAACCCCTGCTTTCATTGTATTTGATGTTGGTATAATTTGTGGAGAGGAAGGGCAAAAAACAAACAGTTTAAATAGGGATACAGGTGGACCCATTGCAACAATGAGATGTTCAAGTCGTTACGTTGAAAAATGAACTTTACAACTTTGGCCAGGGTGGGGCTGTGGGGGGGTAGATGGGAAGGGATGGGAAGAGAAAACAAAGGAGGAGGCAACAATGCTTGATAAGAAATGTACTCATTACTTTGCCCATGTAATTGTAACCCCTCTGTATGGTATTTTCACAATAAGAAATTCAAAAAAAGGGAAACCATGGGACCTATGTTTCTTTGGGCCTGGCTTACTTCGCTTAATATAATTTTTTCCAAGTCATTCCATTTCCTAACAAATGGGGAGATGTCATTCTTTCTGATGGAGGCATAGAATTACATTGCATATATATATATATATATATATATATATATATATATATATATATATGAAGAAATTGTTATACATATATATATGTATAACATTTTCTTGATACATTCATCTACTGAGGGGCATCTGTGTTGGTTCTATATCTTAGTTATGGAAATAATACTGTGATAAACATAGTTGTGTGGGTAGCTTTAGTATGGCCTTATTTGTGAATTTTGGGTAAATGCCCCAAAGTGGGATTGCTGGGTCATAGGGGAGTTCTATGTAGAGTCTTTTGAGGAACCTCCATACTGCTTTCCAAAGTGGTTGAACAAGTTTACACTCCCACCAACAATGCAGTAGGGTTCCCTTCTGGCCACATCCCCTCCAGCATCTGTTGTTACTAGATTTCTTGATTATAGACATTCTAACTGAGGTGAGATGAAATCTCAATGTTGTTTTGATTTGCATTTCTTTTTTGGCTAGAGAGGTTGAGCATTTTTTCATGTGTCTATTGGCCATCCTTCTTTCCTCTTCAGAGAAGTTTCTCTTTAAGTCATTAGTCCACTTATTTATTGGGCAATTGTTTCTTTGAGGATTTGTTGTTGGGAGATTTAATTTTTTGAGTTCTAAGTTTATTTTAGATCTGAGACCCTTGTCCATTGTATGGCTAGTGAAGATCTTCTCCCAATCCATGGGCTTTCTATTGATCTTGCTAGCTATGTCTTTTGTCATGCAGAAGCTCTACAGTTTCATGCAATTCATTTGTCCAACCTTTCTTTGATTTGTTGTGTTTCTCTATTAAGAAAATTTGGCCTGTGCCAAGGAGACCTAGGGTTTCTCCTATTCCATGCTGTAATGTTTTCAGGTGTCTGCTTTGACTTCTAGGTCTTTGATCTATTTGGAGTTGATTTTGGTGCAGGGTGATATATAAGGATCTAGCTTTAGTTTTCTATAAGTAGTTAACCAATTTTGCCAGCACCATTTACTGAAGAGGCTGTCTTTCTTCCATTCTATTGTTTGAGCTCACTCATCAACGATTAGGTGGCTATCGGTCTGTGGGTTCATTTCTGGTTTTCAGTTCTATTCCATTGGTCCTCAGGTCTGTTCTTGTGCCAGTACCAAACTGTTTTGATTACTATGGCTTTGTAGTAGAGTTTGAAATTTAGTATTGATATTCCTCCAGCACTATTTGTTCTGTTAAGGATAGTTTTTACTATTTGGGGTCTTTTATTGTTCCATATGAAGTTTTAGATTGCTTCCTCTATTTCATTGAAGAATGAGATTGGAATATCGATAGGTATCACATTGAATTTGTAAATAGCCTTGGGAAGTATTGCAATTTTCCTGATGTATATCCATCTGATCCAGGTGCATGGGAGGTTTTTCCACTTCCTAAGTTCTGATTTGATTTCCTTTTTCAGGTTTTTCAAGTTTTCGTCATAGAGGTCCTTCACTTCTTTGGTTAAGTTAATTCCTGGCTATTTTATTTTTTGTGGGGATATTATGAATGGCATTGCTTTCCTGATCTCAGCTATGCTCTTCTCATTGTTGGCATACAGAAAAGATATTGATTTTTGAGGGTTAATTTTATACCCTGCTACTTTGCTAAAGTTTCAGATCAACTTGAGTAATTTGGGAGTGGAGTCTGTGGGATTCTTTAAATACAAGATCATGTCATCTGTAAAGAGGGAGAGTTTTATTTCTTCTTTCCCTATTTGGATCCCCTTTATGTTTGCATATTGTCTTATTGCTGTAGCTAAACATTCTAATACTAAATTGAAGAGAAGTGGAGAGAGTGGACATCCTTGTCTCATTCCTGAGTTTAGAGGCAATGGCTTTAGTTTTAAGTATAATGCTGCTGTAGGTTTGTCATATACAGCCTTTATCGTATTGAGGAATGTTCCATGGATTCCTAATTTTTCCAGAGCCCCCATTAGATGGTTTTCTTTTATCTATAAAAAATATGATATCGGAAGTGGTGCTGTGGCTCAAGTGGTAGAGCGCTCACCTTGAGCTGAATAGCTCAGGGACGGTGCCCAGGCCCAGAGTTCAGGCCCCACGACCGACCAAAAACAAAAACAAAATAAAAAACAAAATAAAAAATGTGACATGGAAAGAGAAGTGGCTAAACGTCTTTATTTCCCCAATGATAATGGACTCCTAGGTTGTGTTCATGACTCTTCTTTCCCATGTTTTCTTTTATTCACCCCTCCCCATCCCAGGAACTCTGTCAGCTGGTCAAACTAAAACAATGTGACTTAAATGTTGACTCAAATGAGATATCTGGCTGTTGTTGGTCTTGTATTGAATTTGACTCTAGTAATTTTACATTAAATTTTACTAAGGATATCATAGTATAAGGAACCTCCCGAGGAAATCCTTAGGCTTATCAGTCCCCATTTCTCTTTCTTCACTGAAGCAAACCCGTCCTCTTTCTCACAGCATGAACCATCCCAAATTGACTACATATCAATTTCAAGTTCTATTTTAATGGCAATGACATTACATTTCCTAGAGGAAACACTCTTTTCTTGAGTCTTAAAATTTCAAATTAATTCAGGACACTTAAAGCATAGAGATAGTATGAGTCTGAAATTAATTGTTAAGAGTGAAACAGCCCATTTGAAAAAATTATCTTTTGTTTCTTCTTCATCCATTTATTTTTGCTATTAGAAAGAATCAATCTGTCTTTGCTGTTATTGGATAGGACACAATTCACTCTTTAAGACAGAGCCCAGTCTGTGAAGTTATTGTATGCCATGTCACATCCTATTCAAATTCTCTACAAGTTGTGTCACTGGATTAGGAGGTGTACAATAATATCAGTGGATCCCAATAGGCTTATAAGAAATGTTTCCATCATTTAACTGAAATGTTGAAAATGTGACGCTGTGTGTAGCATTAGGTTTTGTGGCTTCTGTGATAGCCTGGCCATCTGGAATCCTGCACTTTACTGATTAATTGGATAAAAGAGTCTCACGGACTGTTCTGATCCAGCTGGCTTCAAACTGGGATGGTCAGACCTCAGCTTTCTTAGTAGGTAAGATTAAGGTGTGAGACACTTGTGTCCAAGTTTTACATGGAGGTAAGTACTCATGTAGTTTCTTAAGGATATGGCTTTGGTTTGGTATAATGCCCTGATCAGATCTTTCCACTTTGTGCTGTCTTTATGTTAAGAGGCCAACATGGAGGCAACAAAGCTCAATAGGAAATGTACTCATTACCTTGCTCATGTAACTGTAACCCCCTCTGTACAGTATTTTTACAATAAGAAATGTACAAAAAAAGAGAGGCCAAAATGGGGGTTTCTAAGCTATTGATGAAATTTTTTCCGGGAAGTATTTTGGAAATAAAACAGTCCCAGGATCCTACTGGTTCTGTAATACCATATCTGTACAGAATAATAGACAATAATAAGAACAAGTCCTTTCCTGAATGGTGGAATAATATTAAGGCATTCAAAGAATAGATGATAGTCCAGGAGCTAGAATTTACTGTATGTAGCTGTGGGTGTCTCCTTTTTCTTTGCACTATTTTCCTGGAAAATGTCCATAGGTCCATTTATGAAAGTTCTAGAGTAAGATAAACGTATTGCTGCTGAAGTTGCAGAATATTTTCTTCAAAATAATCTCATTTCCACTTTATTCATTAATTCCTGGAATTTTTAAACATATACTATAACATTTACATATAATATATATTTTATAATTTTTTTATATAATACAATATATATCATATATTGTAATAGATATTTATGTTATTATCTACTGTATTATATAGTAATTATAAATAATTACATATGTAATATATTACATTATATATTAAATATACTATATAATATATCAATGTATTATATTAAATATAAATGTATCAATTTGCATATCATATTTATATATAATTTATACATTATATGTAATATTATGTATTATATATGTATATATATGTAATATAATATATATATATAAATTCTCATAGTTGGGAGAAAAGAAATATATATTATTATATATTATATAAATATATAAATATATTTTATAATTATATATTGTTATATAATTATATATTGAATACTATATTATATATTATATATTATATATTATATATAATATTATATTATTTTATAATTATAATTAATGTATAATTATATTATATACGTATATACATATATTGTACATGTATATATTATATATGTGCTATATACTATATGATATATGATATATAATAGAATATATTAATATGTGTTATATAATGATGTAATATGTAATAATATGTTTATATAATACATAATAATAAATTATATATATATATATATATATATGTTTCTTTTCTCCCAACTGTGAGAAGAAGTTAATGGGCTTCCAATTTATTTATATTTGCCCCTCAGAAAGATAATTTCACATCAGATTATTCTATCCTTAATGCTGATTGTTTTGGTCTATGAATTTCCCTGACTGTTGTAGCCACTTCCTGGCTTTAGCCAGTCATGATTTTTCCAGTTCCATTTCCAAGAAGGGAAGTATTTCACCCACAGTTACACTTACCAACATCTCTGATCTTCAGAGAAGAGCTAAGTTTGGATGGAGGATTAGACATGGTAAATCTACTCCGGTAACTGTATCTCTCTGGAGTACTTCTTTAATAGTGCATCAAGAAATTGCTGGCATCTTAACTTCATTTAGTTTGGGGCCTTTGTTGAACCCATGCTCAGTTAATCAACCAAGCAACCAATTAAAGCTACTCCCTGCTGCTTGTGCTAACACATGGAATCTAGAAACGCTTCCAAGTACATTATAGATGCATTAAATGTAATTTAAATTATGCTATCATTTTTTTCTTCGGCTGGCACCTTCAGAATCTACTCCTAAAATATATTTCCATAACGTTGCAAATAAGGCTGAGCAAAACCTTTGAGTTCTTCTGAAGGATTGGATGTCTTTCTTGGGTATGATACAACTATTAGCCTGGGGAATGCTGAAGTCTGACTGTTTCAAGTTTGAAGACACTGTTAGGGAATATAGAAAATAAAGATATCCCAACATTTTACCTTCATGTTGTACTTGAATTTAAATAATCACATGCTGTGATATAATGAACTGTGTCATTGTTATCTGATATTTGGCTACCCAGAGCCTTATCTCTTTTTCCTCTTCAGGTTTTCACAGTGTTAATTCCAAACAAGCTAGCATTTAGATTTGGAATGTTAAACTCTGACAAAATGGCTGCCATTAAGAAAAAATTGGCATGGCATTCTGAGAGAGGACCAGAATTTCCATAGTGGGAAGGGGATGGAGCCTTGTAATGTCTTTTTCTGATGCCCAGTCACAGAAGCAAGAGCACCTGTGATTAAGAGAATGTGTCTGCTGAGGGATTTTATCAGGTATTGAGAGCTGTGGCCTTTAAGCTTTGCTGAATGGTCCATGGACCCTGCTTTGAATTAGGGAAATGAGGTAAAAACTATTTGGCTTAGAATGCTAGGCTTGATAATAAACTCAGTGGCACTCATGAAGGGCAAGACAATAAATTCTTGTACCCTTTTTTCACTATTTTTCATAGATGAACACTTTTACATACTTATTAACACTTATTAGCTGTATATATTAATGCACTTCAATGTAATAATTATATCCTTATGTATATGTACCTACATATCCATATATCTATATCTATATCTATCTATCTATCTATCTATCTATCTATCTATCTATCTATCTATCTATCTATCTATCCTGTATCTATCATGTATTGATCAAATTTAGCACCTTTGTCACCTGTGGTTCTCCTTTATTGACGTGTTTAGTGACCATATATGAGAGAGAGAACTTGCAAGACTTTCCATTCTGCTTCTGGCTTATTTCACTTAAGGTAATGTCCTCCATTTCTACCCATTTTGTTCTAGATTTATTTCTTCTTTGTGGCTTAGTAATAATACTCCGTTGTGTATGCATACCACATTTCCTGTATCCCTTTCTATCTTAATAAGTGCCTAGGCTGATTCCATATCTTAGTGAATCAACCCTTCTCTTAGTATCGGTGCCACATTAAAGGTGGTTTTATGATGTGATGATTTCATTTCCTTTGTACATATATCCAAGAAGTGACAGCTGGATTATCTATTTATCCTAACTTTAAGAACAGCAAAGAATATAAGTTATACACAATTAAGTAATTTTCCCCACATATAAATAACATTAGACTATTAGTCTAAAGATTTAATAATCTAAAACAATTTAAATTTGCTTAACAGCATTTTGTTGATTATATTTTTGTTTCTTATGGAAACCAACAAGGGCCATATTTGAGAAGAACCAATTTGCTTGAATTCATGTGGAAATGAGCTTGTTAGTTTGTTTCTAGCTGTAAGAAGTATTTCTCAGTGTCAAAAATTATAGAATTTATTTGAAAGGGAACAATCTTAGGATTCACTTGATTCATATTTACAGTGAGAACCACATATTGCATTCTGATACATGGATCATGCCAAAATTTAAAATTTATTTAAAGCCCAACCATATACATAGACATACACACTCATGCATACACTCCTGTACACATGCGTGTACACATATATACATGTGTATCTCATTCTTTGATCAAAATTAATTCTGTTACTGTATTTTTCATTTCTAGAATTTTACTTGCTTCTTAAAATGTTTTTTTTTTATTGAAATTGTTTTTCCTTTTCATTGTTTCAGGAGAATACTTACTTGATTACTAATGTGCTTTTATCATGGCTGATTTAAGATCCTATGAGGTGATATATCATGATTCATTTTAGTGTTGGCGGAAATTAATTAATTTTCCCATGGCAGAAATTAATTGATTTTCCTTTCTAGTCACAGTTTTCCTGGTAGTTCTGTGACAGGTGATTTTCATTGCATCTTGGACATTTGTTTCTACTGTGTTGAGGAACTTTGAGTGTCACTTAATCTGGTATTTCTACATGTAATCATACTGTGTAGATTTTAATAGTAGTTTAACTTTCAGAGCCTGTGATTGCTATTTTTGGTCTGTTTAGTTCTTTGGTAGAGATAAGACTATTTATTCCTGCTTTTGCTTCATGAGGGTCTTGGAGGAGTTTGCTAGAGAAAGCTGTGGAGTGTCTTGTTGGGATAGGAATGTGGTGAGCATCGCCAACTGAGACTGGTTTTCTTCCTTATTCTTGCCCAAATAACTGTGATTGACTGAGAAGCAGCATTCTCCTGGGCCTGCTTACTCTACAGTAGCTAAGAGACTCCCAGAGGGGATTGCTTATTGTAGGGCTGGGACCTTTTTTTGTCTGCATCTGCTTGCCTCAGAATCCCTCAGAGGAAAAGAGAAGTCTGATGCTCAGGAGAGATGGAGAATGCTTCTCTTAGCTGATTAGTTTGTTGATGTTAACAATCAATCTCCTTTTCCAGTAGAGCCAAATTTATGTACCATTATCACTTCATCATCATCATCATCATCATCATCATCATCATCATCATGAGCTTTTTATTCAAAGAGTAATAATGTTTATTTAGGACTACTAGGGTATTGCTGTGGGAATAGGAACCCTATAATAAACTACAGCTATATTCATAGGTGGTAACAAAGGGACCATTTCAAAGACAATCGTCTGATATTTCAAAATAAAATTGGCCACATGGTAATAATCATTAATAACCATTAAGTTTGTCATGGAGATCTTTTGGTTTTAATGGCTACTGTGCTGCAGTATCCATGCCTTGAGTGGTAAGTAGAGATGAAGGAGTACTCACAGGGCATGCTTCCTGGACAGAGAAGTGTTGCTCCCTGGACATACTTAATCACCCTCTGTTGTAGTCCTCTACTGTACAATTGACATTATTTAAATCAAATGCCCATGGGTAATTCCAGTGCTGTTGCTTCTTTCCTTTTTCTTCTCCTCCTCCTCCACCTCCTTTACCACCATCTCTTCCTCCTCCTTTCTTTTAATTCAACTTGAAGGGAAACTGAATAATCCAGCAATATTACTGGCTATCATTTAAGTCCCCAGTTAAAAGATCAAGAAAAAAGAAATTTGATTTCAAAAATCACCAAAAAAAAAAAAGAAAAAGAAAAAAGAAAATGCAATCATCAATAATATCTAATGGTGTAACTTCATCAATAATATCTAATGGTGTGACTTCATCAATAATATCTAATGGTGTGACTTCATCAATAACATCTAATGGTGTAACTTCAGCTCATGAATATGGAGCTTGTCTTGTTTTCCCCACAACCAGCCTGAGGTAGAAGAAAGTCAATTGTCAGTTAAGTGGTCAAGGTTCCCCGCACTTGACTATGTGTAAGTTAATGCCTCCCATATTGAAGAAGTGGTTATATAAATAGACCAATGATAGGATTATTCTTTGGAAGAGATTATATATTTAAAATACATATATTATATAGCTAACGCAGAACTTTCCTCATCATTCTTAGGTTGTTTGTAGCTCTGAGTCTCATGGTTTGAAAGGAGGCAGCACAGTGGATTAGGATTAAGGCAGCCTTCAAAAACAGTCCTTTGTTGATAAGAAATGGACTCATTATCTTGCCCATGTAATTGTAACCCCTCTGTACAGTATGTTCACAATAAAACAAACAAACAAAAAAAACAGTCCTTTGTTAAGGCTTGATTTATGCTGGCTGTAAGGCCCCTTTATATAACACTACAGGATCCATATCAGACTCACCAGCTACAAATGGAAAAGCAATAGAATTCCAGGCCAAAGCCTGTGAACAATAGATGGGTCGCTCCTGAATGAAGGTCTGAGGTTATTCCTCTTCTGTAAAAACTCTAATCTTTGGTGAAGGTGGGCAGTGATGGATCCTGATATGGTATTCTGTGTCCCCTAGCTGGCTAAGAAAACTGCTCCTCAGGGGTTCTTGCTTTGCTTGTTTCCATGAAAGGCAGAAGAAAAGTGCCTTCACTTAAGACACAAAGTACATGGCAGAGAGTCCTGACCTTCCCTGTCCAAGTGCGCAGTTTAACACGTTCAGAGAAGACTCTTGGGAATCAGTTGACAAATAATACAAGAAGGGTCTTCTCTGTCTGGTGGGAACAGGTGTCTTTTCTTTCCCTTCACACCCCCCCCCATGTACTTACTTCCTTTGTATCTAGAAATTGTCACACTAGAAAAATGGTAAAATTATAGCTCCAGCTGAAACATATCTTAACTATGGTAGAAGGAGTTGTAGTGGGAGGGGTTGGACGAATGGAGAAGGGGAAGGAGCACAAAGATGGTCAAAATACTCAATGTACATACATGACAATGGAATGAGGAAATGATGAGACTGGCATGGGTGGGGGAAGGTGGGAGGAGGAAGGATGATGGAGGAACAGGGACTCTGAGGTATAAAGAAAGCCACCATTACATTTTCAGAACAAAGTGGGTTGCCTGGAAAGCCTCTTGAAGATAACATGTACAGATGTGAGCCACTGGTACTCACCTGGAATTCTTTTGCCTTTCATAAATCTCAGCAATTATGTCAGAGGCTGAGGCATTGCCAGACCTGATCAAAATTGGAAAATCATAAAAGTTGTCCTCTCTTATAGTCTCCTCTCATTTAATACCCCAATAAATTTCCCACTGGGGAAATTTCTTATTGCCTGGGTAAAAGGTCTCCAGCTTGATTGGTGTGGCAATCAAAGTCTTGTTCTGAGGTAATTTGTTTGCTTTCTCTAAGAAGTAGTTCACCATATGGAAAAAGCTGGGTCTTCAGTGTTCAAAGATGTCAAAGTTGCTAGTTGCCAGTGGCTCATACCTGTAACTGCAGCTATTCAGGAGACTGAGATCTGAGTATTGTGATGTGAAGTCAGTTCAGGTAGGAGAGTCTGTAAGACCCCAATGAACCACCAAAAAGCCAGAAGTGAAAGTTTGGCTCAAGTGGTAGAGTGCTATGCCCTGAGGTCAGGACTGGCAAAAAGAAAGAAAAAGAAAGCAAAGAAGGGAGGAAGAAAGAAAAAAGTATTTTAATTCAGATTCCATTTGCAAGTCTTGTCTCAGTCATCTAAAGAAGAATAATGACAAAAACAATGCTTGACAGGGAGTTTTGAGGTGATTTCCTTTGTGGATGGCAGATGCTGGCCTTTGAGTCCCTGTCTGCCATTTGAGTCCTCCTATTGAAAACAAAGCTAGCTTTGGGCTGTGTACTATGGTATGTGGCACTTGATTCTATATGCCCTTGTTTTCCACATGCCTTGTCAAATTGGTTTCCTGACCATGTAGTTCAGCATTTCCTCTTCCCTCCACCCATTTCCTGTCTCCCCCCACCTTTTTTCAAATTCTTTATTGTGATTCAGTGGTTACATAATTTCACAAATTTCACAGTATTATGGGATAGTGATGCTTAGTTAAAGTCACAAACACATTCTAACTTTCATGGGGGCAAATTGTCTATTGTGCTCTATACCATTTATGAGTTCTATGAGCTTTGAAATACAGTTATTTCTTCCATATTGGGTGATATGTACATTTCTTTTGTTTTGCATAGCATCAGCTCTTCCCACTTTCCCATTCATTCCCTCCCTCCCATCGTTGCCATTGAGTTGCTTAGTTCATTTTGGTCAATGTCCAGTGCAGCTGGTGGGTCCCGCTGTTGTATGTTTTTCCCTGATTCCCTCTAGTTCCGTGTCGTCCTCTTGATTTCCCTCAGTGTGCATATATGTACCATGTGTGTGATCAGCAGCTTGGGGTTATTTAGTAGTGATTCGACCAGATGAGTGGAAGTCCTTTGTTTCTTAAGCCTTGTTAATTTTGTCATATCACCTTATATTTTGGATTTAACATCCACTTATTAGGGAGACCATGTGCCATTTGTCTCTTTGCTTTTAGCTTACCTTGTTCAACATGATTTCTTCTAGCTCCATGCATTTTCCTGCAAATACCATTATTGATAAAACTATCTTTAACCTTAAAAGAGAATACCATATCTTATAAAAGTTGTGTGCTTATTGTACATTTTTATTGTAAAAATGCTGTACAGAGGGATTACAGTTACATGAGCAAGGTAATGAGTACATTTCCTATTGAGCATTGTTGCCTCCTTCTTTGTTTTCTCCCCACCATCCCTTCCCTCCCACCTCCACAGCTACCCCTGCCCCCACTAAAGTTGTAAAGTTCATTTTCAACATAGTGTCTTGTACATCTCATTGTTACAATGGGTCAACCTGTACCCTTATTTAAGCATTTTGTTTTTTCCCTTCCCCTCCCCTAATTAAGAAGTGTATATACAAGATGCAGGGCACCAACATCAAATACAGTGAAAACAGAGATTATACCATGGGGGAAGAACATACAAAGAAACTAGCAATGAATGTTTCATCATGTCATTGTTGGAGAAATATTTGTTGAGCTTTTTTTCCCAATTCTTAATTGGGTTGCTTATTTTCCTTTTTATAAATGTATTAGTTAATTTATTGCAATATTTCTGTGCATGCAGATAATGTATTTTGGTCAAATTTACCCTTTATTTTCTTACTGTTAGCTTCCATGAGTTCTTCAAACCTTTCAGATAAAAGTCTGTCACTAATTATGATGTATATATATATTACTTACATATACAAATGTAAATATATATGTGTTTGTAAATGATATATGATAGCTAGATGCTAGTAGATGGATAAACAGTAGATAAATAAGCAGATATATAGATGGATAGTAGAGAGATGTATGCATGGATGGATAGATTATTATAGGAATTGACCCAATCAGTTAAGGAGATTGAGAAGACTTACTGAAAGCTGTCTATAGTTCAGATAAACAGCTAGCTCTGTCTATATTCAGTGGCCTTAGAGTCTGGAGTGGCTGCAATACACATTCTAGAGTCTTGAAGACTAGGGTACACAGAGTTCTGGTATTCTAGGCCAGAAAAAGTTGTGAGAGTCAGCTCCAGCAAACACAGAGTTCCTATTTCTTTTTTTTTAATTTAATTTAATTTTTTTTGTGAGCATACTGTACAGAGGGGTTACAATTACATGGGCAGGATAATGCGTACATTTCTTATCAAGCATTGCAACCTCCTCCTTTGTTTACCCTTCACATCCCTTCCCAGCCACACCCCACCCCCCCACCCGCTACTCCCCCCCTCCCTCCCCCACTGCCACAATGTTGTAAAGCTCTTTTTTGACATGACAACTTGTACTTCTCATTGTTGCAACAGGTCTACCTGTATCCTTAAACGACTTGTTTTTCCCCATCTCCTCCACAAGTTATACTGACATCAAATATACTGAAAGCAGGGGTTATACTGTGGGGGAGGGACATACAAAGCAACAAAGAGATAATCTTATAAATGCATTAGAAACAAATGCATGAAAGAAAAAAACATTAAAATACATATCTAAGGGTTCATTTTCCTAACATCACATTATCTGACCTTTTCCGCTTGACTCATACATATACTAGATATTGCAAATAAGGGAAACCATGGGACCTATGTTTCTTTGGGCCTGGCTTATTTCACTTGATATAATTTTTTTCCAAGTTTTTCCATTTCCTAATCAATGGGGCAATGTCATTCTTTCTGATGGAGGCATAGAGTTCCATTGTGTATATATACCACATTTTCTTGATCCATTCATCTACTGAGGGGCATCTGGGTTGGTTCCATGTCTTAGCTATGGTAAATAATGCTGCAATAAACATAATTGTGCTGGTAGCTTTAGTGTGGTCTTGTTTGTAAACATTTGGGTAAATGCCCAAAAGTGGGATTGCTGGGTCATAGGGGAGCTCTATGTGAAGTCTTTTGAGGAACCTCCATAATGCTTTCCAAAGTGGTTGAACAAGTTTACATTCCCACCAACAATGAAGTAAGGTTCCCTTCTGTCCACATTCCCTCCAGCTTCTGCATGGCAAAAGACATAGCTAGCAAGATCAATAGAAAGCCCACGGATTGGGAGAAGATCTTCACTAGCCATACAACGGACAAGGGTCTCATATCTAAAATATACTTGGAACTCAAAAACTTAAGTCCCCCAACAACAAATCCTCAAAGAAACAACTGCCCAATAAATAAGTGGGCTAAAGACTTAAAGAGAAACTTCTCTGAAGAAGAAAGAAGGATGGCCAATAGACACATGAAGAAATTCTCAACATCCCTAGCCATAAAAGAAATGCAAATCAAAACAACATTGAGATACCACCTCACTCCAGTTAGAATGGCAAAAATCAAGAACTCTAACAACAACAGAGTTCCTATTTCTTGTGCATTTGATGTCATCTGGGCCCTGGCCTGATTGGCTGGTGGTCAGTCCTCATTGGTTAAGGGACAAATTTTCTTTCCTCAGTCCATGGACAAAAATGTTTATCGCTTTAGGAAACACTTTGACAGGCACACCAGAACAGTTGTGTTCCAGCTGTCTAGAAACCCTTATAACTCAACCAAGTGCACACTTAATCACTGATGTGTGGTACGAAAGTATTTCCTTCTATCATGTACCACATGTGCTGTTTACCTAAGACGTTATTTGTAGCATACACTTTTTGTTTTTTAATAAAGTTGAATTTAAAATTTTCTCCTTTCGTGAATTTTTCTGCTAGGTTTCCATCTCACTGCTTACATTATCCATCTGTTTTCACATGCTGTCTGTGTCTTCTGTTGGCTTCCAAGCATATCATATTAATCATAGGTATTTTAGATATCTGACAAATCTAAAAATGATGCCATAGCGGAGCTTGGTTCTGATGTTTGCTTCATCTTTTAAGATTTGTTTCTCTTTCTTGCCTTCAAGCATATTTTAAATGGACAATTTTACTATTGTGATATATGATTTAAAAATAAATAAAATATATACTTAGAAGCACAATGAAATAAACACCAATGAATTCGTCAACTCAATCTAAGAAACAAATATTTTTTTTAGTTTGGCCCATCTGCTCGCTATTTCTCTAAGGTAAGTAGTAACTTAACTTTAAATAGCTTGTTTGAAACCTCAGAAACTTGGCAGAAAGGTTTATATATTAGTCTAAAAACATTTTACTTGAATGTGATGTTTCTAAGATACCTTTCTTATTACACACATTGTAAGATATTTATTTTTACATGACATTTTTGGACACATTAGTAGGCCATTGTTTTATGTATAAAAATCTCATGTTAATATTTTTTTATTGTAAAAATATTGTACAGAGGGGTTACAATTACATGGGCAAGATAGTGAATACATTTCTTACCAAGCATTGTAGCCTCCTCCTTTGTTTACCTTTCCAATCCCTTCCCAGCCTCCCCCAATCCCCCCCAATCTTTCCCCCCCCACCAAAGTTGTAAAGTTCGTTTTCAACATGACAACTTGTGCTTCTCATTGTTGCAACAGGTCCACTTGTATCGTTATTTAAACGACATCTTTTTTCCCCTTCTCCTTCACAAATTATATGGACATCAAATACAGTGAAAGCAGGGGTTATACTGTGGGGGAGGGACATACAAAGCAACAAAGAAATAATCTTATAAATGCGTTAGAAACAAATGCATGAAAGAAAAAAATCATTAAAGCCATGTTAATATTTTTTTATTGCGATACTTTTTGTTTGTGCTAGTCCTAGAGCTTAAACTCAGGACCTGGGTATTGTTCCTGAAATTTTTATGCCCAAGTTTGATACTCTACCACTTGAGCCACACCTTTACTTCTGGCTTTTTTGATGGTTAACTGGAGATAAGTATTTCATGGAGCTTCCTTCTTAGGTTGGCTTCAAACAATGATCTTCAGATCTCAGCCTCCTGAGTTGATAGGATTCCAAGCTGGGCATTCCACCAATGCCCAGCTCTCTAGCAATAATTTTATGAATGATTTTGCCCATTACGCAGTAAACTTTTGGAAGAAGCTGCTCTGTTAGAGAATGTCACTCTTTTTGATTCATGCATTCATTAATTCAGCACTTAAGACTAATTAATTCAATTTATTCATTTAATTATTCATTTATTTATTCATCCTTTTTCTTTCCTTTTCTGTTCTTTAATGGCATGATTTCACTTGACTTATTTTCATGTTTATCAAATTTTTTTCCAGGTCTGTTTAAATCTGCTATAGTCAATTGAAAAGGAATATTTCTCTCATTGTGTTTTTATACTTTAAAAAATGTTTTATTTTATTGTAAAGGTGATGTACAGAGGGGTTGCAGTTATATAGGTAAGGTAATGAGTATACATTTCTTGTTGAGCAGTGTTAGCTCCTCTCTAATTTTTCTCCCACTTTTCCTCCCCTTGACTCTTCTCCCCTCTAAGTTGTAAAGTTCATTTCCAACATAACGTCTTGTGAGTATCGCTGTTGCATTGGTTTACCCTTGGTCTTTTGTCTCACCATTTTGTTATTCCTCTTCCCTTCCCCAAATCGGATAAATATATATGCATGACACAGGGTACCAAAATAACAAACACTGACAACACGGGATAAACCAAAGGAAAAAAATGAAGAGTAAAACAAATAACTTCACACAGTACATCAAAAAAACACAAATAAACAAACTATTGTTTCTATACCTTGGAGTTCATTTGAATTAGTATCATTTTATATGATCATATGTACATAATGTCAATATAGTTTTTGGGGATTTTTGACTTTGTGAGACTTGGTTCACATATTTTCCAATGGTCTATTTATACATGGGTTTCTTTACTTCTTTCAACTATTCGACATAGTTGATTTTTAGGTGCCTAATAAGGTCATGCCAGTGTTTTCTCAGTTATAGTTCTTATTAATTTAATTTTTCCTGCTTATAGGGATTAATGTCTCTTTATCTCAAAGCTATAGTTGTGCAATGGAAATTTATTTCTTGTGCTGGCAATAAACTCAGCAATTCTCACTCTTACTTGGCCTTTTTGATCAAGGCTGTTGTTCTACCACTTGAGCCACACCTTCACTTCTGCTTTTTATTTTTGTGTTTTTTTTTTTCTGGTAAATTGCATATAAGAATCCCACGGGGCTGGGAAGGTGGCTCAGTGGTAGAGCGCTTGCCTTGCATGCTCGAGGCCCTGGGTTCGATTCCTCAGCACCACATAAGCAAAAAGAAAAAAGCCGGAAGTGGCGCTGTGGCTCATAGTGGTAGAGCGCTAGCCTTGAGCTGAAGAGCTGAGGGACAGCGCCCAGGCCCAGAGTTCAGGCCCCACGACCGGACCCAAAAAAAAAAAAAAAAAAAAAAGAATCCCACGGACTTTTCTCTCCTAGCTGGCTTTGAACTACAAGCCTCAGAATTCAGTCTCCCGAGTAGCTAAGAGTACAGTTATGAGCCAACGGTGCTCCAGCTGGAATAAGAATTTTGATAATTACAATGTGAGAAATCTGGAAATCAGATTCCTTCTCTTTGGTTGTTAATCTTTGTTAAATTGTAACTCTTATTCAGTAACATCTTTGAACTAAAGTCAACACAAATTCATTTTTAACATAGTTTTTGCTGAGTACCACTGCTACACTTGACATATGAACAAAAAAAGACAAAAGAAAAGGATAAAAACCCTCTTTTTTCCATTTCCTGGAATTTATTTCAATAAATATTATTTGGTAGGATCAGATGCATATAGGCATTAGGCTTTTTGGTTCCTCTCCTGAGTGTTCTCCTTTGGTCTCACCTGTATGAATGCCTAGAGACTTGTATAATTTATTATTTCCCAGTAATCTAGTTTCTACTAGATGTACCATTTATCTCTCTAAGCTTGGCTTACCTCACTTAACATGATTTGTTGTAGGTCTATCCATTTTCCTGCAAATGAAATAATATTATTTTTTCTAATAGCTGTGTAAAATTCCATTGTGTGTAGATACCACATTTTTTTGGATCCACTCATTGTTGTAGGGCTTATGGGCTGTTACAATTTGACTATTGTGAATAGTGCAGCAATGAAAATGGATGTACAAGTCTTTATGATATCCTGGCTTGGGATGTTCTGGATACTTAGGAGTGGTATGGCAGGCATGGGATGATCTATGTTAATTTTTTCTATGAATCTCAGTTCTACTTTATCTTTGGCTATTTTGGAGGTAGAGTCTTACAAATGTTTCTGTCTAGGCTGGCTTTCAAGTGTCAACCTCCATATCTCAGTCTGCTGAACAGCTAGGATTACAGGTGTGAGCCTCAACCATCTGGCTCTCAAATTATTGTTTAAGAAATAAATCTTTGCACACAGTTAAGGTTCACCTTGCCTTGTCTGAAATGTCTGTCATTCCCAGAAGTAGTCTTTATCCTTATTTGTTCCTCATTCTAATGCATGTTATATTTTAAGATAATTAATGGAAAATCATCATTGTATATATTACAACATAGCATTTCTGCATGTTTTACATATCTATATGTTGAAAACAAATGACAGAATGTATTGGCATGGTGCTTCCTAAGCTTTATAAGTAAATAAAAATGTTCAATTTTAATGAATTAGATGAATTCAAACTTGAATTCAAATTTTTTCCAAGCATAAAGCTAATTGCGAATTATCTCAGAACTATTACATAGTGCATCATTGTCAATTTTCTGTGTGTGTGTGAGACTCTCTGTGTGTGTGTGTGTGTGTGCATGCACGCACACATGCAAAAGCACACGCACACGTGAGCACGCACATACTCAGGGCTGAGTGTTGTCTGTAAGCTTCTGTGCTCAAGGCTAGCACTCTACCACTTGAGCCACAAGCTCCACTTCTGGCTTCTTGGTGGTTAATTGGAGATAAGAATCTCATGGACTTTCCTGCCCAGGCTGGTTTTGAACTACAGTCCTCAATCTCAGCCTCCTGAGTAGCTAGGATGACAAGTGTGAGTTATCAGCATCCAATTTCCTCCTGTATTTCTAGTGTAGTCTCTATTATTTACCCACTTTCCTCACATGTATTTGGCTTTGAATCCTTTCTGCTCCATGGGACTCATGCTTCCCTGAACTGGTTCCACATTGTCCTACAACAACTTTGTCATAAAGTTTACATTTTTACAGATGAATTCTTGCAAAAGTCACATTTCTTTAACTTTATATTTTCTGGGTTAACTAGAGTTTGAGCACTCAGCTACACAATACACTTTTTAGACTTTCACTGAGAAACTTTGGAATTTTCTGGGAAGACTCTGACACCTTTATTATAATGCATCTTCTCATTCATTAACCCACATGATATATTTTGGTGTGTAATGTTACAGACCAAGAAAGGATGTGGGGCATTTCTTAAAAGCACTAAGACGGATTTTACTTAGTCGCTACTGTGGTTGGGAAAGAATCCACCATAAATGGACCTCAACTTTGATCATGTTGATGTGACTGGGCATTTTAAAGAGAATCGAGAGTGGAGAGAGAGGCAAGAAGTGAGTGCTTGAGTCTTGTCAGGGAAGCAAAAGGTTAGAAAAAGCAGGTGGTGGTTAGAGGCTGGTCTATGGGATTCAGTCATGAGGCTTTGCTCATTGGGGCTTATCAAAGTTTGTCTTCAGATATTGGTTGAAGCAGACAACAAAGTATTTGGCAGCTGAGTTCTCTAAGGATGTTATCTAATAGAGATTGGACCTCATTAGGAAAATGGAGGAGAGAGGAAGAAAATAGGCAGGACTCGATCTTCCACAGGGAGAGCTATTTCCATCAAAGGGCGAAGGGCCTCCTGCCTGGAGATCAAGAGTCGGGGGGCAGAAGAGAGGGAATAATAAGCACAGGGGGCTCTGTGCCCCGGGTGGAGACAGGCCTCAGAAAGCGAAGAAGGACAGCCAAAGGCTCCATAAGAAGTGCCAGGAGGTGGGTGGCCCCTAGGCAGAGGGGACGCAGTTACTCCTGGCGCTTTTCCTCTCCCGGGTTTCAGCGCCACAAGTTAGAAAAATGGAGGAGAAAGGAAGGAACAGGCCAGACTTTCCACCTGGCAGGGGTGGATTATAGATTGAGGTGCAGAGAGGGGCAACAAACATTCCCATAGGATAGGAGGTCGTGGGATGGGGTGGGTTTGGGGTTGGGCTTATATGGATCTTAACCAGAAAGCAGAAAATAGAAATCAGGCTATGGTCTCTTGGGGCACCGGCCCTTGGCCAGGCCCAGAATAGAATGCTCCATTTGGGGTGAGGGAACTTTTAGCTAAGCCAAGGTTGGAATGAGCTGCCTTTGGTCAAACAGGCGAGTACACACTGGGCGGGGTTCAGTCCTTCAGTAATAGACTAGGGATTTCTGAATTAACGAAGAACAAAAATCGGACTGTAGCAAATTAAAATCTTCACTGCAAAAAACAAAACAAAACAAAAAAAAGTCAACAGAATGAAGAGACAGTTAACAGCAAGGAAGAAAATCTTTGCCAGATACTAATTTGTTAGGGTTCACAACAGAAAAGCAAATAAGCAGCAGAAACACTACAGAAAAGCAAATAAGCATATTAAAAATAAGCAATTGACCAGAACACTTTTCAAATGAAAGAAAAAGTACAAATGGCCACTAAATACATTTAAAAAACAGTTCAATACTCTTAGCACCCTTAGTATTAGGGAAATAAAAAATAAGACATTATTGGGATTTCATCTTATCCCAGTTAGAGTGAATATCAGACAGAAAACATCGTAATAGTATCTGATATCAGTAAATCAAAGGATGAATGTGCGCATATGATATCAACCAAGTGACCTTTGCTAGGCAAATTCAGAGGTGAAAAGCTACTAGATGGTCACTTGTGTAAAATAAAGGATGTTATAATTTTATGTATTTGTATTTTGGATGGTTAAATTTCTCCTTTGTGATAGGTAGATAAGTTAGAATGCTGAATGAATAGATAGACTAGGTAGGTAGATGGAGGAGTGGATGGATGGCTTGGTGATGTATGGTTAGGTGAGATTGACAGATGCGTAGGTGGGTGGATGGATAGATAGATGAGTAGATGGGTAAATAAATTATGATAGATTGATAGGTAGATAGAGGTGTGATAAATAGAGAGAAGGAAAAAAATTGCCAACCATTTGCAATTTGAGATATTATAGGTTTTTAATTCATAAACTTCAGCATTAATGTTTAATGTTGTGAGAGAAATTGGCATTTTTACTATTTCTTTAAATTTCTTACAAAAATCTATTTTATCTTTAATATCATATATATATATATATATGAACTTCCATTTTGTAAACAACTTTCACAATAGTTATATTTTAAATCATTCATTGGCTTGCTTAGTGATCTATGCAAGTTTTCTGTCTTCTTTATTTTTATTTTATTAAATAGAAGTTAGATACTTCCTTTAGCTTTGTACTAGCACATATGTTGAAAGGGGATTCATTTACATTTCAAGGTATTCATATTATATAGCAAGAATAGAATTACATTTTTCTATGAACAGCATTTACCAATTATTTACTAGTTATAAGTGATCATTTATGAATGCCAAGTTCCTTTTATTGTTTTAAATTATCTTTACTTTTTACTCTTAGAATGCAGTGTTTTTACAAAAAATATACATTTCCATTGTTGACATCATAATACTAGGAGCAATTTGAAAAGATATATTAGTGCCTGATAAATGGGTCAGCTGTTGATAGGAAGCACATTTCTGACTTCTAATTACTGATGATATTAATTATGATAATAGTGCCACAGTTTATAATACTTCTGTGTGTTCACTACTTCAAGAAACAGCATATTCTGATGCCTGAAAGTAACACTGCTATCTTATTAAGACCTCATTTCCATATGATAAAACAAAATATCCTTTACATTAGCCTAGACTCTTAGATGCCTTATGTAGATTCTCTGAACATTTCCACTTATTCCTGACTCTTCTCATTTACATCAAGTTCATATATAGTATTAAAACTTGGCTCATAGTGCGTCTGTTCCCCATCTGGTGCACACAACTATCAGCTCCGTCTTCCTTTATATGCCTTTATGTGAATAGTCTTCCTGCTTTGCATAACATGGGCCCACGACACCCTCTTGGTTCCCCTATTCCCTGCAGTAGCCTCTAGCACACTACATATGTCTTCCATAAAAAGCTTCTACTTGAGGCCATGTAAGATGTTAGCTCTGTACCTCATGCTTGGAGAAATCCAGTCCAAGTTTTGATTTAGTGGTATGTGATCTAAGAGGCATATTTCAGACCCCCAGTTGATACTTTCTTGATCTGTTGTCTGTTTTAAGGATTAAAGAGGTATGTTACATAAAGTACTTTCCATAATGTAAGCTAGAGGGAAAATGTTCACTGAATGGCTTTTATTTATTATCAAATAGAAAAAGCAAAGGAGTTTTTTTTTTAAATAGGAAATTGAAAGTAGGACAAATTCTAGAGTGCAAATTTCTCTTTTCAGGCTAATGGCTTTAAAATATGCTTTTTACTTCTATATACCTGAGAAGTAATGGTCAGAACTGCCAATATCATAAATCATATTTTCCTGCCTGGAAAAGATATTTTAAATTGCTTTGTGGGTAATTTTCATTTTTGCAGAAATCTGTTTTATTCTCTTTCCACAAAATACTTCCTCTTCATTCCCAAAATGTTGGATGAGGAAGTTTTCCCATCACAGAACACTACAAATAGGATGCCATTGTTGATGGAGCACATTTCTTTGGGGAAAATCATTGTCACATATCTGATAACACTTATTTCTAGAGGAACAACTTGTTCGGGAAGAAATCTATTTCCACAGCTAAAATGGAAGTTTTATTTAAGAAGTGCAATTGGAATAACTCATGCAAGAGAAAGTGGGTAAAGTGCACAGCTGTTAGTTTCTAATTTAACACGATTTGTGTTTGAAAAAGTGGTGGGGAAAGTTTTCCTTTTACTTCTGGAACTGCTGGGTAGCATCAGGGTACATGCCAGGGCTCTCCATTGACAGGGCATAAAGCAGAGACTCTGTAGCTTTCAAACAAGCAACAGCGACTACACAAAAAAATAAACCTGATGCTGTCTGTTATGAGAGTTTGAAAGTGGGCCTTGGGAAGTTTCTTGTCTTTAAAAAAATTGTTAATTATCTACAAGTAATTGTACAAACGAGTTTCAATTCCATATACAATCTGTGAATACAATGCAACTTGATCAATGCCACCCCTTCCATCACCATCATTCTCCCCTATCTCCCCTGTATCTCCCAATGCCAACCAGAATTTATTTCCTTCCTTCCTTCCTTCCTTCCTTCCTTCCTTCCTTCCTTCCTTCCTTCCTTCCTTCCTTCTTTCTTTCTTTCTTTCTTTCTTTCTTTCTTTCTTTCTTTTTCTTTCTTTCTTTCTCCTTATCTCCTTCTGTTCTCTTTCTCTCTCTTTCTTCCTTCTTTCTGTTTTCCTCTTTTTTCCCTCCTCCTCCCTCCCTCCCTTTCTCCCTTTCTCCCTCCCTTTCTCCCTTTCTCCCTCCCTCCCTTCCTTCCTTCCTTCCTTCCTTCCTTCCTTCCTTCCTTCGTTCCTTCGTTCGTTCCTTCCTTCCTTCGTTCCTTCGTTCCTTCCTTCCTCATCCCCCCATACTGGGGCCTAAAGTCAGGGTCTTTTCACTGTTCCTTCCTTAGGTTTTTCACTCAAAGCTGGTGTTCTGCCACTTGAGCCACACCTTCACTTCTGGGTTTTGGGAAGCTAATTGGAGGAAGTAGTCTCATGGACTGTTTTTGCTTGGGTTGGCTTTGAACCATGATCTTCAGATCTTAGCCTCCGGAGTAGCTAGGATCACAGGTGCTAGTCACCTAGATTTCTGTGAGTGAGGTATTTCTGCTATGCCAGACACAAATGAAGTGTAAAGGAGTATTTATCATCCCCAGGGAGTGTCCTGGGCTGATAATTGCAGGCTGGGGTCCGTTGACTGCTCCAGGGAGTCTGAGCACATCCTCAGGTATCTCTTCACTCAAAGATTTCTCCCTGGATCTTACTACCTTGCTCTATCTCTCCCTCCACCCAGACTTTCTACTTCCTTGCCTTTTCTTTCCTATTTCACATTTTGCCTTCTCCCTTTTATTTTCTCTTTTTAGCAACTGAGGTTTTTTTGCTTTTTTGTTTTTGTCAGTTATGGGGCTTGAATGCTAGGCCTGGGCACTGTCCCTCAGCTCTTCAGTACAAAGCTAGAGTTCTACCTCTTGAGCCACAGTGCCACTTCTGGTTTTCTGAGTAGTTTATTGGAGATGAGAGTCTCACAGACTTTCCTGCCCCTGCTGGCCTTGAACCGTGATCCTCAGATCTCAGCCTCCTGAGTAGCTAGGCTTACAGGTGTGAGCCACTGGCGCCCAGCACAACTGAGGTTTATCTCCACATTCTCTGTAACTTCCCTTTCTTCTCTATTCTAATTATTTCTTCAATTTTCCTGTCCTTTCCCTACCTTTTCCCATACTTATTTATATTTTATTCCTATTTATTCTTCTCATTCCCAATTAAAATTAGAATCTGAGCACTGGTGGCTCAAGCATGTAATCCCAGCTACTCAGGAGGCTGAGATCTGAAGACTGAGGTTCAAAGCCAGCCCAAGCAGAAAATTCCATGAGAGTATTATCTCCAATTAAGCACCAACAGGCCAGAGGTGGAAGTGTAAGTTAAATGGAACAGTACCAACCTTGAGGTAGCTATCTAAATGAGAGTGAGAAGCCTCACAAAACCCAAAAACAGAACACAATACCCAAACAATATTAACACAAAACTAGTAAGATGGGAAAGGGCAGAAAATGTCCCTCACTTATGGGTATTTTTTCATAAAGTCTAACCTGACTGTGATTTGAGTGATTTGCTGCCTACTTGGATTTTCCTGGTTTGACACTGCATTGGCTCTTCTGGGGGTCTGAGCACTTTTAGCACAGTTTCTTTCTAATCATTTTCTCCTTCATAAAGCTTAGAATAGCTACCTGCTATTGGTAGAAATATTTACTCTGTAAAGAATCTATCCCTCACATTCATATAATATATAATATATAATTATAATTATATAATAAATATATAATTATATATATAGACTTACTGGTATGTGATTTAACAGCTATACTTTAGACCCCCCAATTAAAGCTTTCTTGGAAGATCAGCATTTCTTCCACTGAAGTTTGTGATCAGGATTAAAGGAGGTAATTATAGGAATATGATGTAAAAGAATATGCAATATTATATAATAAATATAATACATATTAATGTGTATACACAAAATCCCTATGAAAATTTAGCATGTTATCAGAGGTTGCATTTTTTGTCTTCTAAGAAAATTCTATAACTAGTTTTTGTTTTTTAAAAAGAGATTTATAGCCGGGAGCCAGTGGCTCACGCCTGTAAGCCTAGCTGCTCAGGAGGCTGAGATCTGAGGATCGCGGTTCAAAGCCAGTGCAGGCAGAAAAGTCTGTGAGACTCTGATCTCCAATAAACCACTAGAAAACTGGAAGTGGTGCTGTGGCTCAAAGAGGTAGAATGCTGAAGAGCTGAAGAGCGCAGGGACAGTGTCCAGGCCCAGAGTTCAAACCCCATGACCGAGAAGAAGATAAAATAAAATAAAAAGAGATTTATATATGCATATTTTTTATCTTAAAGATACTGTGCAGAGGGTTTACAGTTACATGAGTAAGGTAATGAGTACATTTCCTATCGAGCATTGTTACCTCCTCTTTTGGTTTTCCCCTACCATCTCTTCCCTCCCCACCTCCCCAACTCCTCCCTCCTTCCCCCCAAGTTGTAAAGTTCGTTTTCAACATAGTATCTTGTACATCTCATTGTTACAATGGGTCAACATATATCCTTATTCCAGCATTTTGTTATTTCCTTTCCTGTCCCCAAATTAGGAAAATATATATACAAGATGCAGGGCACTGACATCAAATACCATGAAAACAGGGGTTATACCATGGGGGAAGAACATACAAAAGAAACAAAAAAATTACATAGTAAATTATAAGTACATTAAAAAATAGCAAGAAAGAAAAAAGCCACTTGTGTCCTATCTTGGGGTTCATTTTGCTTAGCATCATCTTATATGGTCATATGTACATAGCTTTTGACCTTTTCTGCTTCTCCTAGACATATACTCATTGTAAATAAGGGAAACCATGGGATCTATGTTTCTTTTTTTTATATGTAAGTTTTTTTATGCTGGGAAAGTGGCTCATTGGTAGAGCATCTGCCTTGCATGCATGAGACCCTGGGTTCGATTCCTCAGCACCACATAAGCAGAAAAACAAAAAAAAAATGGAAGTGGCTCTGTGGCTCAAGTGGTAGACTGCTAACCTTGAGCTGAAGAGCTGAGGGACAGCGCCCAAGCCCAGAGTTCAGGCCCAAGACCGGAAACCCCCCCCCCAAAAAAGTTTTTTTATTGTGAAAATACTGTAGAGAGGAGTTACAGTTACATGAGCAAGGTAATAAGTCCATTTCTTTTCAAGCATTGTTGCCTCCTCCTGTTTTTTTTCCCTACCATCTCTTCCCTCCTGCCTCCACAACTACACTCCCCCCCAGCCTAAATTGTAAAGTTTGTTTTTCAACATATTGTCATGTACATCTCATTGTTGCAATGGGTCAACCTGTATTCCTATTTAAATATTTTGTTTAAAACCATGGGACCTATGTTTCTTTGGGTCTGGCTTACTTCATTTAATATAATTTTTCCAAGTCTTTCCATTTCCTAACAAATGGGGCGATGTCATTCTTTCTGATGGAGGCATAGAATTCCATATATATGTATATATATACACACATACCACATTTTCTTGATCCATTCATCTACTAAGGGGCATCTGGCCATTCTTCTTTCTTCTTCAGAGAAGTTTCTCTTTAAGTCTTTAGCCCACTTATTTATCAGACAATAGTTTCTTTGAGGATTTGTTTTGGGGGATTTAATTTTTTGAGTTCCAAGTATATTTTGGATATGAGACCCTTGTCTGTTGTATGGCTAGTGAAGATCTTCTCCCAATCCGTGGGCTTTCTATTGATCTTGCTAGCTATGTCCCTTGCCATGCAGAAGCTCTGCAATTTCATGCAATCCCATTTGTCCAACCTTTCTTTGATTTGTTGTGTTTCTGGGTCTCTTTTTAGAAAATTTTGGCCTGTGCCAAGGAGCCCTAGAGTTTCTCCTATTCCTTTCTGTAATGTTTTCATGGTGTCTACTTTGACTTCTAGGTCTTTGATCCATTTGGAGTTGATTTTGGAGCAGGGTGATATATATGGATCTAGCTTTAGTTTTCTACAAGTAGTTAACCAATTTTTCCAGCACCATCTACTGAAGAGGCTGTCTTTCTTCAATTCTATTTTTTTAGCTCCCTTATCAAAGATTAGGTGGCTATAGGTCTGTGGGTTCATTCTGGGTCTTCCATTCTGTTCCATTGGTACAAAAGAGATTTACTTTAAGGGTATTTTTCCAAGGGAGTGTTGTTTTAAGGAATACTGGTTGTTTGCTATCAGAGACATGAAACCAGAGATATCACTGCTTGTCATTAAGCTTATTTGTATTTAAGGAAATGTCCCAGAGTTGTAATGTAGAAAAAACAATGAGTCCTGGGGAAAAGAGACTTATTTGTTCTCTGAGAAATTCAATATGATAAACATATCCTTCAAATAAAAACACTGAGCAAACCTTGATGAATCCATTTCATTCCTCAGTCAATATCTTTTCTCTATACTTTTTTCTTTCAAAGACAAGTGAGAGAATAAATTAGTAGAACTCCGTTATAAGGCTTTTAACTTTCCCTGCAATAAAAAAGATGTGAGTCTAAATTAGGCCAGTAGGGTTTTGTGTGCTCTAATTCTCAGTAAAAGCCAAAGTCCTTAATATAATCTAAAGTATCACATATGGTATTTGCCATCCTTCCATCTCCCCTAGCCCTTGAAATCACTGCTCTCCTATTTTTCTATGTTGTTTTTACTCACTTTTCCATACCTGCCATGCTTCTTCAGTAGGCTGGGTATAGGGATGGCCATGTACTGTAAGATTCCCTTTATATTATGTTTTTAAAATGACCCAAATCATAGAAATGGAGAAGAAATTATTGGTTTTTAACCTAAGGTAAATAAAGCTTAGTGTGGTTAAACTGACTCACATAATTTTGTCCAGTTAGCAAAGGGTAATGAGGATTCTCCTTTGTATCTATTTGACTCCAAAACCCCATTTGAGGGGATTTGAATCTACCCTGGAAAACAATCCAGGCAAAAAAGCAAAGTTTCTTTTGTTTAATTAGCTTTGCAAATAAAAATTATTTGCCCCACTTATATACATAGATGGCCTCACAAGATGCTGATATGTCCACCACAGCTTCCTCACTTGGAGCTTATCTTTAGAGGCAAAGGTTGATACTTTTCTTGAGGATACAGAGAAAACCCAGCTGTTTAAATATTTATATAACACTATTGCAAAATGACTGCCTTGCCAGGAAGCCTCTTTTGCATGTAGACATAATTAAACAGGCAGATGAGCCCATGAAATATTTAGAATTCCCTCAAATAAAGTCTCAAAGGAATCCTTTTCAAGCCAGGAGGATATGAAGGGAGGCTCCATCCCAGTGTGTGTGAGAACTCGGTGGAAGAATTCAATGCTCATAGTAAGACACTGAAGTCATATCAGCAGGACTTGGAGTACACACCGAGATCCCCCAGCATAACTCTCAGTGAACTGTTTTTCCTATAGACCTACAAGAGAGCTTCTAGCTTCTGACCCCAGAGGCCTGTGCTCACTTTGCATGGGATGAATCATGTTGGGAAAGTTAGAGTAACAAGATCTGACTAGTCCTTTGTTTGGTCAAATACCTTCCCATGCCATTGGCTCTCTCCTGGATGTTAATGGGGTCACATTAAGATTAATCATATCCTGGTTTGTTTGGCTAACTGTTTTGCTATAGACTCTGGTTGTTTGCACTCAAGTTAAAAATAGATAATAAAAATTGCTTTAATAAAAGCAAAGCCCAAGATACAGGCACCACAGCCACAACAAAATTAATCAGATTGTTAGCAATGACTAATATCACCAGACTTTTTAAATGTGCTTCTTCCACAAAAGTTCCATCCTATGCTTCTGAAAACCCAATTGCTTTTTTTTTTTTTTAAAGAAGCCTCAGTTTCTTATGAGAAAAATGAAGGCTCAAAATCACCATACACTTAGCAGCAAGGATAGGCTGTGTCTGAGAGGGTACTCTTATAAACTGTCAACTATGACATAATCCCATACTTGCCTATTTCTGGAAGTGGCTCCTGCGAAGACCTTCCTTTCCCATGTGACCTCCCTCAAATACCTCTTCTCAGATGACTTGTTCACCTGTTATGAGGCCAGAAAAAGTCTTTTCACATTCCCATTTATGATAGTCATCTTTCAATCACTGTGAAAGAAATGCTGGAATAATCTATTCAGGAAGGAGGAAAAGCTTACTATCTCATGGCTTCAGAGGTTTCAATTCCTGGTTGCCAGCCTCTGTTGCTTCTCAGTCTATAGAGAGGCCAAACTATCAACATGGTAGAAAGCATGTGGTGAAAGTGGTTCACCCCATGACCGCTAGAAGCAAAAGAGAGACAGGAAGAGGATAGAGTCTTAACATCTTCAAGGGCATGTTCCCAAGGACCTAGTTTCCTCTCATAGGTCTCACCTCTTAATGATTCTACAACTTTACAAAAGTACTGGAGCAAATGACAGCTGATAGTAAAATAGAGACAGGAAGGAATCAGAATCTCAACACTTCCTTCAAGGATATTTCCCTAATAATCTAACTCCTTTCCATTAGTCTCCACTTTCTAAATGTTGACCACATTCTAACATTGGCAGTGGGTCTCTGGTATTGCAATCCAAACCATATCACTGTTCTTTGCCCAGTAAATGATTAGCTAACTTGTTTATACTTCTGGAAAAAATAACAAACTTGTTACCAGGATCTAAACTTTAGTTATGCTTTTCTCTTTTCCTTACTACCTGAACTTTGACCTATCCTTAGCCTGAACCAGCAAACATCCCTTCTGCTGTTTGTCCTGAGAATAGATTCACCTCAAGGCACAAAACAGTCTGGTGTCACCTGGACTTCACATCTTTATGTTTGTTTATTACTCCCTAAAGGGGGAAAACTCTTGTTTGGTCCAAACTTTGAGACCTTATCAGGTCTTGTGGTGGGAGATATAGCATTTTGCAATAGTCCTTTTCTCTTATCACATAAGTTTCTCTCACCTTAATCCAATAATTCTTTGGACTGAAGTCTGTCCTTATCTACATCCAGATTTAATTTATTTCATGGAAATGATATAACTGTAATTGAATCTGAGGTTTGTCTGATTCAAGACATCATACATAGCCATGGAAGGGAATTGAACCCTGGAAATCCTACTTGGTTAACTGTCTTCCAAAATATCAGTTCTTCCTGCATATTCTGTGATTACCTACTATGTCTTCATAGTCCCTTTATGTTCCAGTGCACTGTGAGCTCTTTAAGGGCATTGTTTTTGGATCTACAGGAAGAAGAACAAATATGTCAAAATGGGTATTTTCTGAAAGAGTATCTAGGAGTTATTACTTTGCCTTCGATGGCTACTATTGTAGGGTAAAGGAAAAAAGGAAAAAGAAAACTTTCTCTACCTTTCCAAGTTTATTCCTAGAGCCCTGCAAGTTAAGCTGACAAAAGGCAAATTAACAAGAGAAACACAGTTTATTCCATGCCCAGCAAACACATATAGAAGATAAACTTGGCCAAGAAGAATGTCAAAAGGCAAGGGGATAGAACTTATGCTCATGTGACATCTTAACAAAGAATAATAAATTTTTAGAGAAATGGTTAGAGAAAGGAAAGGTTTTAGGACTCCAATGACAGCAAACTGTAGGAAGGTAAATATATCGATGAAACAAAGTGTAAGACTTGTTTGCATGATTCCATCAAAGGGCTGACCTTCCATCTTCTCCATGGCCATAAAATTTTCCCAGAGAGGGGATTTATAGCAGTTCTCGTTTCTCAGAAGTTTCTGCCATTAGCCAGATAAGGGAAGGTTTAGGAAGTTTCTTTCTCCTCTGTTAAATCTCAATGGCCTCAAAATAATCATCATGTTGACATTGTTTCTTTGGAGGAGTGTGTTTAATCTGCTCCATCATGGGAATACTATCTTTTGTGATCTCCAGTGTCCAGTGGTCTGCTTCCATTGTGCTCACAGTGTTGAGTTAGCCAGAGCCCAGAAATCTGACCACAGTTGCTAGATAGAACGGCATCCACAACAAATGAGCAGCACATTTCTGGAGACTTGTCATTCCCACACTAGAGAATCTTGACAAACTGAAAGATGCAGTACAGTGTCATGGCCCAGTGGGTGTAAGAGGCTTGGAGTAAGCTTAAGTTCACGTGGTGGAGGCAACATACTTGAATGTAACAGCAAGAATGGATATAACTTGATATTCAAAACCCTGGAAAGGCACAGGTTTACCAGAGTGCACACTAGCATGGGAAAACCTCAAGTACTTTTACGCGAAGTAATCCTTATTGTCAATGTTTTGTCTTTGGGGTGGTGTATTTTTATTTATGACATCATAGGTAAAAGGTCTTTTGCTGATCTTTGAATTCTGGTATCTGCAATAAATTCCAATAGTCAACAGTCTGTCTTCATTTCCCTTATAATATTGAATTAGCCAGAACTCAAAAATGCCAGTGAATTTGAACAGAGTGACGAGATAAAGAGATGTCTAGAATGACAGAGCACACTCTGAGAGACTGTTGGCCATTCTACACTAGAGGTCTTGCTAACCTAAACAGGAGCAGTGTATGTAGTTCCATTGCTATGTGGACACGAGAGGCCTGAGCATGCATATGCACAAAGGCAAACGTAGTGGTGGAATACCTGGTTGAAAGGAAGCTATCAAAACACTCCAGGATTGGACACACTGTAGTAGTTCTTTTATTCCATTATGGAAGGCCATCTACTTCTTATAGAACTTTGCAGTCAACTGACCACCATATCAAATATGGGGAAAGAAATTCAGTGAGAACAGAGCGGTAAGCATGGAGGTTGAGGGATGGAAAAGTTAAGGTTAGGTTATGTTCTAGCGATCCTTGTCACAGTTGGTACTGAAAATTCCAGCCATAGGGAAAGAGGAAAAGTACATTGAAGGGAAGACTGAAGGCACTACAGAGGAAAATGGTGAGCAAGATACTGTCATGAAATATGTTGTCTCATGGACCTGAGGATGCAGGTAGGCCGAGGTCCTGGGAAAGACAGGTGAACCGTAAAGCAAACAGGAATTACTCAGTAGGCTTTGGGAGAACCGTATTCCCCACGGAGGTCTCATGGCACATATACCAGCTACTCGGGAACAGTAGGAGCCTCACCAGATGTGTCACAAGATTCAAGTTGTTGTGAATCAAGTTTAACACTCTCTTTCCCTCGCTTTTCACTGTGGGGATTCCCCAAGCACAAAATATTCCATTCACAATACATGTCCATTTACTGCTCAGCCTTTTGTGCTCAATGGAGCCTTCATAGCTTATAGAATTGCAGAGAGTTGAAAATATCCTTGAGCTTAATGGTCTGCATCATAATTTCAGGGTGATCGCCTGGAAGAATTAACATGCCCAGTAGCATTTCAGCCTGGAAGGAGGGATTTTAAACCAGTCCAGAGCACAATGATCCAACTTCCTCATCCATTTTTCAAGTTACTAGCCAGTCCTATTTCAGACCAAGAACAATAATAAATACTGAGTCTAAACAGGCTTACCCAGAGATTTTCATAAATAAAAGTTGGCTGGTTCAAGACATACCAGCACAGGTTTTGAGTTAGTTATGACAGATTGTTTGTTTTCATGAAATATAAGATGTGTACAAAGAACACAGTACTGCAGAAGCCGGCGGGGAATAACCATGGTTTAGCACTTAGATTTGTCTGGGCTGAAATCCCAGTCTTATTCTTCGTGAGCTATGTGGTTTAGAGAAAATCATTTAATCCATTTGTTCCTCAGTGTATTGATTTATAAAGTGGGCACAGTAATGATACTCATATTTTAAAGTGGCTTCGCAAAGGAATACCTATGCCCTTTGGTGAGGGAAACAGTACAGGTGTAAGGGAGAGCTCCCTCAGAGGATCTGTGTCCTAGAGGAAATGTATGCCTTTACAGCCAGCGAATGATCTGAGTGGGAAGGCATGAGGGCTGGCATCATGGCTAGAATGTTCCCTTGGTCATATGGGAATGGGAAAGGTGGGATTATGGGAGTTTGGAAAATACATAGTTAACAGATACAAGGGGTACTGTTTGACAAGAGGAACAACTTCAAGTCTGACAGTACAGTAAGGTAGTTACGGATTACAACAGTGAACTGTATCTTTAAAAATAACTCATAGGAGTGAGTTAAATATTTTCAATACAGAGAAATAAGAAATGTTTGAAGTGATAGATTAGTCAGTTACAGCAGTCCTTAAAGTTTGAATACATGTATTGGAATGACACACAATGTACCCAATGCTTATGTACAATTACGATGCATCATTTAAAAAATCTAAAATAAATATGTATATGTATATATATATATATATATATATATATTTATATATATAATTTAAAAAACTTAAGTGTTTTCAGGACTGTCTATATACAACTGAGGCCAGAACCTGGGAGGAAAGAATACAGGAAGCAAGGTGATTTCAGAGAGGTCTATGCTTACCTCTCAGGACACAAAGTGAAATCATCCAGAACCATGATCCTGAGCTGGGAGCCCTGAGATAGGGACAGGGGATCTATGCATGCTAAGCTGGAGGCACTTTGTCCGTACTTGGTTTCTGATTCCCTCCAGAGCTTAAGAGATCTTGTGAAAACACCGTACCATCTCATTTATGCCCAGGACATCCCTAGTCACTGCTCTTGAGGCAGTGCTATGCATTCAAGAAGCAAAGGCTAAGGAAGACACCCATCCAGTGGGAGGGAGAGAATCCTCCCAAACTTAGAAGATACAAACCCTGAGGATGAACACTTTCATCCCTTTTCGTTCTTTTAGGGCTCAAACATGGAGGTTCTAAATTTAGTTTCACGATAGACACATAAAGAACTGAAAAGCAGGAAATAACCAATGGGGAATTGTGTCTGTAGATTTCTCATCATATACCCGTTGAATTAACTTTGTTATTGTCCTTCGAGGATATGTTTTTAGGAAAAAACAAAATTAAAATACAATCCCATATTCAATACATCATAAAGCCTTTCTTCTGAAATAGATGTTGAACTGGTCTTTTTAAAAAATTTCTAATGCTATATAACTCCTCAAAAATTCTGGTTGAGGGTGGCGACATGGCTCAAGTGGTGAAGAATGAGTCTAAGAGAATGTGAGGCCCTGAGTTCAAACTTCAGTATCATCAAACCAAAACATCCCCCATCCCCAACACATACATGCAACTCAAAATCTCCTGTTGATACACTTGTGTGGCAGTCTTCAAATAGCTGCTTTGACAAAGGTTATTTCAAATATTTAATCAAACGGTTTGGGTATAGAACTGGCATTTTCCACAATTAGTCAGGCCAAGCAAAAGTCTAGTTTTATGTAGCTTTCAACACACAAGCATTTTTTTATTGTGAAAATACCATACAGAGGGGTTACAATTACATGGGCAAGGTAATGAGTGCATTTCTTATCAAGCATTGTAGCCTCCTCCTTTATTTCCCCTTCCTATCCCTTCCCATCTCCCCCTCACCCCCCTAACCCCTTTCCCCACTCCCCCCAAAGTTGTAAAGTTCATTTTTCAACATAATAATTTGTAAATATCATTGTTGCAATGGGTCCACCTGTATCCCTATTGAAATGATTTGTTTTTTCCCTTCCCCTCCACAAATTATACCAACATCAAATACAGTGAAAACAAGAGTCATACCGTGGGGGAAAAACATACAAAGCAACAAAGAAATATCTTGTAAATATGCTAGACACAATAGCAAGAAAGAAAAAACATTTGAGTCCTTAACTTGGGGTTCATTTAGCTTAACATCAACTTATCTGACCAGTTCTGCTTGTCTCAGACATATACTAGTTATTGCAAATAAGGGAAACCATGAGACCTATGGGCCTGGCTTACTTCACTTAATATAATTTTTTCCAAGTCTTTCCATTTCCTAACAAATGGGGCAATGTCATTCTTTCTGAAGGAGGCATAGAATTCCATTGTGTGTGTGTATATATATATATATATATATATATATATATATATATATATATATATATATATATATCACATTTTCTTGATCCATTTAGCTCCAAAGGAAGTTACCTTATTACCTCCAGCCTATTCTTAGATACTCACAGTTTGCTTCCCTCATGTTCTTGGCACATTCTCCTCTTGGTCCTGGGATAGCTGTCTGTCAACTCCAGAGAGTCCTTAATTAAAAAATCATTGTCTTCCTAGACTCTGTGCCATGGAATAATTAGGCAATTCTTTATTGCTGTAACGAAACACCTGAGTTAAACAACTTAAAGGAGAAAAATTTTGCCATGGTATCTCACTTTTAGAAATTTCAGTCCATGGTCACTGGCCCATAGTTTTAAGTTTGTGGCATGGAAGATTATCAACTTTACTATCATTAGAGTTATTAACTTTTAGAGGACTCATGTTGTCTTTTTTAAAAAAGAGTATTATTATTATTATTATTATTATTATTATTATTATTATTATTATAAAGGTGATACAAGAGGAGTTTTTTTTTTCCAGTGTACTGTGTGAAGCTATTTCTTTTTTCCTTCACTTCCCACCCATGCTTTGGTTTATCACCTGTTGTCGTTTTTGATTTTGGTACCCTGTGTTTTGTATGTATGTTTATCTGATTTGAGGAAGGAAAGGGGGAATAAAATGCAGAAATAAATGCAGAGATAAAAGACAAAGGGTGAACCAATGCAACATGAAACTCACAAGACACTATGTTGGAAATAAACTTTATAACTTGGGCGGGGGGAGTTGACAGGGAGGGAAAGTGGGAGAAAAATGGGGAAGGGGGTATTACTCTTTGACAAGAAACGTACTCATTACCTTACTTATGTAACTGCAACCCCTCTGTACATCCCTTACAATAAGATAAAATAAAATGAAAGTATTTCTTATGTTTCTACATTAGGTTTACACATCTGAGGTCAAGTAACTGGCTGGAATTTTTAATCACCTATGTACTGTCAGTTCCAATAATCAGGGAGGACTGGGCTATGAAGGAGATGAGATACAGTTTCTCACCACTGCACTGAGGGTCTAGCTCAGGTGCCAAGCATTTTTCCACATGCACTGGGTACTGAGCCTAATCTTAGCACCACTGACAGAGAAGAAAACTAGCTGGAGATTCTTACAGTTTCTGGTACCTGGTTGTTGCTGCATTTAACCTGACTGTGGGGCTGGT